>NC_043974.1:30267217-30867217 GCF_902148855.1 Sphaeramia orbicularis
TTGCAGTGTAGAAGTGCTTTGGACAAATGGGCAAAAAGACTCACTTACAACATATTTTCCAACCTTTTTATAGTCACAATAAGAAAAAAACAAAAAAAAACTCCAGACAAGGCATTTTAGGTTTAGGGTTTAAAGGGTTAAAGTTCACACACAAAAAACCCCTCGGTCTTTTGAGGTTATTTGTTATAAACCAAACATGTTCCACAGGTTGCACATATCAGATCATGTACTCAGGTCTGCTCATGAAACACTTGTGCATTTAATTAGACTTTTTCCTACTTTTAATGTAGTCCAGTGAGTGAGTGAGTGAGTTCCTTGTGGAATAAAACAGTGCATGACCGGATCACACCGGCTCCTTTGCCTCCATCCCCACTAGGAAACATGATGTTATGTGATGGGATCACGCGGGAGTCAGAAAATCCTGGTAGTCATGCGCTAATCCGGTATTTAAGGCGGATGGTTCACTGGTTTGGGGGGAAAAAAGAGAGAGGGGCGCATGGGAGGGGGAGTTTAGGACCCACTCAGTTGTCAGAGAAAGTCATTACTAGTATGTATGTGTTCTCCGTGGGTGTTTGAGTCCATAGTGGAAGCTGGGGTGTTTATTTCCACGCACAGCAGTTGAACTCATCCGTGCGTAATAGTTGCCACCGGCCGGACAACCATGCGGCGGTGCGTCCTGGTTCTGCTGGGGGCCGTGGTGGTGAGCGCGCAGTTCCCACGGGAGTGCGTGACTCCAGAGGGGCTCCGGAGTGGACAGTGCTGTCCTTCACCCTCCGGACTCGACAATGACGCGTGCGGCTCCAGCTCAGGCCGCGGACAGTGCGTGTTTCTGTCCGTGGACGCGCGCCCGCACGGACCCCAGTACCCGCACGACGGACGGGATGACCGGGAGAGGTGGCCCATCCGGTACTTCAACCGAACCTGTCAGTGCAACGGGAACTTCAGCGGGTACAACTGTGGACGATGCAGACACGGGTGGACTGGAGCCAACTGTGACCAGCGGGTTTCTGTGGGTAAGTGTGGACTGAGTGGGGTTTTGCGCATGAAAATACAATATAGAAGGTCAGGAGAAGCAATTTAACCCTGAAAGCATCTGATGATAAAGAATAGTACGGTGGCCCAGAGGGGCAACAGCCCCACAAAGTATCCACTAGACCCAAAAAGTATCCACTGTAAGAAAAAAGAGAGGACAGCCCCACAAAGTATCCACTATAAGAAAAAAAAGAGAACAGCCCCAAAAAGTATCCACTATAAGAAAAAAAAAAGAGAACAGACCCAAAAAGTATCCACTGTAAGAAAAAAGAGAGGACAGCCCCACAAAGTATCCACTATAAGAAAAAAAAGAGAACAGCCCCAAAAAGTATCCACTATAAGAAAAAAAAAAGAGAACAGACCCAAAAAGTATCCACTGTAAGAAAAAAGAGAGGACAGCCCCACAAAGTATCCACTATAAGAAAAAAAAGAGGACAGCCCCAAAAAGTATCCACTATAAGAAAAAAAAAGAGAACAGACCCAAAAAGTATCCACTGTAAGAAAAAAGAGAGGACAGCCCCACAAAGTATCCACTATAAGAAAAAAAAGAGAACAGCCCCAAAAAGTATCCACTATAAGAAAAAAAAAGAGAACAGACCCAAAAAGTATCCACTATAAGAAAAAAAAAGAGAACAGACCCAAAAAGTATCCACTATAAGAAAAAAGAGAGGACAGCCCCACAAAGTATCCACTATAAGAAAAAAAAGAGAACAGCCCCAAAAAGTATCCACTATAAGAAAAAAAAAAGAGAACAGACCCAAAAAGTATCCACTATAAGAAAAAAGAGAGGACAGCCCCACAAAGTATCCACTATAAGAAAAAAAAGAACAGCCCCCAAAAAGTATCCACTATAAGAAAAAAAAGAGAACAGCCCCAAAAATTATCCACTATAAGAAAAAAAGAGAACAGCCCCCAAAAAGTATCCACTATAAGAAAAAAAAGAGAACAGCCCCAAAAAGTATCCACTATAAGAAAAAAAAAAGAGAACAGACCCAAAAAGTATCCACTGTAAGAAAAAAGAGAGGACAGCCCCAAAAAGTATCCACTATAAGAAAAAAAGAGAACAGCCCAAAAAGTATCCACTATAAGAAAAAAAGAGAACAGCCCCAAAAAGTATCCACTATAAGAAAAAAGAGAACAGCCCCAAAAAGTATCCACTATAAGAAAAAAAGAGAACAGCCCCAAAAAGTATCCACTATAAGAAAAAAAAGACAACAGTCCCCAAAAAGTATCCACTATAAGAAAAAAAAGACAAGAGCCCAAAAAAGTATCCACTAGCCCAAAAAATGATCCACTATAAGAAAAAAAAGAGAACAGCCCAAAAAAGTATCCACTAGCCCATAAAATGATCCACTATAAGAAAAAAAAGAGAACAGCCCAAAAAGTACCCACTATAAGAAAAAAAGAGAACAGCCCCAAAAAGTATCCACTATAAGAAAAAAAGAGAACAGCCCCAAAAAGTATCCACTATAAGAAAAAAAGAGAACAGCCCCAAAAAGTATCCACTATAAGAAAAAAAAGAGAACAGCCCAAAAAATGATCCACGATAAGAATACAAAGAGAACAGTCCCCCAAAATGTTCTACTATAAGAAAAAAAGAAAACAGCCAAACATTTCCACAATAAGAAAAAAACAGAACAGCCCAAAAAATGTTCTACTATAAGAAAAAAAGAGAACAGCCCAAAAAATGTTCTACTATAAGAAAAAAAGAGAACAGCCCCCCAAAATTTTCTACTATAAGAAAAAAAGAGAACAGCCCAAAAAATGATCCACTTTAAGAAAAAAAGAGAACAGCCCAAAAAATGTTCTACTATAAGAAAAAAAGAGAACAGCCCCCCAAAATTTTCTACAATAAGAAAAAGAGAACAGCCCAAAAAATGATCCACGATAAGAATACAAAGAGAACAGTCCCCCAAAATGTTCTACTATAAGAAAAAAAGAGAACAGCCCAAAAAATGTTCTACTATAAAGAAAAAAAGAGAACAGCCCCCCAAAATTTTCTACAATAAGAAAAAAAGAGAACAGCCCAAAAAATGATCCACTATAAGAAAAAAAGAGAACAGCCTCCAAAAAATTTCCACAATAAGAAAAAGAGAACAGCCCCAAAAATTATCCACTATAAGAAAAAAAGAGAACAGCCCAAAACATTTTCCACTATAAGAAAAAAAGAGAACAACCCAAAAAATTAGCCACTAGCCCAAAAAATTATCTTAAAATTTTTCAGCCTATGCTTTAATTTTTGTGGTCACCTTAATTTTAAAGCAAGAGACCTTTCGGGTAAACAGTGCCCCCTTAATTGAAAAGGTTGATGATGTTTTTTTTTTCTTATACTGGAAACTTTTTTGGGCTGTTCTCTTTTTTTCTTATATTAGATGATTTTTTTGTGTTGTTCTCTCTCTTTTTTTTTTTAAAGTGAATAATTTTTGGGCTGATGGATAATTTTTGGGGCTGTTCTCTTTTTTGTCTTATATTAGATAATTTTTTGGGCTGTTCTCTTCTATTTCTTGTAGTGGATAATTTTTTGGGCTTTTCTCTTTTTTTTCTTATATTAGATAATTTTTTGGGCTGTTCTCTTCTATTTCTTGTAGTGGATAATTTTTTGGGCTGTTCTCATCTATTTCTTGTAGTGGATACGTTTTTGAGCTGTTGCACCTCAGGGCCACTGCAGAATACAGTTAAAAAGTTTAAGTAAAATGCACTTTCTCAGCTTTTCACTGGAATTTAATGCATCTGATGTGGAAGCACCATCATCCTCTGCAACTTTGACTCAACAATAAAACAATCAAAAAAGTCACATTTTTCTTTTTTTTTTCAATTTTGATATAATTACCCTTTAATTTACTCTGATTTGTTCTGACCATCTACATAATCAGTAAATTAAATATAGAAAAGTTCCTGATGTTCACTGAAAAATGCTAAATTCAGAGGATAATATGATAATAAATGCTAAACAAACATAGTTTTTCCATATATTTTCATAGTTTTTCAGCATTAATGTTCATTTATTGTGTAATAAGAGATGATTCCAGCACTTACTTGGATTTAAAGCCATAGCTGATGTAAAAAAGCTACATGATTAGAAAATACTCATTATTAGTTTTGACATGTATTGAATGTTTGTGTTTCCATCTATGTAAAAATGACACATTTATCCTCTTAGAGCAGTTATGTTGTTATAATAAGTATATTTTCATATCTATGTATGTGATAGGGTATGCTAGTTATTTCACATATGTCACATGACTTGTATCATTGTATTTCCAGATGATATCTATCTGCTACATATATACCAAGTGGTGCCAGGCACAACAAAACCCCGCCCCTCACATGTATTTCGCTCATTACAAGTAAATGGGAAGATTTTCAAAATTCATAAAAACTTTTACCAAAATGTAACCACATCTATTCTGCATTACTGGCAATCTATAAACCTAATTTGGTATGAATTCAACGAATAGTTTTTCTGCTGCAGACACATGAAATTTTGGCCATTATAAGTAAATGGGGAAAAAAAAAAGATTTAAAAAAATTCATAAAAATTTTAAAGTTTGACCTACTTTTCCCAAAATGTAATGACATCTATTCTGGGTCACTGGTAATCTAAAATCCCAATTTGGTATGAATTCAACCCATAGTTTTGCTGCTACACACATTTGGAATTTCGCCCATTACAAGTCAATGGGAAAAAAAAAAAAAAAAATCATAAAAACATTTAACTTTGACCTACTGTTCCCAAAATGTAACCAGATCTATTCTGGGTCACTGGCAATCTATAAACCCAATTTGCTTTGAATTCAACTAACGGTTTTGCTGCTACATAAATTTGAAATTTCACCTTTTATAAGTAAATGGGAAAAAAAGATTTTTAAAAAATTCATAAAAAATTTGAACTTTGACCTGCTGTTCCCAAAATGTAATCAGATCTATTCTGGGTCACTGGCAATCTATACACCCAATATGGTATAAATTCAACCAATAGTTTAGCTGCTACAGACATTTGAAATTTGGCCCATTATAAGTAAATGGGGAAAAAACTGGTTTAAAAATTCCTAAAAAAAATTTAACTTTGACCTTCTGCTCCTAAAATGTAATGACATCTATTCTGGGTCACTGGCAATCTAAAATCCCAATATGGTATGAATTTAACCAATAGTTTTGCTGCTACAGACGTTTGAAATTTCACCCATTATAAGTCAATGGGGAAAATAAAAAAAAATACAAAAATTCATTAGAAATTTTAACTTTGACATACTGTTCCCAAAATGTAACCAGATATATTATGGGTCACTGGCAATCTGTAAACCCAATCTGGTATGAATTCAACCAGTACTGTGGCTGCTACAGACATGTGAAATTTTGGACATTAGAAGTAAATGGGAGAAAAGAAAAGATTTAAAAAATTCATAAAAATTTTTTTAATTTGGACCTACTGTTCCCACAATGTAATCAGATCTATTTTGGGTCACTTGCAATGGATAAACCCAATTTGGTATAAATTCAACCAATAGTTTTGCTGCTACAGACATTTGAAATTTTGCCCATTATAAGTCAATGGGGAAAAAAAAAAGAATTCATAAAAAATTTGAACTTTGACCTCCTGTTCCCAAAATGTAATGACATCTGGGTCACTGGCAATCTAAAAACCCAATTTGGTATGAATTCAACTAATAGCTTTGCTGCTACAGATGTTTGAAATTTCATCCATTATAAGTGAATGGGGAAAATAAAATAAAAAAAAAAAAAAAATCCTAAAAAATTTGAACTTTGACCTCCTGTTCCCAAAATGTAACGACATCTTTTCTGGGTCACTGGTAATCTAAAATCCCAATATGGTATGAATTTAACCAATAGTTTCGCTGCTACAGATGTTTGAAATTTCACCCATTATAAGTCAATGGGGAAAATAAAAAAAAATACAAAAATTCATAAAAAATTTTAACTTTGACATACTGTTCCCAAAATGTAACCAGATATATTATGGGTCACTGGCAATCTGTAAACCCAATCTGGTATGAATTCAACCAGTACTGTGGCTGCTACAGACATGTGAAATTTTGGACATTAGAAGTAAATGGGAGAGAAGAAAAGATTTAAAAAATTCATAAAATTTTTTTTAACTTGGACCTACTGTTCCCAAAATGTAATCAGATCTATTTTGGGTCACTGGCAATGGATAAACCCAATTTGGTATAAATTCAACCAATAGTTTTGCTGTGAAAGTGTTAAAAAAACAAAAACAAAGAAACAAACTGAACCATAACACAGTACCCCTTGCCTCCTCTTCGGGGGTCGGGGTACTAAAAGTAACAGTATAATAATAAGTAACACCACTTACATATGACATGTTACCACTAATAAAGTCTCAAACCTCTTGCTAAGGCAGTCATTAAAACCTGATCCCCAATTAACCCCTAATGACGCTTTAATCCACTTTCCCCTTCTAATCCCTCAGTGAGAAGAAACGTGATGCAGCTCAGCGCCGATGAGAAGCGTGCATTCGTCAACGCATTGGACCAGGCTAAACGTACGGTGCATCCTGACCTGGTGATCGCCACGCGGCGCTACCAGGAGATCCTGGGGCCCGACGGGAACACGGTGCAGTTCGAGAACATCACCATCTACAACTACTTCGTCTGGACGCACTATTACTCAGTCAGTAAGACGTTTCTGGGCGTGGGTCAGGCCAGTTTCGGAGGGGTGGACTTCTCACATGAGGGGCCCGGGTTCCTGACCTGGCACCGGTACCATTTACTGCAGCTGGAGAGGGACATGCAGGTGAGATGAGGTTCTTGAACCATCACAGATCACCTGTTTGTCTTATGGAGAGGAAAAAAAAAAACAGATATTAAACAATTTCATGTCTTAATGAGCTAATAAGCGAGCAGAAGTTGATTTGGAGGGTGTTTTATGGAGCAAATGGATCCGTTCTGGAGGATATGTGAACAGTCAACACCACTGTGCACATTATGTTTAACACTCGGGTATCCGGGTGCACGTTTTAGGCACACTTTGCACTTCATGTTAAAAAATTTCATATTATTTTTCACAATTTAAATAAGGTTAGAATTCAAAAGTTGTTACTTTTTTTGCTTAAAACACAGGTGTCAAACATGCGGCCCAGGGGCCAAATCCGGCCCGCCAAAGGGTCCAATCTGGCCCCTGGGATGAATTTGTGAAATGCAAAAATTACACTCAAGATAATAACAGTCAATTGTTTTACTTTAGGGCCCATATAAAGCCCTACTTTAGACGAAAGTGGGTCAGATCAGTAAAATATAAAAACATACAAATAATGACAATTCCAATTTTTTCCTCTGTTTTAGTGTAAAAAAAGTGAAATTACATGAAAACGTATAAATTTACAAACTAGTCTTTCACAAAACATATGAAAAACTAGAAATGTGTTAAGAGAAGTTAGTGTAATTTAACTAACATTCCGCCAGTTACTAAAATATTTTGTAAATTTGCAGATCCATTGTGATCTGTAAGTTGTAATGCACATTTACAAATGATAAACAGAGGCAGAACAGAGTTAAAATTGCACTTATTTTTCTTAATAAATTTCAGTTTTTTCAGGGTTGTTCATGTTATACACATGTTTAAAAGGACAGTTTATAGATGTAAATGTTTCCATAATGTCATTTTACTTTTTTCACTATAAACCACATTAAAATGTTTGGAGTTGGTATTATTTATATATTATTATGTTATTAACCCTCCGGTATCCGGGTGCGCCTTTTAGGCACACTTTGCACTTCATCTTAAAAAATGTCATATTATTTTTCACAATTTAAATAAGGTTAGAATTCAAAAGTTGTTCATTTTTGCATGATCTTTAAAATTCTGGCCACCAATTAAAATTTGCACATTGTAAACAAAAGAAAATTACCAGACTAGCATCTGTCTGCCAAGTGTGCCTAAAACGCACTATTTCTTCCATTTGATATGTATGATTAGGGCTGACCTGGATTTACAAATATAAAATCAAATTAGAGCAGAAAAATAAATCAATATATAATATTTAATAGTTTGATTTATAGGTGTGCATTTTACGCACACTTGGTGACAGATGCTAGTATTTTTGTACATTTGACCTAGCACCAAAAATAATCATGCAAATAAATCAATGTTGGAGTTAATCATTGACATATGCCAGGATGAAAAAATCAAATAATATGTGATCAAATTTTTATGTAGTATATTGAAAAAAAAAATATATATTTTTTTTACATCCAAAAAAATGGTTTGTTTACATTACAAACACGGCATTTAAAGGGCTAAAAAATGTGACAATTATTGAGTATTGGGTATTTTTATTTACGGCTCAAGTTGATGAAATAGAAAAAAGTGTAAAAGAATTAAAAACAAACTTGATAAACATTTTTTTTGACATTATTCCAAAAGTGTACGAAAAAGGCACACTTGGTGCTTAGTAAGGGCCTTGGTGGACGGGATACCGGAGGGTTAAGTGTGAAAGTAGTTCAACAATCTGACTCTAAATCAGTGGTTCTTAACCTTGTTGGAGGTACTGAACCCCACCAGTTTCATATGCACATTCACCAAACCCTTCTTTAGTAAAAAATAAAATATGATTTTTTTCAAATTCAACACACAGGCATATGTTTTACTGGTGCACAAAATGAACCGTGCATTAACATCACTGTGTTCAAAGACCAAAAACCAATACAGTGCATGAACTTACAACAAATTACATACCTTTTCACAAAGAAATGACCTTTTTTAATACTACCACACTGAAATGGTTTTAATTTGTAACCTTATGTGATCCAATAATGAACTTATTGTATTTATGCTATTTATCATTTTTAACATTTTAACACACACCCATCACCTAATTTCCATCAGGCTACAATAATAATGAATATTTACTGCAAATCAGTGTGACATCTGCTGTTGTCGAGTGTGTGTCTTGACCTCCGCCGAACCCCAGAGACTGACTCACCGAACCCCTAGGGTTCGATCGAACCCAGGTTAAGAACCACTGCACTAAATTCACCAGCAGATGTAAAAGCTGGAGGGTTTTCTATTAGGTACTTTACAAATTACAGTCAATAATGCAAATAGACTTAGACTTAATTCGTCCCAGATGGGAGGTTTGTTTCCACGTGACTGCACATGGAATTGTCACACAAACACACACATTAGTTGCTTTTCCATTGGACATCTGCGCAAAACTTTACCGATATTTACTAAGAAGCATTCATTAACCCATAAAGACCCAGAGCTAATTTCGTGGCAGTTCCCAAATCCATTTTTCTCTCTATGTAACCTCTCTTTAGTGTAGGGGTGTCAAACTCATGTTAGTTCAGGGGCCACATTAAGCCAAATTTGATCTGCAGTGGGCCGGACCAGTGAAATAATAACATAATAATATATAAATAATGTCAGCTCCAAATTTTCTTCTATGTTTTAGAGTGAAAAAAGTAAAATTATGTGATGAAAATGTTTACATCCACCAACAACTATCCTTTAAAACAATGTGAATAACATGAACAAACTGAAGTTTCTTAAGAAAATGAAGTGCAAATTTAACAATATTATGTCTCAGTTTCTTTATTTACACATGTAAATTACAACTTACAGATCACAGTTAATGAACAAATCCACAAAACATTTAATACAGGGGAAGAATATTGGTAAACTTGTACTTCAGACATTTCAAATTTTTCATATTTGTTCAGGTTATTTGTGTTTTGTTTTTTTTTGTGAAACGATAGTTTGTTTTAGTGTAAATACAGTAAAATGACATGAAAATGTTTATGTTTACAAAGACAAAAATTCGGAGTTGTGAGTATTTATAGGTTATGATGGTATTTTACTGATTCGACCCACTTGAGATTAAATTGGTCGGTATGTGGTACCTGAACTAAAATGATTCATATCTTCAGTGTAATTTTTTGCATTTCACAAATTCATCCCCCGGGCCAGACTGGACCCTTTGGTGGGCCGGATTTGGCCCCCGGACCGCATGTTTGACACCTCTGCTTTAGTGGTTTATCACCATTTATCATAATGTTATCCTCTCCATTTTGCATTTTTTCAGTGAAAATCAGGCATTTTCTTATATTTATTCACTGATCATGTACTTTAATCGTTATGCTGTGATAACATTTGAAGGTTATTATAACAAAAATAGAGAAAACTTGAGAAAAAAGTGACTTTTTCAGTTAAATCTATCATTAACTGAACATAAACCAAGTGTTTCCATTCACTGTCAGTAGTCGCTTTTCCATTGGACATCTGCGCAAAACTTTACCGAAATTTACTAAATGTTGAAAAAACATACGTGCGTAATGTTGGTTTTTCCATTAAATCACAAATACGATGATTTGTTTATTTATTATCGCGAGATGACATGAGAAGTCATCCCATAAACATGGCGACAAACATAAATATGGTGTGGATTTACAGATATATTCATTATTATTATATATTATCATTATTATTATCATTATTATTATTATTATTATTATTATTATAGATTGAGGAGTTAAATCTTGTACTAAATTAAAAAATGACTGGGTTTCCTGGTGTGTCCGCACATACCACGACATGTTTCTTCTTCTTCTTTGCTTGTTGTAACAGATTCAGATTCAGATTTATTATTTGTCATTCAAAAAAAACACCCCAGATGCTGTTAAAGAACGAAATAGCAAAATGCACAGCACGAAATAAAAACACAGAAAAAGAATCCTAAAAACACCGACTAAAAACAACCCATACATAAGATAAAATATTAAAAACTGCACTAAAATAAATAAATAGTTATTAAAGATAAAAAAAAAGAAATATTGCACAATGGAGGGGTCACTATTACACCTATTATTGCACATTCCATTATTTTACTTCACCCCCTCAACTTTTGTTTAGCGGTCTTATTGCTGTTGGAACGTACGTCAACATCCGTTTTTTTAATTCACATGACTCTAGTTGCGAAAAAAGGTCTTTCCATTGCAGTTTTGCGTGATATACCATTTGCGCTTCGCTTGAAAAACCACCTCTCGCCAGCGCAAAAACTTAGACTTTTGGCAAAATTGTCGTTTTTCCATTTGGTAAATTTTTATGCGCAACTTATATTTGCGCAATTTGAGGGTCAATGGAAAAGCGACTATTGACATGAAATAGAAAAAAAACATACTGAAAAGGTAGACATATCACAAATACACTTAGTTAATAATAAGTCATATTTTATTATCAGCATGTGTTCTGGCCCTGCTTGTACACATATTCAGTAGCTATTAAAGAACCTACTTTCATGTGTTGCAAATGTATTTATGCAGCGATATTTGTTTAATCAGATTGTGTTAAAATGCGAGTCAGTTTACAGATTTATTCAACCATCACTGAATAAAGTTGAGGATTTTTCTTCCGTTGCTTCAGGCGGTAAAACACATTTTTGGCTTGTGGCTGCTGGAAAAACAGTAAAATAAAGACAAATTGCTTCCCTTTCGAATTCCAGTTCACAAAGACTAAAGCAATGCACACACCTTATAAATGAATACAATACAATACAATGAACTATGATGCAAATTAGTGACATCAGACATAATCGTCATGAGAGTAATTGAACAAATCCACCCAACAAACAAAACAAAAATGAACCAAAAATCAGTAGAATGTCATGAAGTTAATAAAACTGTTGCAGAAACAGGGCGTTGAACATCAGGGATCATAACCAGGTAATATATGTATATTTACAAAGAGTATTAAACAGCACCTCATTAGAAAAACTGTGGAAGATTGAGGGGAATTCACGTCTACAAGGGGTTAAGGAGTTAAATTTATCACTGAAAGCTGATTTAGATGAGCTCATAGACAGACAGACAGACTTTATTGAGCCCAAACTGGGAAATTGTAGTAATGTAATAGAACTGAATAGGCTTACAGGTGATCTCTGCCAGTGACACGATAAGATCCAGACATACAGTATATAAAAAAAGTATAAAATAGTGTGCAATCGAAATATATATGCAAATTAGAGAGAAAGGGTAACATTTTAAAGATATAAAAAGTAATATGAAAATGTGCAAATGTAGTAGTAGTGGTAGTAGCGTAAACAGTGTAAACAAAACACACATGTAACAGTTTTTGAATGTGGTGACATAGGCAAATGTGTCCCAAATCCGATTTTTTTTTGCCCATAGGTGACTTGTATCCGATGTGTTAAAGACAGTTTGAACAGCACAAATCCGATTTTTTCAAATCCGACAGAGGCCACTTTCATTTGTGGTCCTGAATCGGATATGTATCCAATATTTTACAATGTGACTTCAGTTTGTTTGTTTGTTTTTTTCTCTTTTTTGCAATTTTTATTTTTTTCATATTTATTTATTTATTTGTATTTGAATGTTTTTGTTATTTTTAGAAAAATGTTCTAATTTATTTTTTATTTTTATGTTTTTATTTTAGTCATTTTATTTATTTGTCATTTTTAATTTTTTGATTAAGTTTTTTTTTTTTTTTTTTTTAAATAGTATACGACTTCAGTTTAAACGGCTAGGTTGCATTTATCCAACCTTTACGTCATTGAAATGCAAAAAATGTCACAATTTTGCGTAACAGGAGAAGAAGTGGCGGGAAAAACATACTTCTGTAAACACAGTGCGTACAAACGTGGTCATGTATTAGTCAGGACCTCTTTTGTGCATGCGGGCCACTTCAGGGTTGCATTCAGTTCATACTCAAAACTGATAGAAGTCGCATTTAATGTGTAACATGAATGAGCACACAAAAAAAATCGGATTTCACCAAAAAATCCAAATTGTGCATTAAGACCTGCTGTCTGAACATAGCCATATTCTATAGGTACCTGTTCATTCAGTTCCCTTAGATCTTTATACGCTGCAGAAACTAGCGGTCACTACCTGAATGTGTCGTTTTTTTGCCCAACCAGGACATGCTGCAGGACCCGACTTTCGCCCTCCCCTACTGGAACTTCGCCATCGGTGGCAACACATGTGACATTTGTACCGACGACCTGATGGGAGCCAGGAGCACCTTCGACGCCAGCGCCCTGAGCACCAACTCCATCTTTTCCCAGTGGAGAGTCGTCTGCGAGAGCGTAGAAGACTACGACACTCTGGGAACCATCTGCAACAGTACGACCACTGTTCTGTGTTTATTCGGTGCAGGGTAATCGCTGGTGTGTCTTATCTGGTGGTCGTTAACCCATAAAGACCCAAATATACACCAGTGACCAAACGCATCTACTGATCTGAAATGTTTAATAACCTTAGAGCCATTTATCCTATCAATCCATGTAAATAATTGGCTTAAAATACTGTTTTTCATCTTCTCATGGTCATCAGATATGACCTATTTGGACGTTCAGAGGCTCCGTAGTGAATGTGGAAACACTGTCATCTTCTACAACATTGATTCACCAATAAAACCCATGGAGTTTGATCACTAGTTGCTTTTCCATTGACCCTCAAATTGCATAAATATAAGTTGCACATAAAAATTTACCTAACGGAAAAACGACAATTTCACCAAAAGTCTCATTTTTCGATTAAAAGTCTTGGCGCTGGCAAGAGGTGTTTTTTTGGCCATAGCACAAATGGTTTATCACGCAAAACTGCAGTGGAAAGACCTTTTTTCGCAACTAGAGTCACTTGAATTAAAAAAGCGGATGTTGACGTAAGTTACAACAAGCGAAGAAGAAGAAGAAGAAACATGTCGCGGTATGTGTGGACACACCAGGAAACCCAATCATTTTTTAATATAGTACGAGACAGAGGGGTAATATATAATAATAATGAATATATCTGGAAATCAACACCATATTTACGTTCGTCACCATGTTTATGGAATGACTTCTCGTGTCATCTCGCACTAGTAAATAAACAAATCATCGCATTTATGATTTAATGGAAAAACCGACATTACGCACTTGTGTTTTTTCGATATTTAGTAAATATCGGCCGGATGAAGCAGAAGATAATGGATGGATGGATAGTAAATATCGGTAAAGTTTGCGCAGATGTCCAATGGAAAAGTGACTAGTGACAGTGAATGGAAACATTTGGTTTGTGTTCAGTTAATGATAGATTTAGACGTATATTTTACTTATTTTAAATTAGCCTTAGTTTTAGTCGATTTTAATGTATTCATTTATTTATTAGTTATTTATTTTATTGATTTGGCAAATACAGGTCCTCGGAAACCAGTTTTGTTCTCGTCTTTGTGATGGAATGACAAATAAACTCCTTTGAATCCTTTGAATTTAACTGAAAAAGTCACTTTCCTCAAGTTTTCTTTGTTTTTGTTATAATAACCTTCAAATGTTATCGCAGCATGATTGAAGTACATGATCAGTAAATAAATACCAGAAAATACCTGATTTTCACTGAAAAAATGCAAAATGGAGAGGATAATATTATGACAAATGGTGATGAATCACTGAAGAAAGGTTACATAGAGAGAAAAATGGATTTGGGAACTGCCATAAAAGTAGCTCTGGGTCTTTATGGGTTAATTAATGCTTCTTCGGCGGTTGTTTTTTTTTTTTTTTTTTTTTAGGTACTGAGACCTCTCCCATCAGAAGGAACCCAGCAGGAAACGTGAACAGGCCGATGGTCCAGCGTCTCCCAGAGCCCCAGGACGTGGCAGACTGTCTGCAGGTCAACACTTTCGACACCCCCCCCTATTATTCCACCTCCTCCGAAAGCTTCAGAAACACGATTGAAGGTGAGTGTGTGTTTGGGGTCAAATGTGTGCTGAAGATTTAGCTCTCCGCTGCACACAAACACATTTTTCTTACACCTTTTTGTGTTTTTTTTTTTTTTGGCAGGTTACAGCGCCCCCCAGGGCAACTATGACCCTGTGGTGAGGAGCCTCCATAACCTGGCCCATCTGTTCCTGAACGGGACAGGAGGACAGACCCACCTCTCACCCAACGACCCCATCTTTGTCCTATTACACACCTTCACAGACGCCATCTTTGACGAATGGTTGAGGAGGCACAGTCCAGGTCTTTGAACATCCACGTGTTCTTATTGATTTTACACATTATTTCTAGACATGTTCGCATAATAAACTCATGTAGGATGATAAGTGAACCCTTCCACCAAATTCCCAGCATTGGAATCAAATCATGCAGCCATACTGAGTTCACGCATTCTGTAAAGTGGTCGAAAAATTCAGTGCAACTTCGTTTTAATTCAGTTTTTTTTCTCATCATGATACTGATAAGTTAAATCAGACATCTTTAATATTAGCATAAGCAAATTTTTTTAGTCTCGAGTTTTGTGAAGTTCAATAACACAAAGAAATCAGCAACTATTTTAAATGTAAAACCAGATCTGAGGTTATGTTATCTTCTTCTCTGCAATGGAGTAGAGTTGTAGCACCCCCTATAGGTATGGAGGTTGTTTGGTCATTTAGTTTTGCTGCTACAGACATTCGAAATTTGGCCCATTTTAAGTAAATGGGGAAAAAAACTGGTTTAAAAATTCATCAAAAATTTGAACTTTGACCTACTTTTCCCAAAAAGTAATGACATCTATTCTGGGTCACTGGCAATCTATAAACCCAATTTGGGATGAATTCAACCAATAATTTTGCTGCTACAGACATTTGAAATTTTGCCCATAATAAGTAAATGGGAGAAGAAAAAATAATTTAAAAATTCATAAAAAAATTTGAACTTCGACATACTTTTCCCGACATGTAATGACATCTATTCTGGGTCACTGGCAATGCATAGACCAAATTTCGGAGGAATTTAACCAATGATTTTGCTGCTACAGACATTTGAAGTTTCACTCTTTAAAAGTAAATGGGAAAAAAAAATGTTTTTAAAAATTCATCAAAAATTTGAACTTTGACCTACTTTCCCCAAAATGTAATCAGATCTATTCTGGGTCACTGGCAATCTACAAACCCAACTTGGGATGAATTCAACCAATAATTTTGCTGTGGCATTTGCATTTTCGCCCATTATAAGTAATTAAGGGAAAAAATGTTTTTAAAAATTCATCAAAAATTTGAACTTTGACCTACTTTTCCCAAAAAGTAATGACATCTATTCTGGGTCACTGGCAATCTATAAACCCAATTTGGGATGAATTCAACCAATAATTTTGCTGCTACAGACATTTGAAATTTTGCCCATAATAAGTAAATGGGGGAAGAAAAAATAATTTAAAAATTCATAAAAAAAATTTGAACTTCGACATACTTTTCCCGACATGTAATGACATCTATTCTGGGTCACTGGCAATGCATAGACCAAATTTCGGAGGAATTTAACCAATGATTTTGCTGCTACAGACATTTGAAGTTTCACTCTTTAAAAGTAAATGGGAAAAAAAAATGTTTTTAAAAATTCATCAAAAATTTGAACTTTGACCTACTTTCCCCAAAATGTAATCAGATCTATTCTGGGTCACTGGCAATCTATAAACCCAACTTGGGATGAATTCAACCAATAATTTTGCTGTGGCATTTGCATTTTCGCCCATTATAAGTAATTAAGGGAAAAAATGTTTTTAAAAATTCATCAAAAATTTGAACTTTGACCTACTTTTCCCAAATAGTAATGACATCTATTCTGGGTCACTGGCAATCTATAAACCCAATTTGGGATGAATTCAACCAATAATTTTGCTGCTACAGTCATTTGAAATTTTGCCCATAATAAGTAAATGGGGGAAGAAAAAATAATTTAAAAATTCATAAAAAAAATTTGAACTTCGACATACTTTTCCCGACATGTAATGACATCTATTCTGGGTCACTGGCAATGCATAGACCAAATTTCGGAGGAATTTGCCCAATGATTTTGCTGCTACAGACATTTGAAGTTTCACTCTTTAAAAGTAAATGGGAAAAAAAAATGTTTTTAAAAATTCATCAAAAATTTGAACTTTGACCTACTTTCCCCAAAATGTAATCAGATCTATTCTGGGTCACTGGCAATCTATAAACCCAACTTGGGATGAATTCAACCAATAATTTTGCTGTGGCATTTGCATTTTCGCCCATTATAAGTAATTAAGGGAAAAAATGTTTTTAAAAATTCATCAAAAATTTGAACTTTGACCTACTTTTCCCAAAAAGTAATGACATCTATTCTGGGTCACTGGCAATCTATAAACCCAATTTAGGATGAATTCAACCAATAATTTTGCCGCTACAGACATTTGCATTTTTGCCCATTATAAGTAATTGGGGGAATAAAAATGTTTTTAAAAATTCATCAAAAATTTTATCTTTGACCTACTTTTCCCAAAAAGTAATGACATCTATTCTGGGTCACTGGCAATCTATAAACCCAGTTTGGGATGAATTCAACCAACAGTTTTGCTGCTAGAGTGTAAACAAACAAACAAACTGAACCAAAAACAATACCCCTTGCCTCCCCTTCAGGGGGCAGGGTAATAAAAAAAGAACAAAAACCAAACAGGAAAGTCATTGTAGTCCTGTGAGATGCTGAGATTTTTAAAGAAAAACTATTAGATTTTTAAGTCTTTTAAGTTTTTTTGTTAATACATGAATATATGTCCAGATTCTGCTGTTTATCCTGAAGAGAACGCCCCCATTGGTCACAACCGAGGCTACAACATGGTGCCCTTCTGGCCCCCGGTGACCAACGCTGAGATGTTTGTGACCGCCCCCGACAACCTGGGATACACTTATGAAGCCGAATGGCCAGGTAGGCGCTCTGGATCACCTCTAGTGCTGCTGGATATTCTTCCTAAGTTTTCCTCTGACAAGGCTAATCAATCACACGCTCGTGCCTTTCTAGGTCAGGCCTTCACTCTGACTGAAATCATCACCATGGCGATCGTGGCTGCCCTTGTGGTGGTCGCAGTCATTTTTGCAGCCACGACATGCGCCGTGCGAGCCAGGTCTTACAAGATGGAGGGTCTTCAGCCGCTGCTCGGGGATCAGTACCAGAGATACGACGACGGCAAAAGCCAATCTGTGGTTTAAGACCACAGCTTCTTCTAACGTCATCCACGCAGTTTGGTCACATTTGTCCCTTCCCAGATAGCAACTATTTTGGCAGCATTATTGCATACATTTGACATTTTTGGCTTTCTTTTGGCATTATGAAAACCTTTAGGCTTAACTGTGGTATAATTAACCCTTTCATGCACACTGGTCACTACAGTGGACGGCTGTTCAAAAGTGTTCTCTTGTATATTTATGGATTTTGTTGTTTTAGTTCCATATCAGCCAACACAGTGGATGCTTATGCTTCATCCCATACACTGCAATTCATACCATTACTGTAACTTTGCTGGTCTAGATAAACCTGATCTGCAGTCAGATGTTTGAGGGTAAAAAAAACTGCTAATTGTTATTAGACTGTAATTAACAGGTTTTTTTTTTTTTTTTTTTTTTTTTTTTTTGCATATTATCTCCATGCAGGTATGTTAAAATGTGAGAAAACATCAGATTAGCAGCATTAAAAATGTTTTTATTTCATAGTTTTCACACAGTATATCAGTAAATACATATTTCTTTGGTTCTAAAACTAAATGCATGGTGTCCAGCTGAGTGGACATTTTTGTAACTCCATAAAAATAGGCTAACAAAAATCAATAGAATTATTATTTTTATGCCTAAAGAGGGACAAAAACACTCAGGAAAAAAATCATGATTAAGGTTCTCATAAGTCATGCATGAAAGGGTTAAGGTTATCCATAATAGATATGGAGGCACCAGCAATATATGGCAGAGTTCTGGCATATGTGTGGTTAACCAAAAGACTGGGCAAACAGAGGGATCAAGTATAAGGATGGTATGGCATGTTTATGGCAAACCAGAAGATTGACTAAAGAGTGGCAACATCTTATTCCATATATGGATGTGTTTTGGTTGTTTTTTGGCATATTTCTGTAAAGCCAAAACACTGCGCAAAGAGCAGGAATTTCTACCCAAAAGAAAACCCCACTTCATTTTAAAAGCATGATCAGCACAAATTTGGGGTGAATTTTGGCCTCCTTTTGGGTCAGTTTTGGCTACTTTTTGGCAGCATTATGGGGATTTGGGGCTTTTCTGGGACAATTATGGCTATATTTTGGAAGTACGCAATTAGTTTTAGGTAAATTTTGGCTTCCTTCTGGTTTGATTTTGGCTTGCCTATTTAGGGCCCATTCATCCGCCAAGAACTTTGCCAAATGGCATGCCAGTTTTGGGCCAGATTTAACCTTCCTCTCGTGTTAGGGACGGCACCGACCCATTTGAGGTTTTAAATGCATAAAAGAACCACATCAAATTTGTGTATTGCATTAAGGCTTTTTGACTTTGTCAGTAACCTCTATTTCAACAAAATAATACAAAAACATTTTTTTCCACTAAATTATGAAATGCTCTGGTTGAAATTATGACCTTTGTGTTGTTAGGGTTGGTTTCCAACCAGTTATAAAAATAAGATTATAAAGCAATATTTAGAACCAAAACTGAAATCATCAGCCGACACACTGACAGCCAGCTCCTCTCCCAATCAGGTGAGCTTTAGGGCACAGATGTCAAACATGCAGCCCGGGGGCCAAATCCGGCCCGCCAAAGGGTTCAATCTGGCCCTTGGGATGAATTTGTGAAATGCAGAATTTACACTGAAGATATTAACAATCAAGCATGTCAATTCAATCTAAAGTGGGTCAGACCAGTAAAATACTACCATAATAACCTATAAATCACAGGTGTAAAACATGCGGCCCGGGGGCCAAAACCGGCCCGCCAAAGGGTCTAATCCGGCCCGTGAGATGAATTTGTGAAATGCAAAAATTACGCTCAAGATATTAACAGTCAGTTGTTTTACTTTAGGGCCCATACTTAAAGCCCTATTTTAGTCTCAAGTGGGTCAGATCAGTAAAATACGACCACGAAAACCTACAAATAATGACAATTCCAAATTTTTCCTCTGTTTCAGTGTCTAAAAAAAAGTGAAATTACATGAAAATATGTAAATTTACAAACTAGCCTTTCACAAAAAATATGAAAAATTAGAAATGTGTGAAGACACAGGTGTCAAACATGTGGATCGGGGGCCAGAACTGACCCGCTAAAGGGTCCAATCCGGCCTGTGAGATGAATTTGTGAAATGCAGAAATTACGTTCAAGATATTAACAGTCAGTTGTTTTACTTTAGGGCCCATACTTCAAGCCCTATTTTAGTCTCAAGTGGGTCAGATCAGTAAAATACGACCATAAAAACCTACAAATAATGACAATTCCAAATTTTTCCTCTGTTTTAGTGTTAAAAAAAAGTGAATTAAACATGAAAATATGTAAATTTACAAGCTAGCCTTTCACAAAAAAATATGAAAAACTAGAAATGTATTAAGACACAGGTGTCAAACATGCGGCCCGGGGGCCAAAACCGGCCCGCCAAAGGGTCCAGTCCGGCCCGTGGGATGAATTTGCAAAGAGCAAGTTAGAGCATCAAACTCAAAAATAATATCATAATAACCTATAAATCATGACAACACCAATTTTTTTCTCTATGATTTAGTGCAAAAAACATTATATTATGAAAATGTTTCCATTAACAAACTATCCTTTAACAATAGCATGTGAATAAGTTGAACAAAATGAAGAAATGAAGAAAATTAAGTGAAATTTTAACAATTTTCTGCCTGTTACTAAATGTTTTTTGTGCATATGTATAAATGAAAAGTCGAGGCATAATATTGATAAAATTGCACTTATATTTCTTAACAAATTCCGTTTTTTTCAGGTTATGCGCATCCTTTTTGTTTGGATAGTTTGTAAATGTAAGTATTGGCATAACTGAACGTTAATTTTTGCACGAAAACAGTTTGGAGTTGTCATTATTTATTGGTTA
This sequence comes from Sphaeramia orbicularis, assembly GCF_902148855.1. Lineage (NCBI taxonomy): Eukaryota > Metazoa > Chordata > Actinopteri > Kurtiformes > Apogonidae > Sphaeramia > Sphaeramia orbicularis. The sequence goes on from NC_043974.1 coordinate 30,288,072, forward strand.
TTATGCTATTATTTTACTGGTCCGGCCCACTGCAGATTAAATTGGACTGAATGTGGCCCCCGGAAGAAAATGAGTTTGACACCCCTGCTATAAATAAAGAAAACCACAAATTTCTCTCTTTGTTTTACTGTAAAAAAGGTCAAATTACACAAATATTTACATTTACAGACTAACCTTCTACAAAAAAATGTGAACCTGAAATTTTTTAAGAGAATTACATTGAGTTTTACCAACAATCTGCCTTTTACTAAATGTTTTGTGTATTTGTTGATCCACTGTGGTCTGTAAGCTGTGATGTACATGTATAAATGATAAACTATGGCGTGATGTTCTTAAAATCGCGCTTATTTTTCTTAAGAATTTTCAGGTTGTTCGTATTTGTTCGTGATATGTTCGAGTACAGTTCATAGATGTAAACATTTGACTTTTTTCACTCAAAAATATAAGAAAAAACATTAGAGTTGATATTAATTATAAGTTCTTATCCTATTATTTGGATTATTTTACTGGTCCGGCCCACTTTAGATCATATTTGTCTGTATGTGGCCCCTGAACTAAAATGAGTTTGACACCCCTGCTTTAGGGGATTCTCATTTTGCCTTGTTATCCAGTTTACCTGCACAAAAACAAAACAAGCAAAGACGGGCATGTCCACATATATGAGGTCAATTCAGTATTGAGTTGGTAACATGCAGAGTGCACATTGAGGGGTATGCTGACAAAAAACAGGCCCGGAGGCTCGCACCAAAAATATTAAAACCAATATTTTCATGGATAAGGAAGCCTAACAAAGTAAACAGGAGATGAGAAACAAATTGGACACTAGATAAGAGTTTTTAGTGTATTTTACAGGTGATTTAAAACATGGGTCAAAACCGACCTGTTAACATAAGAGATGGTAACAGAAAGCTAACACAAGAGGAAGGTTAAGCCGTAGTAATTTTGCTATCTGGGTTGTTTCTCAAAGCTGCGAGATGATAGGTGGAGTTATTGCTGCATTCATGTCCCACTGTCAGAGCTTTTATCTAACAGACCAGTTTACTTGACATGTTCCCTGTAGATCCCAAACCACTCACTCATCTTTGCCATTTCCAGATTATGAGGAAAAGTTTGAGTGTTTGACCACCAGATGGTGCTGTAATCAGATCCTGACCAGGCCTTGAACAGAGTAATATCCAGGGAATGCCTTCTGTAGCAAAGTATGTAGGGTTTTCCTTTATTCACACTCATGAACACAGTCTAATTTAAGGATAACCAATATTTGGCTGATATTTGGTGAAGAGATACACAGCAGTGACTATAAAATGCACTGTGTGTGTCTGGGAGCCATAACGCCCACATGGGGGTGCTATATTTCAACTTCTGAAGCTGTGGAGCTCATTTAAAACAGACGTATAGCCTCCTGAGTGTTTTGTTTGGCCTGTTTTTCCACTGTCCTAATAATGTATTTAGGTGAATGAAATGTATAGTAGATCAATTAAGACACCTAAGTGAACTGTATATTCTCACGTTGCAGCTTTTTTACATGTTTCTATCTGTTTCTTTCCATCGTTCTGCTTCTTCTCTTCAGTCTCTTCACTCTTCTGTTTTTACATTTATATATTTGCAGTAACATTTTTGATCTGGGTGCACGCCAAATATTTTGTTTGATTAAATGTTATGCTTATATACAGAGGTTTTTGTTGATTTTTATGCACGGATTAAATGTGATTAAATACACTTTTTTTTTTTAATAATAATAATAATGAATTTTATTGCAGACACAAGTACATATAACACAAGCCTACAACAGACAGGATAAACTGAATAACAAGGAGATACAGAATTAATAATAACAATAGTAATAATTTCACCCATAAAAACCCAGTGTGACATTTGTTGCAGTTTCCTCTATATTCAACCATCCTTTTTTTTTTTTTTTTTTTTTTTAATATTTTTATTGACGTGTATGCAAGAAAATGAAAGGTACATGCCAACACCATGGCACACTGATGTCAACATTAACCAGGTTTGTAAACACCATTACTTTCAGATTTACATATTTTTTTAGGAACAACTAATGAAACCAGACAAACAATATAATGAAAAGAATACTAAGACATAGTCTGAATAAAATAATTAAACTGGTGACATAAACATAAGAAAATAAATACGTAAGTAATAAATAAATTTTTTTTAAAAAAGGGAGGGGGAAGGGAATTACATTGTCTCAAAAAAATCCATAAACGGTTGCCATTTATTGTAAAATTTGTTCAAGTTTCCTCGTTTTGAATATCTAATTTTATATTCAACCATCCTTAAGTGGTTTATCACCACTTATTATAATATCATCTTCTGTATTTTGTGTTTTTTTTCTGTGAAAATCAGGTATTTTCCAACATTTAATGTACTAAACATGTAGATGTTCATAAAAGCTCAGAATAAAGTTGAGGATTATTATATCACAAATAAAGAAAACTGAATAAAAAGTTCCTTTTTTAACAAAATCTATCACTAATTGAAAATAAATCAAGTTTTTCCATCCACTGTCATTGATCCAACTCCATGGGTTTTACTGGTGAATCAGTATTGTAGAAGATGACAGTGTTTCCATGGTAACTACGGAGCCTCTGAACGTCCAAATGGGTCATATCTGATGACCATGAAAAGATGATAAACTGTATTTTACACCAATTATTTACATGTATTGATATTAATAGTGGATCGACAGGTAAAACAGTTTAGATCAGTAGATGGTGGATGTTTGGGTCTTTATGGGTTAATAAAGAAAAACATAATCTGTATCCTGTGTATTTTTCACACCAGATGACACTACTTTTTTGTGTTTATTTACTAATTCTATGCCTGTATTATTGATATATTGTTTATGATTATCCATTTGGAATATGCTCAGTTCTCTTAATGCACAGGTGTCAAACATGTGGCCCGGGGGCCAAATCTGGCCCGCCAAAGGGTCCAGTCTGCCCCCTGGGATGAATTTGTGAAATGCAAAAATTATACTGTAGATATTAATCATTATAGTTCAGGTTCCACAAACAGACCAATTTAATCTCCAGTGGGTCAGATCAGTAAAATACTATCATAATAACCTATAAATACTCACAACTCCACATTTTTCCCTTTGTACATATAAACATTTTCAGGCCATTTTACTGTATTTACACTAAAACAAACTAACATTTCACAAAAACACGAATAACCTGAACAAATATGAACATTTTGAAATGTCTGAAGTGTAATTTTAACAATATTCTGCCTGTTATTAAATGTTTTGTGTATTTGTAGATCCACTGTGATCTGTACGTTGTAATGTAAATGTCACAATGATAAAATGACATAATATTGTTAAAATTACACTTAGTTTTCTTAAGAACTTTCAGTTTGTTCATGTTATTCACATTGTTTTAAAGGATAGTTGGTAAATGTAATTGTTTTCATTATATAATTTTACTTTTTTTGCTTAAAAACACAGGTGTCAAACATGCGGCCCAGGGGCCAAATCCGGCCCGCCAAAGGGTCCAATCTGGCCCCTGGGATGAATTTGTGAAATGTAAAAAATTACGCTCAAGATAATAACAGTCAATTGTTTTACTTTAGGGCCCATATAAAGCCCTACTTTAGTCTAAAGTGGGTCAGATCAGTAAAACACTACCATAAAAACCTACAAATAATGACAATTCCAAATTTTTCCTCTGTTTTAGTGTAAAAAAGTGAAATTACATGAAAATGTATAAATTTACAAACTAGCCTTTCACAACAAATATGAAAAACTAGAAATGTGTGAAGAGAAGTTAGTGTAATTTTACTAATATTTTGCCAGTTACTAAAATATTTTGTAAATTTGCAGATCCATTGTGATCTGTAAGTTGTAATGCACATTTACAAATGATAAACAGGCAGAATAGAGTTAAAATTGCACTTATTTTTCTTAATAAATTTCAGTTTTTTCAGGGTTGTTCATGTTATTCACATTTTTAAAAGGACAGTTTATAGATGTAAATGTTTCCATAATGTAATTTTACTTTTTTCACTATAAACCACATTAAAATGTTTGGAGTTGGTATTATTTATATATTATTATGTTATTAACCCTCCGGTATCTGGGTGCGCCTTTTAGGCACACTTTGCATTTCGTTTTAAAAAACCTTATATTATTTTTCGCAATTTAAATAAGGTTAGAATTCAAAAGTTGTTCATTTTTTCATGATCTTTAAAATTCTGGCCACCAACTAAAATGTGCACATTGTAAACAAAAGAAAATTACCAGACTAGCATCTGTCTGCCAAGTGTGCCTAAAACGCACTATTTCTTCCATTTGATATGTATGATTAGGGCTGACCTGGATTTACAAAAATAAAATCAAATTAGAACAGAAAAATAAATCAATATATAACATTTAATAGTTTGATTTATAGGTGTGCATTTTACGCACACTTGATGACAGATGCTAGTATTTTTGAACATTTGACTGGGCGCCAAAAATAATACTGCAAATTAACCAGTGTTGCTGTTAATCATTGACATATGCCAGGATGCAAAAATCAAATAATATATGATCCACTTTTTATGTAGTATATTGAAAAAAAAAATTATTTTTTTGTTTTTTGCATGCAAAAAAATGGTTTGTTTACATTACAAACACAGCATTTAAAGGGTTAAAAAATGTGACAATTATTGAGTGTTTGGTATTTTTATTTACGGCTCAAGTTGATGAAATAATAAAAAAAAAAAATAATAAAAAAAGAGAAAAAGAATTAAAAACAAACTGTATGAATTTTTTTTTGGACATTATTCCACAAGTGTGCCAAAAGGGCACCCTTGGTGCTTAGTAAGGGCCTTGCTGGACAGGATACCGGAGGGTTAATTCACTGGTTTGACCCACTGCAAATCATAGTGGGAGGATGTGGCCCCTGAACGAAAATGAATTTGACACCCCTGCTCTAAAACATAGAGGAAAGTTTGGAGTTGCTATCTATCTATCTATCTATCTATCTATCTATCTATCTATCTATCTATCTATCTATCTATCTATCTATCTATCTATCTATCTATCTATCTATCCATCCATCCATCCATCCATCCATCCATCCATCCATCCATCCATCCATCCATTATTTCACTGGTCCGGCCCACTGCAGATCAAATTTGGTTTCATGTGGCCCCTGAACTAAAATGAGTTTGACACCCCTGCTCTAAAACATAGAGGAAAGTTTGGAGTTGTCATTTATTTATTTATTTGTTTGTTTGTTTGTTTGTTATTATTATTATTATTTCACTGGTCCGGCCCATTGCAGATCAAATTTGGCTTAACGTGGCCCCTGAACTAAAATGAGTTTGACACCCCTGCTCTAAAACATAGAGGAAAGTTTGGAGTTGTCATGTATATATGTATGTATGTATGTATGTATTTATTTATTTATTATTATTATTATTTTTTTTTTCACTGGTCCGGCCCACTGCAGATCAAATTTGGCTTAATGAACTAAACTGAACTAAAATGAGTTTGACACCCTTGGTGTAAAACATAGAGGAAAGTTTGGAGTTGTCATGTCTGTCTGTCTGTATGTATGTGTTTATTTATTTATTTTATTTATTAATTATTATTTCAGTGGTCTGGCCCACTGTAGATCACATTTGGCTTCATGTGGCCCCTGAACTAAAATGCCTTTGACACCCTTGTCCTGATGTGTATCCCTTTTAAAGTGTATAATACTAGTGTGCAGGAAAACACAAAAACAAAAATCCTTCTCCCAGTGGTGCGTCCTCACCTGTCCGGTGTCTGGTTTCAGAGGACGCTCCCTAGTGGGAGGGTCCACGGGGAGCACGTTGCGTTATAACTGTCTCACTACTGGTGGGACGCTCCAGTGGGAGGTGTGCGCACCGCGACAAAGTAGACCCACGGCGGAGTAGTTGTAGTTGAACACTTTGTCCTATGAGCCAACTGAATGAAACTACAAGCACAACCGATTTTCTACACCTTTTCCAACTGCATTTCCTCGGACTGAGACCAACCGTTTGCGCGCACAACCTTTTACGCATCTCCCCTTGACGCATGACCGGGAGCGTTTTCCTTCTAATTTCCTTTTTGCGCTCGTTCCAAATCCTAGAACCATGGACGAGGACAACAACGTCTTACCCGATTTGAAGGATTTAGAAACAAAGTTGGGTCGCAAAGTTCCGGATAGTCTCATTCGCTCACTTGTTGGAGGAAAACATCACGACAAACATGACAAGTCTGAGAAGAAGCCCCATTTGGTCAACTGCTCCTTTTGTGGCAACTCCACAGACTTGAAAAGACTGGAGAGCAAAATGCTATTTTTAAAACAAGAAATGGTGAGTAATCCTCTTCTTCTTGTATGCTCTAATTATCTTTGTGAACGTTAGGGAAAGACTCATAAATGAAACCATATGGCAGCTGAAGAATTGCTGTTGTCGCCTATTTGACGCACTCAGTCATTTTGTGTTTTCATAATAACTAGGCGTTGCTTCATTACTTTATTTTTCTGCAGCTCCTCTATTTAATAAACCCTTCTTTAATCCACTGCCAAACCGTCCCTGGTACACAGGAAATGCCTATTCCCTGATGGAAAACAGGTCTACGCATCAACATGTGGTTGTTAAATGCATCAGAATAAGCTGTGGTGTTTGCTCAGTGTCAGGAGGTGACACCACTTCACACCTGCGCACTTCAGACTTTTACGCACGAGTATTCTTCACTGCTTCTCTATTGTCATTGAAATAACTCCACTGGTGTCTGTGGAATGACTCTCACATGGCTCCTTTAAACACTTTCTATACCTGTTGGAGCTTTTGAGGCAGTGTTTGACCCAGAATCACCACAAAACCCCTTCCGTTCCAGAAGGTCAGCAGAGGTATTAGGATGCATGAACAGATGGTCAGGTTGACCGAGTTTCTGCAACTGTAGGAAGGTGGCACACAACACCAGAGGGTGGATGTGTGACTGGATGAATAATGGGTCAATAATGTAAAGGGCTTTTGGTGTCTTCAAAAGCCTATAGAAATCCAATTCATTATTATTATTATTATTATTATTATTATTATTAGTTATTATCATCATCATTATTATTACCTCCACCAAGGAGGTTATGTTTTTGCCAGGGTTTGTTTGTTTGTTTGATTGTTTGTCTGTCTGTTAGTGTGCAACATAACTCAAAAAGTTATGGACAGATTTTGATGAAATTTTCAGGGTTTGTTGGAAATGGGATAAACAAGAAATTACTAAATTTTGGTGGTGATCGGGGGTGGGGGGGCCCACGGGGGGGCCCATTTCCAACAAACCCTGAAAATTTCATCAAAATCTGTCCATAACTTTTTGAGTTACGTTGCACACTAACGGACAGACAAACAGACAGACAGACAAACAAACAAACAAACAAACAAACCCTGGCAAAAACATAACCTCCTTGACGTGGGGGGGCCCACGGGGGGGGGCACTGATCAGCCTTGGCGGAGGTCTGCGCTCTCCGAGTGCTTCTAGTTATTATTATTATTATTATTATTATTATTATTATTATTACCTCAAAAAGTTATGGACAGATTTTGATGAAATTTTCAGGGTTTGTTGGAAATGGGATAAGGAAGAAATGATTAAATTTTGGTGGTGATCGGGGGTGGGGGGGCCCACGGGGGGGCGCAGACCAGAAAATTTCATCAAAATCTGTCCATAACTTTTTGAGTTATGTTGCACACTAACGGACAGACAAACAGACAAACAAACAAACCCTGGCAAAAACATAACCTCCTTGGCGTGGGGGGGCCCACAGGGGGGGCCACTGATCAGCCTTGGCAGAGGTCTGCGCTCTCCGAGTGCTTCTAGTTATTATTATTATCATTGTTGTTATTGTTATTATTATTATTATTATTATTATTATTATTATTATTATTAACAGAACAAACAGTGGTTTTGGTATTTGTAGTTTTATATTCATATGTAAACTTGTGTCTGCTGCATATTATCTTTGTAAAAGCTTTTACAAAGATAAAAGGATTCTGTTTGGTTTCTGTAAATTGGCTTAGAGCACAGGTGTCAAACATGCGGCCCGGGGGCCAAAACCGGCTCACCAAAGGTTCCAATCCAGCCCACAGGATGAATTTGCAAAGTGCAAGTTCGGGCATCGAACTCAAAAATAATATCATAATAACCTATAAATAATGACAACACCATTTTTTTTGTCTTTGATTTAGTGCGAAAAAACATTAAATTATGAAAATATTTACATTAAGAAACTACCCTTTAACAATATAATGTGAATAACCTGAACAAATATGAACCTGAAATGTCTCAAGAAAATTAAGCGCAATTTTAACTATTTTCTGCCTGTTACTAAATGTTTTGTGCCTTTGTAGATCTCATATATAATACACATGTATAAATGATAAGTCGAGGCATAATATTGATAAAATTGCACTTATAGTTCTTAACAAATTTCATTTTTTTCAGGTTATTCACATCCTTTTTGTCTGGATAGTTTGTAAATGTAAAAATTGGCATAACTGAATGTTTTTTTTTGCACTCAAACCATTTGGAGTTGTCATTATTTATTGGCTATCATACTATTATTTTACAGGTCCGGCTCACTTCAGGTTAAATTGGACTGAATGTGGCCCCGAAGAAAATGAGTTTGACACCCCTGGCTTAGAGTCTGGTTTTGACCAACTCTATATATAAAGTGTCATGAGATAAATTTTTTGTTGTGATCTGGCGCTATATAAATAAAATCTGATTGATTGAGTGATTTGATTGGTTTTCCCCTGTAAGTTGCTTTGGAAAAAAAGCGTCTGCCAAATGCATAAACATAAAAGCACCAAGATGGTTGATTCTAATCGAGCTTTTCTCACATTTTAGAGCAGGGTCGCCTGAAATTTCTAGTAATTGATAAAAAAGATGGTGCACAGGTTTGGTAGGTGCTGTGTGCCCTCCATAAAAGCCATCTAAACCAGGGGTGTCAAACTCATTTTAGTTCAGGGGTCCACATTCAGCTAAATTTGATCTGAAGTGGGCCGGACCAGTAAAATAATAACCGAATAATATATAAATAATAGGGATGTCCGATATTGGTTTTTTTGCCAAAAACCGATATGCCGATATTGTCCAACGCTTAATTTCCGATTCCGATATCTACCGATACCGCTGCCGATATATGTGGGATATTAACCCTTTCATGCATGAATTATGAGAACCTTAGTCAAGATTTTTTTTTCTGGAGTATTTTTATTCCTCTTAAGGCATGAAAAAACAAAGCGATTGAAATTTTTTATGAACCTATTTTTCCTGGAATTACAAAAAGGTCCACTCAGCTGGACACCAAGCGTTTGATTTTTGATGCAAAGATCATCAGAAAGTGATACACTATGTGAAAACTATGAAATAAAAAAGTTTTCATTCAACTTATCTGATATTTTCTCACATTTTAACACATACTAATACTAGTTATTACTAACTTCATGGAGATAATATGCAAAAAAAAAAAAAAAAAAACTTAAGAAAAGTTATCAATTGATTTAAAACATGTTACTGCAGATCAGGTTTATCCAGAACAGCAAAGTTACAGTAATGGTATGAATTACAGTGAATGGGATGGTGCATAAGTGTCCACTGTGGTGGCTAATATGCAACTAAAACAACAAAACCCATGAATATGCAAAAGGACAGTTGTAGAATAGATGTCCACTGTAGTGACCACTATGCATGAAAGGGTTAAACTAATTTTAGGTAACATCACATATCTCCTGTCATGGAATTAACACATCATGCCTAATTTTATTGTGATGCCCCATTGGATGCATTCTCAAATGCAACAAGGCTTTCAAAATGTAAACGCTGTCTGTGCAAAGAATACATACTTCAACTTAAGTTGTAGAAAAAATGCCATATTTATTTATTTTCTCTCCCTCCCTCCATGAGTCTATTACAGTGTGGCAACTCTACTGTACAATTTTAATAAACTGCACATTTCTTTCAGCTACAAACAATGCTTCATTTACGCGTCAATAAATGCCGGCGAAATCAAGGCATTATTTTATCGGTTTTAATGATAGGCAAACAAACCGATAACGAAATTCACCGATATTACATTTTTACGCCAATATCGGGCCGATAATATCAGTGGGCCAATATTATAGGACATCCCTAATAAATAATGTCAACTCCAAACTTTTCTCTATGTTTTAGAGCGAAAAAAGTAAATTTACAATATGAAAAGGTTTACATCTACAAACTATCTTTTCAAAAGATGTGAATAACATGAACAAACTGAAAAAATAAGTGTAATTTTAACAATAGTTTGCTTCAGTTTATCATTTACACATGTACATTATAACTTACAGATCACAGTGGATCTACTAATACACAAAACATTTAATAACAGGCAGAATATTGTTAAAATTGTTCTTATGTCTCTTAAGACATTTCAGGTTATTCACATTTTTTATTTTTTGCAAAATTATACTTTGTTTTAGTGTAAATACATGAAGATATTTACATTTACAAAGAGAAACATTTGGAGTTGTCATTATTTTTATTTATATGTTATTATGATAGTATTTGACTGGTCTGGCCCACTTGAGATTGAATTGGTCTGAATGTGGAACGTGAACTAAAAGGATCGTTAACATCTTCAGTATAATTTTTGCATTTCACAAATTCATCCCAAGGGCCAAACTGGACCCTTTGGTAGGCCGGATTTGGCCCCCGAGCCACATGTTTGACACCTGTGATCTAAACGATCTCCACCAGGCTGGTTTTTAGTATTTTATGTGTCAACAATACTAATTTTGTGAACAAGAAACATTGGATGAAGGAAAGCCAAGCCTGTGACCATCAGTAGATCGTCCTCACTGTGTTGTTCTGTATGTTTTTATGATATTTTGCGTTTTTGTCAACTGTATTTCCTGTCACCTGCCTAGGGACTACAGATGGAAATTAGCACTGCTGCGACAATCTGGCATAATTACAGCTGCAATTGTTGTAGATATTCATGAATATACACTGTTGCTAATAAATAAATAAATAAACTTACTAATAAAAATTATATGTTGAGTTGAGAGACAATCCCAATCCATAAAAGACATGACAAACTGAGCCTGACACTGAAGCACTGTGGTTCTGTTTATCTGTCAAATGTTCATTGTGGTCGGTTTCAGATGCTGCAGCTCTTTCATAATTCATAGTTTGAGTTCTTGTTTGTTCAGTATTAATTGTCAGCCTTGTAAATCCAAGCTGGACTGACTGTACATATCCTGACCAAGGAAAATCAAATTCTCACTTCGTGCGGTAATCTACACCTGGCTTTTCTGCCTCCGTCCATAATAATATACATTATATAGCCTAAATGTCATCTAAAATGTATTAGCAATCTATTATGGGATCAAAAACAAATTAATTTTAGCAAAAAATTCTGGAGTCAGAAGGAAATTTGTGATGTCAAAATGGGGTCACGAGCCAAAAAAGGTTGGGAACCACTAATTTAGAGCCATATAATATGAAAAACACATCCATCCTGGGAACTAGTTTGGATTATTAGCCTGTTATTGTCAGGTTTAGTCATCTCTGTTGGGGTTATTTCAGGCTTGTCTGTTTTTGCGGATGCCTTCACAGCTTAATCACTAATCCAATCAGACTGCTATGTTTTGGTCTGGACTAGTCTGTTGCACACACACTTGAAAGTATTGCATTATTTTGTTATTGATCTATTCCAGAGGCTATCCAGTGATGCAGAAACAGAACAGCTCATGCACCGACCCATTCGTCTGCAAAACAAAGCATGTCATGATACGTTCCAGCTCAGAAAATGACGCGCTAATTTTGTTTCCTAAATTCATTTTGTGATACCGACCCGCTGGTGCCGTCTCAGTAACACGAGGTAGCTGTTTGGACTAATACGCCTCCGTGACTGCATGTGCTCTGCGTCCATGTGTGCATAAAGCAGGCGGTGATACTGGCAAAACAAACACACCGGCAGCAGTGTGTGAGCTAAATGAGGCCTGGCTGCAAATCCACTCCGAAGCACAGACTGTTTGGTCGAGCCAGCTGTCTGGAACACTGTGTCATCCCCGTCCACCTTCATCAGTCTGTCATGCATTCTGACAAGCTGATCGCAGCTGTCCGCGTCCCATTTTCACCCACTTTCTTGATGCGGGGGAATCCCTCTTGAATGACCCCACATCCACAGTCAATAGCACGGTTGTTGAAGGGAGTTCAATCAATGGCTGCACTGTGTATTATTGCAGACGTATCATTCAAAATCCTGGATGCAAACTGTTTCCTGACTGCACTGCTGCAAGAATAATACAACTTCCTGTTCCAGTGCCCCATACTGTAATTAAGTCCACAAGAAAGCCTTATAGTCAGCACAGAATGACCCATAGTCTTCTGGGCTAGAGTAAAAAAAAAGTGCTGACAGTTGTCGAGGAATAAGCTCTGTAAAGTATCTGATACTTGGAATCATGTCGTATTATCTTCATCCAGTTCTAGAAATATAATATGCAGTATTTGTAGGATAATCCAAAAATGACTGTGCATATGTTATATATTCTACTTTGATTATATGAGTTCTGTATATGGGTGCTTCTATGAAACTGGGTTTATTTTGGTATCTCGCACTTTCCAGCTTTTTAGACCAAATAATAAAAGAGAAATTTACACATATTTACCCCCAAGATGTACCTAATGATGACCTGAGATAAATAAAAAAAAAAAATTCTACTCTAGCTCTGAGCCATCCCAAAATGAATGAATTTTTAATAAAATATTGGAGCCAAAAATAGGACATGAAAAGCTACCCAAGTGTCAGTGCATTAGATCTGGAAAACATGACTGTAAATGGTCTTATATACCGCTATAAATAAAGACACTGTGTTAAATTGGTCGATCCTACTGGTTTTTCCAATCCAGACATGTGGGTTTTTCATGAATAGGCAGTCTCATTCAAGGTTTTGCATGTAACCCATCGTGTCCACACGCGTTACATGCAGAACCAGCCCATTTAAACACAAATAAATTGCAAGTGATTTTGCAACAGCGGTCATTTTTGTGCAACACTCTGCCTTGCATAATTAGTTTGATTCCTAAAACGTACCTGTGAGTGAATAAAAAGATATTTTTGTGTCCTTCTTTTTTTTTTTTTTTTACCGTGTTACATGCGGATTCTTATTAAAAAAAAAAAAAAAACAATATAAAAATGTGTTTAATCTGAAAAATAGTTTCTCTTTTATATCGGCAAATATTTATTTTTAAAATACACCCAAAATGCTTCCAAAGTTGCTTCATACCATTAGTATACATCTGGTTTGAGTTTATAGCCCCTCTGTCCTGTTTTTAGGGACCGTTTTCTGTTTTCCTGTTCAGTTAGAAGCTTATTTCATTGACTGTTAAAGGAAAAACATGAATTATTATGGATTAGTGGGTGTAAATCATATAGGAACAAACTCACACTTAGTAACACAGCTGTATTTTGGCCACAGTACGTACTTTATATTTATATTTATACTATTCATTTGCCATTTTACAACACAGTGCTCCAGAAAAGAGCAAAATGTTGATATATTTCAGAATTAATCCGATTTACCATAATGTATAACCATTAGGGACTAAACTAGCATAGCATCCACCATTTGTTAAGTCATCCCAGCTATTTGTTTGTTTTTAACTTTACATTTACATTATAAAATTATATTTACATACAGTGACTTCTTCATTTCATCTGTAGTGATGGTGAAAACAACAACTCCCATGATTCCACACTGCTTCACAATATCATCATGCTTTACAGATCAGAAGTCCCCTCCTGTCCAGTTGTGCCCCATGTGTCTATTTTATAGAAAAAAAATAAAAAGAATCTATCAGTAAATGGCAAAAGACAAGTTGTTTTTTGCTTTGCTTTATAAAAAAAAAAAAAAAAAAATCCTGTTTGTATTATGCATCATTTACGCAAATGTGTGTCAGTTTACATGTCTAGAAAGTCAGAGATGGATGTAAATCTAACCCTAATCTTAATACCTGAAGGTCTTTACAGCTTCACCTTAATCAGACATGTATATTTTCAATTGTTTCGATACTTTTTCACCTTAATCTTAAAGTTTCAGCTGAAATATACCAATGTAGCCACCATTTTGGAATTGGTATTGTGTATAATAAATGCAGTCCATTGAGTTGTTTAACACAAAACCACATTATTTTTTTACTGGGTATCCCACAAACAGTGACTTTACTGGGTCATAAAGTTATTTTTTATATTGACAGAGATCATGGGTGTAAATGGTGACACAATGGTGATTCAAATGTCATGAAAAATGGTCTCTTTCCATTAACTGCTGTCCATATTTTTCTGGTGTTATGTCCAATGTGGCGCAGTGGAAGGGGCGGGACATGGGCTTTTTATTGTTTTAATTTATGGCGATATTAATTGCGTATTGTCTTTTTATTAAAGGGGTCATATTTTGCTAAACCCACTTTTATTAGTCTTTGGTTCATTTATTTGTGTATTTGTTGATTGTAATAGTTCATAAAGTTTGAATTTGAACCCTCCAGGTGCTGCAAAGCTATCTTTATATTCATTTTGGCAAAAATCGAATGGATTTCTACAACCTGTTTTAATTCCTGCTTAATTTGTTTCGTCTTTAACTAGTTATGTCTCGACATTTGCACATGTAAGGTCAAGACTTCTGATGAACATTTCCTCGAGTACGTAGCAGTGGTTGTAGTAAAAACTGAAAATATGTCCAAACTTTGAGCCGATTACCTAAATGATACCTAAATGCAGCAAAGCCCACAACCTGGAGGGGATGGGGCCTGAAGTGGCTCATTTGCATTTAAAGGGCCAGCGCTCAAAACCACCTTTCTGGTGTCATTACTCAGAAATAGTGTTGAAGATGGACCTGTGGAGTTGAATTAATGAAGAATTCAGACCCAAGCAGAGCATTTACAGTTTAAGTAGACCACAGGGAAATGTTTTAAAATGCATAATTCCATTTAAAAAAAAGCAGAATATCACTCCTTTAACCCTCTGGTATCCGGGTGCGCCTTTTATGCACACTTTGCACTTCGTTTTAAAAAACTTCATATTATTTTTCACAATTTAAATAAGGTTAGAATTCAAAAGTTGTTCATTTTTGCATGATCTTTAAAATTCTGGCCACCAACTAAAATGTGCACATTGTAAACAAAAGAAAATTTCCAGACTAGCATCTGTCTCCCAAGTGTGCCTAAAACGCACTATTTCTTCTATTTGATATGTATGATTAGGGCTGAGCTTGATTTACAAAACAAAATCAAATTAGAGCAAAAAAATAAATCAATATATAATATTTAATAGTTTGATTTATAAGTGTGCATTTTACACACACTTGGTGACAGATGCTAGTATTTTTGAACATTTGACCTAGCGCCAAAAATAATAATACAAATTAACCAATGCTGGAGTTAATCATTGACATATGCCAGGATGAAAAAATTAAATAATATGTGATCCACTTTTTATGTAGTATATTGAAAAAAAAAAAAACAACATATTTTTTTTGTTTTTTGCATCCAAAAAATGGTTTGTTTACATTACAAACACAGGTTAAAAAATGTGACAATTATTGAGTATTTGGTATTTTTATTTATGGCTCAAGTTGATGAAATAGAAAAAAAAAGTGTAAAAGAATTAAAAACAAACTGTTTGATTTTTTTTTTTTTTTTGACATTATTCATTATTAGTGTGCGAAAAAGGCACACTTGGTGCTTAGTAAGGGCCTTGCTGGATGGGATACCAGAGGGTTAAAGATTGTTTTCAGGTCAAGAGCTAGCTCTGAATGCTAGCACTAGCTTACTCCAATCAGTTGTTCTTTCCTCATCCATTCAGACACAGAAGATGCTTCTGCTTTTGTTCTCTGCTTCCTTTCATTCTACATATGACTGGCAGCTGCATTCACTGCTGGAGTCCTATGATCTAACCTGTATGCTTTTTTTTTTTTTAACTCCCAGGCACATCTGCGAGCCATTGATGTGAAGCTGATGCAGCAGCTCATGTCAATCAATGAAGGCATTGAGTCCATCCGCTGGATGATAGAGGACAAAGGAGGCGTTGCGAGCCAAGAGGGCAGTCTGTCAGGCAGCCTGTACAGCCTGTCCGACAGCCAGGACGGTAACTCACTGAGAGGCAGCTTCAACAGCTTGAATGACGGTAACAGCGACGGGCTGGACGGTCTGTCTGTGGGCAGTTACCTGGACACGCTAGCGGAGGACATCCCCGATGACCCGTCGCCCACGGACCTCGACTGTTTTGTGGATAAAACTGTAATCGACAGCGACAGATTTAGCAAATCCCCGCTGAAACTCAGGGTGGAATCAGACGAGTACTACTGCTTTGGATAATGTCAATGAGCCCAAAAAAACGGTGGTTACAGAGACTACTGAGATTAGTGAAGAAAGATTTCAAATGTCACGTTTTCACCACATGCTTTACATTTTCCACTTTTTTTTTTTTTTTTTTCCAGTTACAGTCCAGTGGCTGATGAGACCCATGAAACGGCATGGGTTTGCATTTGACCTTGAAACTGCAATGTTGTGGATTTTATGGCTTTAATACACGTCACTGAACCAACACTTAATGTTCCACTCAACCAAAGTGAAAACTAATAATCCTATGTCTTAAATTTTTGTCCTGCAGGTTAATTCAGCTATAAAAGGCTTGTTATACATAAGTTCTGTATTTATTATGAAGTCTTTAGCCGCTTAAATACCTCAGCAACTTTTTTTTTTTTTTTTTTTTCCACAGCCTTGAGTTATTGAAGGGGGTGAATGAAAAGCTCCTGCTGAGGTGCAGAGCAGCTTTTCCTTCTTTATCTGTGGAAAATTCAGCTTGGACTTTGTATCAGGTCAACCACAATCAGCTGATCTAAGTAAAAGAGTAGATTAGGGTTTAGAAGCCATTTGGAAAATTGGACTTTTTCATGCTGAGTGATTGAAGAGGTTTTAAAGTGGTTTGTGTAAGTGTTATAACAAGTGCAATTTGCTTCCATGCCAAATTTTCAGCACCACCTACTGCTAAATGTTATCCTTTTATAATGATTTTTTATCTAGATACTTTGACTGATGGACGTTCGTGAGCTCGGCCCCACTCACGAACGGTAGAATTTCATAGTCTTACAAACAAGAGATTAGTTGCACATTGAAAGTACAGACGCTTGACTAAAACGAAAGCAGTTTGATTGTCTAATACAGGGGTGTCAAACTCATTTTAGTTCAGGGGCCATATTCAGCTAAATTTGATCTGCAGTGGGCCGGACCAGAAAAATAATAACAGAATAACCTATAAATAATGACAACTCCAAATTTTTGTCTTTGTTTTAGTGTAAAAAAAAAACCCCATTAAATTATGAAAATACTTACTTGTATAAACTATCCAAAAAAAAAAAAAACTGAAAAAAATGAAATTTAAATTAAAAAACGTAAGAAAATTTAGTGCAATTTTAACAATATTATTCCTCAGCTTATCATTTCTACATGTGCATTATGGATCAGATCTACAAAGACACTAAACACTGAGGAAAAGGCAGAAAAACTGTTAAAATTGTGCTTAATTTTCTTTAGACATTTCAGGTTCATATTTTTTCAGGTTATTCACATTTTAGTGTTACAGAATAGTTTTTAAATATAAATATTTTCATAATTTAATGTTATTTTTTGCACTAAAACAAAGAAATTTTTTTTTGTCAATTTTAGAATATGGATATTTTAGATTTATTTAGAATATGGAATTTTCTAGAATATTATTCTAGAAAATGGCTTCATTGAAGATTTTTTTGGTTAATTGAAGATTTTTTTTGGCTTAATTCAAGATTTCTTTTTTTACTTAATTGAAGATTTTTTTGACTTCATTCAAGATTTTTTGCTAAATTTGAGAATTTTTTTTTGCTTAATTCAAGATTTTTTTTTGCTTATTTGAAGATATTTTTTGGCTTAATTCAAGATTTATTTATGTACCTGAAGATTTTTTTTGGGCTTAATTCAAGCAAATTTTTTTTTGCTTAATTCAATTCAAGACTGGAATTTTTGCACTTGGCAAAAACATCCCAGGGGCCGAACTGGACCCTTTGGCGGGCCGCATTTGGCCCCTGGGCCGCATGTTTGACACCCCTGATATAATAGATAATATTGGCCTGAGGCAAAAACCCGTTAATAGCAGATGGGAGATTTGTCGATGGCGGGCGTATGTGAAACATATGTCTGCTTCGTGGGCACATTGAAAAGCTAATTCTGTTTTCACAAAGCTTTAATGAGCGCTATACATTGATGTGTGTAAATGTGTTGTTTTAGCTTTATTCTTAATTCAGTTTGTATGATATTTGTATTTTTCAATGCCTGCTTTTGTAAAAAACAAAAAAACTGTTTGATTGCTGGTAATTTTGTTGTGGAAATGAAATAATATATGTTGATCATTTTGTCGCTCGAATTGTGTCTTTTATGCCGTCTCAAATTTTTAGTTAATTTTAGAATTGGAAAAAGTGTTGCCAACGTCTTCAGTGAAGTTTAATGAGATGGAAAGCGTCCATGATAGTCTTTTCCATTTCTGACAAATTGAAGTAAAGTAAAGAATAATGTCTTCATAATGAAGTAGGACTTTGTGGTTCCCAGTTAAATGTGGCATAGGCAGTTGCTGTTACGTTCTCTGCATGCCACATTTCTTTGAGAAAACACAAAAGCAGGAGGATTTAGCAAATCAACACGTTATCTGGCCATATGGGGTTTTATTTGGCTTATCTTAGTTTTAACACTGATGAGGATTTATGGCACCAAGTATCTGTCATTAACTTCATTTGTAAATAACACCAGTTAACCCATAAAGACCCAAACAACCTCCACCAACCAAAACCATCTACTTATCAAATACTTATCATATACTTATCAACTAATTCTATCAATCCATGTAAATAACTGGTGAAAATACAGTTTGTCATCTTTTCATGGTCATCAGATATGACCCATTTGGACGTTCAGAGGCTCTGTAGTTACCGTGGAAACAACTACAACATCGATTCACCAGTAAAACCCATGGAGTTTGATCAATGACAGCTGGTGGACATACTGGGTTTATGTTCAGTTAAAGGGCTCATATTTTGCTAAACCCACTTTTATTAGTCTTTGGTTCATTTATTTGTGTATTTGGACCCTAATAGTTCAATAAGTTTGAATTTGAACCCTGCAGGTGCTGCAAAGCTATCTTTATATTCATTTTGGCAAAAATCGAGTGGATTTCTACAACCTGTTTTAATTCCTTTTTAACCCTTTCATGCACAGTGGTCACTACAGTGGACAGCTATTCTCCAGCTGTTCTCTTGTATATTCATGGATTTTGTTGTTTTAGTTCCATATCAGCCGACACATTGGGCGCTCATGCATTATCCCATACACTGCAATTGATACCATTACTGTAACTTTGCTATTCTTGATAAAATTGATCTGCAGTAACATGTTTGAGTGTAAAGTTGCTTATTATTTTTATTAGACTGTAATTAACAACAAAAAGTTTTTGTTTGTTTTTTGTTTTTTTTCACATTATCTCCATGAAGTGGGTAATGACCGGTATAAGGGTATGTTAAAATGTGACAA
Organism: Sphaeramia orbicularis; assembly: GCF_902148855.1. NCBI lineage: Eukaryota > Metazoa > Chordata > Actinopteri > Kurtiformes > Apogonidae > Sphaeramia > Sphaeramia orbicularis. The sequence continues at coordinate 30,307,684 of NC_043974.1, forward strand.
AACATCAGATTAGCAGCATGAAAAATGTTTGTATTTCATAGTTTTCACACAGCATATTAGTAAATACATGTTTCTTTGCTTCAAAAATTGAACGCATGGTGTCCAGCTGAGTGGACTTTTTTGCAACTCCATGAAAAATAGATCCATAAAAGAAAATTTCAAACGCATTGGTTTTTTTTTGTTTTTTTTAATCCAATCCAATCCAACTTTATTTGGAAAGCACAGTGGATTAAAGTACTGTAGAGAAAAATAAATAAAAACCAAAATAACAGAGTAAAATACAAGAATAGATTAAAAGACATAGAACAACTGTAAATCAAATAAAATAAAATAAACTAGATAAAAATACAGAAGAATAGATAAAACCTACATAAAAGAATAAAACACAAGAATAGATTAAAAACATAAAAAAAGCAGTCAAATTAATGCCAAATTTAAGAGGAACAAAAACACTCAGTATAAAAAAAATCTTGATTAAGGTTCTCATAATTCATGCATGAAAGGGTTCATTTGTTACATTTTATAACTAGTTACATCACGACATTTGCACATATATAGCAGCAGTGGTTGTAGTCCGCACTGAAAATATGTCCAAACTTCGAGCCAATTAACTAAAATGTTCAGTTGTTGGTTGTATTAATGAACACAAGTCACTGAATGGGACAGAGAAGCACGATCAACAACCTGGGGGGGTGTGGCGTGAAGTGGTTCATTTGCATTTAAAGGGCCAGCGCTCAAAACCACCTTTCTGGTGTCATTACTCAGAAATAGGGTTGAAGATGGACCTGTGGAGTTGAATTAATGAAGAATTCAGACCCAAGTATAGCATTTACAGTTTATGTAGACCACAGGGAAATGTTTTAAAATGCATAATTCTATTTAAAAAAGCAGAATATCACTCCTTTGATGACTTATTTTGGTGAAAAAGTCACTTTTTCTTCAGTTTTCTCTGTTTCTGATATAGTAACCCTCAACTTTCATCTGAGCTTTAACAAACATCTACATGATCAGTGAATTAAATCTAGGTAAATACAGGATGTACACTGAAAAAACGTAAAAGACAGAGAATAATATTATCATAAACAGGGTGGTCCAATAATTTGAGAAAAAAATAAATTCAATGAAAGAAGTCTAGGCACCTTCCCAAATTGTTCCAAATGTCACTTTATTTTGTTTTGCAAGTTTTAGGTTGATATATTCAGTGAATGGCAGTGCTCAAGATAGGTCAACCTCACAATGTATTTTCGATATTGTCATATTTTGATTTAAAAAAAATCACAATTTTAGAGAACTTCTTTTCTCTCAGATGATTAACTAAGAGCGTCAATCTGACTCAAACTACATTAAATAACCATTTGCTAAGTTGTATTATCCAAAACAAAAAAGGAAACAATTAAAATGACAGGCATGTCGGATGGATTTGCTCTCCTTCAAATGGTGGTGGAAACGCTGCAATACTTGCTTTACAGTTGGTAATTGTTTGTATCTTGTAATAGTCTCTCTGTCAGCATAGCCAATCAAATAAATTTCATTAGTTTGTTGTGTGGATGCCATAGTGAATGATCTAAAGACAAGAACTGTGGAGAAGATGAGGTAGGATGGTGAGAGGAAAGATGACATCTTGAGCACTGCCTTCTTTTCACCCTATCACTTAGAAATTTTGCATAGATACACATTTCGCTGAAACAAACAAATTGAGAAGGTGCCTTGGTTACTACAATGAAGTTGGATTTTCTGAACCACACTAATAATAAATGGTCATAAATCACTTCAGAAAGGTTAAATAGAGAGAAATTCAATTGGGAACTGCCTCAAAAGTCACACTGGGTCTTTATGGATTAAAAAATAGTAGTGGAAGTGAAATGCCAAAGCGTTCAGAATAGTCTGTTGTAGGGCTGTGCAATTAATCGAAATTCAATTACGATTTTGATTATTATACGCAACGATTACAAAAATTATGTAATCAAGAAAAAACAATTATTAATTTTGAGTTGTTTAATTCACGCGCACGCAAGCTACCATGAGCTGCCCTGCCCCGCCCCCCTCGAAGCTACCGCTGCCTGCTAGCCGGCAGGTCCACCCCAAGAGGAAAGTTGTACCTAGCGGTCTGGAAAAATGGCAAGAGAATCACAGCAGAAGTGCTTGGTAAACAAAAAAGGCAAGTCAAATTCAATTGTATGGAATCACTTTGGGTTTGATGAAGAAGACGAAGAGCAAAAACACATCATGTGCAAAAAGTGTTTCGTAGTTGTGTCCGCACCGACCGCTAACACAACAAACCTTTTTAACCATCTAAAGTTTAACCACCGCCACCTTTATCATAATCTTATGAAAAACTAAAACACAAAAACAACTTCGTCCACAATGCAATCTTCAGTTTCCGAATCTCTTTACACTGCAACTCCCATAATAACCTAACCCGAACCCGTATAACCCTAACGTGCGTATTCTGTAGATGGCTGATGTATACAGAAGGCCTGAACTGAAACCTCACGGCACGCCACTGAATTTACTATGTTTCATACTACATTGAACATACTTGAATTTATAATTTGCACTTTACGTGAGTTTTTTTTTATTGCTACAGTTCTATGGCAAGTCTATAGCAGTTTAATTCCAGTGCACTATTTGTTTACAAAAGGAAACATACTTGAATTTACAGTACACTTATTTGCATTCAAAGATTTTTTTTGTTTCGTACAAAAGTGAACATACTTTGTTTTAGTGGTTAAAAGCTTTATTTATGTTTAAGGAGTATATTTACATTGTTTTGCAAGAAAAAAATAAACAACTTTAAGGTTAACAAATAATCGTTTTTAATAATCGTGATTTCAATTATTGCTAAAATAATTGTGATTATTTTTTTTTCTATAATCGAGCAGCCCTAGTCTGTTGTTATTTTAATGTTTATACATCTCACTGGCTTCTTATCTTTCATGTGATAATTGAAGTTCCAGACGGAGTATACAGGGAAAGTCAATTACAGGAAAGATGAGAAGCGTGGCCTCTTTGGTTTGCAAATGAAATGTCCAGCCATGGGGCACAGGACTTCAGACCATCATACACACCCAGTCCATGACTCTGGAAAGGCTGCCATTTCACATTAGCCTTAAATATTTCACTTTGTTTATCGAGCCGTCTCTCCTTAGCTTGTCTTATTATGTCAAACTAGACCCGATGTGATCACGGAAGAAGAATTTTCTGGTTTGTCTGGTTGTTTGAGCCTTTTATTTAATCAACTGAAATGCACAAAGTAAGATGATCGGACACAAATGACACTCTTTGAATTACATTAGTTCTAGACAGATATAATCACTTTATCCAGCCGCGTTAAGCATGCTCCAAACTTTGTCTCACTCAAAGTGCAAAGCAGCTTTATTTGGTTTATGCTGCTTTTCCTTATCTGTACCTCCCAGAGGCTTTAGCCAGCTTAAGCTCTCTGTCAAGCTGAACCAGACTGAGGCCACTAAAGCAAAGAGGAGGAAATGTCAGCGTGACCGTTGTGTCAGCAATTCAATTAAAACACAACAAAAACTTCACTGAGATTCGCCCAAAAAATTCATGTTGGAACAAATGTAACCGTGTCACGACTGACTGATGATCCCCGGAGGGATATTGTTGAGACTGGAGCTGGTCGCCTTGAAGTAATTGGACATAGAGAACAGGTTGTGCAAGTTTATGTTGTAATGAGTCAAAATTCCTCAGAGTTACATGGTACACTACGCATGAACAGAAGTTGCCTTTTGGGCCTTTCTCTTGCCTAATAAGTGTTCTAGGGCTGCAACTAATGACTATTTTGAGTCATCAACTACTGTAACAACCTGTCAAGTGTTTAGATTATGAACTACATACAAAAAAAAAAACTAAACCTCTTATTTATGTTTATTGCTGCATTAAAATACATCTTTCCTTTAATAAGAACACTTGGAATACAACAATTAAACTGCATCACAATGAATGATAAAGAAATATTCAATATTCAACAAATATTGCCCCCCCTCAACAAAATAAACAAAAGTGCGTTTTGTGCATAACAATTACAGTCTCAAATAAAGACTGCTAAACAACTAAAGAGCCACAAGTTGCAATCAGCAATATATGTATTGGCTAAAATTTGCTTAGAGGTCTTATTTATGTCTTTGTGCATAAGGAACTTTGTGTTGGTAAATGTAAGTAATGCAAATTTACAGGATTTCAGTTCTGTTGCAACATGTTGATGGTCATATGAACTATGTTTTCAGCTCAAAAATGTCGTATTTCATCACAATTAATGCTATATTTTCATGTCACAAATGGCCAAGTTATATTTGAACTGAATTTACCTGAAAAATAAATATTCTATTCTTTTAGATTCCCCAATTTTTCTTTCAAGATTCTATCCTACATATCACGTTTTATTTTTACAGGTTGCAATATGGAGTATGGTGCTGATCCATCCTGCTTATATTACGCCAATACATACATGAAGAATGTCACACGTCACATTTTAAATCAAGTTTTCTAATAATAAGCATTTTTATAAAGAAATAACAATTCTATATTGTTATTTACTCTTTAGTCTGATGATAAACTATACAATAAATAATTCTGATCCTAGTTTTTGCACAGGGATCATTTGTGGAAACGGTGACATGGCTGCCGAGCATCAGTATGATGGGATCTGTAACAACCATGTCACATCCGTCCACTGCCACATTTTGTGTTTTTGTGTCAGCTGTTATTGTTTTAGATCCACAACACTAACATTTATGAATAAGAGGAGAATTAGCAATAATAAGTATATAAGTTTATTACTAATAAAGTACTGGTACTGACCAGATCATCATGGGTAATGTCACGTCTGTCCACCAGCAAAAGTTTTCACATACACGTCCTATTCAAAATCCAATATTTCTGAAAATATAGCTTCCACTGTGAAATATCAGTAGTCTGTGCACAAATGGATTAGCATTATTTCAACACAGTTCTATGCATTTCTTACAACTTTTTTTTTGACAAAAATGGCCACTCATTTGACCCTCTAAGTAAATTTTAGCCAATATATAAATAAACATTTTTCCTTAACCCATAAAGACCCAAACAGCCACTCCTGACAAAAACCATCTACTGATCTAAACTGTTTAATATCTGTTGATCCACAAATCCTATCAATCCATGTAAATAATTGGTGTAAAATACAGTTTGTCATCTTTTCATGGTCATCAGATATGACCCATTTGGACGTTCAGAGGCTCTGTAGTGAACATGGAAACACCGTCATCTTCTACAACATTGATTCACACTGATGTCTATAGCATAATACAATGTACATCACTGTGATAAAAAGTGAAAAAAAAAAAAATCATGAGCATATGTATTCCTGTAGATATGTATTTTACCCCAGCGATAAGGAAAACTTTGAAAATGACTCTGAGAAGCGTCTGAGAAGTGCTTGAATTTGACCTTGAAAAATGTGTATAAGTAGAGAACAGGTTCTGCAAGTTTATGATGTAATCAATCTAAATTCCTGGGCGTTACATGGTAGACTGCACTTGAACAGAAGTTGCCTTTTGGGCCTTTGTCTTGCCTTTTAAGTGTACATTTCTACATGAAAGAGGGAGTCAGTTGACAGAGTCTTTGTGGTGAAGACAAGTGCTGTCTTTCTCATCCGAACAACTGGTCGGAGCTAATTTTGCGGTAGCTGCGAGCTTAAATATTTTCCCTCTTTCCATGTATATTATTACAATTATGCAATTGTTCCCTTTGAGACTGAGAGAGAAAGGCAGTATCAGTATACATCGGAGTCATCAAAGTTTGTCAGAAGTCTTTGTCAGCAGTTACAGTCACCCTGTTCTTAGGGTGAATGACACCCAGGCTTTGTGGAAAGTAAACAAAGGGAGACTCTGCTGCAACCCTCTGAGTTTGGGAACAGGGTGCAAAACAATGATTTATTCATTCTTTTAGTTAGTCCTCAGTTACTTCACTTGAGCACAAATAATTACACTCCTTTACAGTTTGAGACAGCAGCTTCCAGCGGGGATCCATTAACAAATTAGCCGAAGGGAAACAAGATGAAGGGAAACCAATACCGTCTGGTATCTGGGAAACTGTCACCGTGCGAGTAAATGAGGATACAGGATATGGGTGCGTGGAGTAGGTTTGCTGGGGTTGATCAAAAGAGCCAGACACAGCAGAGCCCTCATCCATGAAGGCACTGAGTAAACACACACTGTTGTTGGTTCCTTCTTTCCTTGTTTAATTAGGGTTCGTCTCTCTTCCATCAACTTTACACAGACTACACCGGCGCGCTAGTCTTATACAAAACCTGACAGAGAATGGTTTGCGACGGTCTCGACTCTGTGCCGTGCAGTCTTGGTAATATTTGTGATGGATGTAGCACATTAGATCCACTGTGTCAGCCTTATTACATTTCCAGACATGCTGAGCTCCATGTCGGGAGATTTATGAAGCTGTGGAAAACTTAATAAGGCCAGTCCCATAGCATGAATATCTTGTTTCGTCTAGGAAAAATGCTTAATGAATGTCAAGGTTAACCGCAATCCTAATGCTGTGTGCTGTTTGAGATTCTCTACACTGGCGATGCGATGATAGTGTTCAGCTTCAGTCCTGTATCTTATAGTGATTGGATTATGACACAAGGAGACATCCTCTTTATAGATCAGGATATTATTCCTTTTCGGGACTTAAATAAATGAGTGCATCCGCACCAAGGTTATTATTGTTAACGAAAACTAACGAAATGACAAAAACTTGGATTGTAAAAACATTTTTAACTGAAATAAATAAAAACTATAATTAACCCTGTCATGCACGAATTATCAGAACCTTAATCAAAAATTTTTCCTGAGTGTTTTTATTCCTTATTATTTTATTTTTATTTTTATTCATGACAAAAACTATGCGATTGAAAAAACATTCTTCTGAAAAATAAATAAAAATTTAAAAAAAAATAAAATAAAAATAATTAAAAAAAATAAAAAATATATCAAAAAAAAATACTGAAAGAAATTTTTTTCTTATGAACCTATTTTTCATTAAGTTGCAAAAATATCCACTCAGCTGGACACCACACGTTTAATTTTTGATGCACAGAAACATGAATTTAGTGATAAATTGTATGAAAACTATGGGGAGGGCTTATGATTCTGGGGGTTTATGCTCAGGAGAGATCTAAATAATGTTGCCAGTTCATGTCAGAAAAGATATGTAGTGTCTTAAAACTCTAATAAAGATATGTGTATAAAAAAAAAAAAAAAAAAAAAAAGAACAACAAAATCCATGAATATACAAGAGAACAGCTGTAGAATAGCTGTCCACTGTAGTAACCAGTATGCATGAAAGGGTTAAAAGAAAAAAACGACAACTAACGGAAACTGTATTGTGCGTTTACAAAACTAACTAAAACGTATAAAAACTAGAAGCACTCGGAGAGCGCAGACCCCGCCAAGGCTGATCAGTGCCCCCCCCCCCCCCCGTGGGCCCCCCCACCCCCGATCACCACCAAATCATTTCTTCCTTATCCCATTTCCAACAAACCCTGAAAATTTCATCCAAATCTGTCCATAACTTTTTGAGTTATGTTGCACACTAACGGACAGACAAACAAACAAACAAACAAACAAACAGACAGACAAAAAAACAAACCCTGGCAAAAACATAACCTCCTTGGCGGAGGTAATTATAGACAAAATTCCCTTCATTTTCGTCTTTGTCAATGTCAGATTGATATGAAATCAATTTATTTCCCCCAAGCAATTTTAGCTAGTGGCACCATATGATATTTAACGGTCCGTCATTTCTCGTTTAGAGTCATCTTCTGGTCCCCACTTTACCTGGAAACATGGAGACTAAAGTTGGGAGAAAGCAGCAGAATCCTGTATGGGGTTTATTTGAATTTGACAGAGAAGAAAATAAGATATAAAAAAAAACTACACAAAACTAAGCATTTAGAAAATAAAAACTAATAAAAACTAGCAAACCTGCTCTAAAAACTAAAACTAACTGAATTAGAGAAAAAAAAAGTCAAAACTAAATAAAACTAAACTATAATATAAAATCCAAAACTATTAGAACCTTGGTCCACACAGCTGTAAAAACCCTTGTAAAACTTTACTGATCTTGGGAACCAATGTAACCGGCAGAAAGGATGTGACTCTACTTAGACATCAGTGCAAATATTAGTTTCCTCTGTGGAGATTTGGAGAATCGGCCTTTGGAAGAAAACAGTGCATATAAAAACGTGAGAAACCCAAATACAGCGAGTGGGCAGCCTGAGAACGAATTACCCTCCAGACAAGTCAGACTACATTCCATTCATAGTTCATGGAGTTATTTTCAATCACCATAAACACAGGGAGAACGTAATCATTTATCAGATGTAGCCTGGGCCAAAACCATTACAAATCACCCCTTGAGACTTAATTTAGGACCATTAAATGACTTCAAAGAATGGAATACATTACAAATTGTTATGTCATTAGTATTTTTGTACTGGCTAGATAAGCATTTGTCATAATCTAGATATTCTCATGCCCTTTCCTCATCTCAAAATATCATGATAGTTTAGTGCTAAACCCTTTAGCAGGTGCTAGCACCAGTAATTTACTTGATACATTTTAACTTGGAGTCAAATTTATAGACATTTTCATTAAATGTTATTGTAAGTGCTGTTTTTCTAACTCTATAAACCTACTTGTTTATGTTCTAGTACAATTTTCTCACTTCACACTGCCATGACAGTTAGCTCTTGCTCTAGCCTTGATGCTAAAATAGCTACTTTTACTTTTGGTTAAATTGTTTAAATACACCATTCCAGCTATAAGACATTGTCACTATTATTTATTCTGGTTCTATAACCTATTTGTTTATATTCTAGTACCATTTAAATTTTTCTTACTTCAAATTAATGTGACAGTCTACCAGCTAGCTCAGTGTTAGATATATAGCTAAAACAGCTAATCAGCTAGGCTAATTTTTTTTTTTACTGGCTAGATAAGCATTTGTTATAATCTAGATATTCTCATGCCCTTTCCTTATCTCAAAATATCATGATAGTTTAGTGTTAAACCCTTTAGCGGGTGCTAGCACCAGCTATATTGCTAAAATAGGTAATTTACTTGATACATTTTGAAGTCAAATTTGTAGACATTTTGTTCAAATGTTATGGTAAGTGCTGTTTTTCTGGCTCTATAAACCTACTTGTTTATGTTCTAGTACCATTTTCTCACTTCACATTACCATGACAGTTAGCTCTCGCTCTAGCCTTGATGCTAAAATAGCTACTTTTACTTTTGGTTAAACTGTTTAAATACACCATTCCAGCTATTAGACATTGTCATTACATTGTCACTATTATTTATTCTGGTTCTATAACCGGTTTATATTCTAGTACCATTTTAATGTTTCTTACTTTAAATTAATGTGACAATCTACCAGGTAGCTCTAGGTTAGATATATAGCTAACATAGCTAATCAGCTAGGCTAATTTTTGACATTTGGTCAAATTTCTAAATCTGAACATTGTAGTATTAGACATCATCATTAATACTATTGTTTCTGGTTCTATAAACCTATTATTTACTGATGTTTTAATACAGTTTTCTTGCCCTAAATTTATTTGATCGTTTTTGAACCAGCTATCTAGCAGGTGGTTTTAGCTACATTGCTAATATAGCTAACTCACTCGGCTAAGTTTTTACTTTTGGTAAGACATTTGAATAAGAATGAAACAGACTATTATTATCATTACTTGTTGCTGTTTGTTGTTTAGCTCATTATAGTTTATTTATAAAGCGTTAAATGCGCTTGGACAGATAGTAATTAATTTGTCATAGTTTCATGTCTAGAATTACTATGCTAACTTTGTTTTAGCTCAAGGTTAGCCTGATTCACACACAACATAGCCAAACTTTGTAAAATGTACAAATCGTAGTTAGAAACTTGTAAAGCTATATTTATATCACACAAACACAATCTAATATGACACAATGACATGTTGTAAAATCTACATTTTATTTTCAATATTTACAGATAAAAAATATTACAGATATTTACAGAAAAAAAAATGGTGGGAAAAGACCTTCATCATGCAATAACTGTCAAATAAAGTGACTCATGTCATTATAAATGTACTCAAAATGTTCTATTGAAAACTAAACCTGTGAATCCAGTTCTACTCTGTGACCACTGCTAATGTCAACACAGCGCTTCCTATCTATTATGATGTATTTCTATGAGGTTCTCTGCTAACCCTTTGTCCAAGGTTCTAAGAGTTGCCCAACTAGTCACCATTAGTCACATGTTCGGTCCACTTCCTGGTGCCAGAGGTTCAGACATCCCATAGTTTTACCATTTTAATTATGTCTCAAATTATTCAGAGTGAGAGCGCTACATTTGTAATAATTAATCAGATTGTTTTAGTATCATGCTAAGACTATCTTTCAACAAAAAAACAGATGTTCTGAATGTGGTTTGAAGTCCATAAGACACAAATCAGATCCATATACCTGTTTTTTCCATATCCGTCAGTACCATCAGTCACTTCTCGATTTCTTTCTCTTTTTATCTTCAGTATTTATTAGGTCATTCTGTGACATCCCCACCGTTTTTGATGTATTTATGGATGGTGTACTTCTATTCCTGACCGGACCACTCGCACAGACAGTGAACCAGCTGAGATTAAACAGTAGTCTACATCAGCCAGGAACCCCCACCAGTTCCAGAGGAGAGAACAAAACAAACCTCTATCCTATTTGATCCCTCGTTTTTTTCACTCCCTTTTTCCCCGTGTCTCCGGGTCAGGAAGCCTATCCGTGCCTATATTAGGAATCAAAGCGTCTTCTACAGAAGCCACTGACCCTGACTGGACGATTGAAGCTTTGATTCTGCCTCCAGCCAATGTATGAATCATGAGATGGATAAAGATATCATGGTTGTATTGGAAGTTCGCTCAAACTGTGGTCATTCATCTATCTGTTATACTTAACTTCGAATACTCCAATTGAGGTTGGAAGATTGGATTTATGTGAAAAAATAGTAGATGTGGATTTCATCAATGTTGAAACCTTTTACTCAGTTCTTGTTCTAGTTATTGTTACCAGTATAATTTTTACTTTGGTTGTTATTGTTAGTTACCTCCACCCAGGACATTATGTTTTTATCTGGGTTTGTCTGTTTATTTGTTTGTCTGTTAGCAAGATAACTAAAAAAATAATGGACCAATTTTGATGAAATTTTCAGGAAATGGTGATACTGGCACAAGGAACCAATGATTAAATATTGGTGGTGATGGGGGGGGGGGGTTGTTTGTTTGTTTGTTTGTCTGTTAGCAAGATAACAAAAAAAATTATGGACCAATTTTGATGAAATTTTCAGGAAATATTGATACTGGCACAAGGAACAAATGATTAAATATTGGTGGTGATCAGGGGATGGGGGGGATTTTTTGTTTGTCTGTTAGCAAGATAACTAAAAAAATATGGACCAACTTTGATGAAATTTTCAGGAAATGTTGACACTGGCACAAGGAACAGATGATTAAATATTGGTGTGTGGGGGGGGGGGGGTCGTTTGTCTGTTAGCAAGATAATAAAAAAAAAAAAGGACCAATGTTGATGAAATTTTCAGGAAATATTGATACCGGCACAAGGAACAAATGATTAAATATTGGTGGTGATCAGGGGACGGGGGGGGGCGGGGATTTTTGTTTTGTCTGTCTGTAAACAAGATAACTCAAAAAGGTATGGACAAATTTTGATGAAATTTTCAGGTAATATTGATACTGGCACAAGGAATAAATGATTAAATTTTGATGGTGATCAGGGGGGTGGTCACTGATCTGCCTTGGCGGTGGTCTGCGCTCTCCGAGTGTTTTTCTAGTATTGTTGATATTTTCTTGTGAGGGTCTTCACCACCTTCTTCCTTTTTCTCCCCCTTCACTCTTTCCTTCTCTTCACCTCCCCCCGTTCCTTCATGTCAGGTCCAGCATCGAAATGTGGTTCAACCAAACTCCAAATAAAGACAGAAGAACATCAAGGGCAGCCTCATATACTTTATGAAGTTTCCCTCGGCAAAGCAAATTTGTTCAGCCCCGAAAGGCAGCCAGACCACCATCCTGCTGTTATGACGCTGGACAAGACGAGTTAAGATGAAGAAAAAAAAAAAAAAAAAAAAAAAAAGATTTCATCAATGTTGAAACCTCCCAGCAACAGGCCAAATGGAGCCAAATGGAGCCAAAAGGTCAAAAAGCTTTGTGTTTCCTGGCAACACGATGACTCTGTCACATTAAGGGAACAGAGCTGAGGCTGCCATTTGGTTTGCAAACACGCGGCCTGACCAAAATGTTTCCCTGCGGACAATCGCTTTTGTGACTCCCTGGACGCTCATTCAGGTCAAACGGGGGCAGCTTGGGGTCAACGAGAAAGCAACACAATCGACTGACCCATAGAGGTCAAGAACAGTCAATCTGATGACTTTGTAGTGAAGCTGTTTCGAGAAAGTGACATTTTATCTTTTTTTTTGTACGCTGCTTCAAGGTGTTTTATTATCTTTTCTATTGCACATGTTCATTTATTTACACATGTGCTGGCTTTGCCTCAGTTCCAAATAGTAGATAATGTTCCAACTCCGCATATTTTTTCCTCCTTTTTCTGCCAAAACTCATTCAGTAATTCAGTTACTGTAGCCTCAAGCACAGGTTGTATTTTCTGCTTGCACAAATTTACTCTTCGCATATTATCTGAGACGTCTAACAGCTTTCTTATCAATGTGAAATTCCATTTTCCCCGACCGTTCTGTCCACACTCCCTCATAAACTGTCATCCTTTAGGGGAATGAGATGTGATCCTCTTGGGAAAATGTGTCCACTCCCCCATCACTGTCCCGCAAAGAAAGAAAAAAAGAAAGAAAGAAAGACAGACCCTCCCATGGGCCCCTCTGGCACAGTAGTCCACACTGCTGACACATGCATACAACATATTAGTGAGAGTAAACTAAAATCCAAGGATATTCCATTTTTATGTTGATTTTTAGAATTGCTGTAGCTGTTTCTGAACCAAACGTCACTTTTGTTTGATAGACTGATTACTGTTGCAGTTGCTTTTATTTTACAATTTAACACAGTAGTTGCTTTTCCATTGGACATCTGCGCAAAACTTTACTGATATTTAATAAATGTCAATAAATGTCAAAAAACAGAAGAACGTAATGTCGGTTTTTCCGTTAAATTACAAATGCGATGATTTGTTTATTTATTATCGCGAGATGACACAAGAAGTCATTCCATAACCATGACGATGAATTTAAATATGGCGTTTATTTACAAATATATTCATTATTATTATATATTACCCCTTTATCTCGTACTAAATTAAAAAATGATTGGGTTTCCTGGTGTATCCACACATGCCGTGACATGTTTCTTCTTCTTCTTCTTCGCTTGTTATAACGTACGTCAACATCCGTTTTTTTAATTCACCTGACTCTAGTTGCGAAAAAAGGTCTTTCCATTGCAGTTTTGCATGATATACCATTTGCGCTACGCCCGAAAAACCACCTCTTGCCAGCGCAAAAACTTTTAATCAAAAAATGAGACTTTTGGCGAAATTGTTGTTTTTCCATTAGGTAAATTTTTATGCGCAAGTTATATTTGCGCAATTTGAGGGTCAATGGAAAAGCGACTACTCTTGTCTCTCCTTTGACTCAAGGATTTTCGGTTCAGTTCTGATGTCAACCCACTATAAAATCCTCTTCTTCTGTCAGGTGGATTTAACTGATAAAAAAAAACAGCCTTCGAGGTGATCGGAGTTCAAATCTCAAAAGTCGCCACTCAGATCCCCTTTGCATCTTAAAACTAGTGTGAGAAGACCCCGAAGATTTCATTCAAGTGCCTCGGTTTAAGAGGAAAAGATTCAATATCTGGGGAGGGATTAGGATGCAAAACCGGCAACGTTTCCTTGGCACCCTCTTAAAGCCCCTTCGTTCACATCCACAGCTTCAGTGAAAACACAATGATTTCTACTCGTGTGGGGGTTGGATGGTCTCCGCTAATTTTAGAAGGTTTGAGTTACTGTCAGGTCTAATCTGCCTGAAGGTCTGCACGCAACGGAAAAGCAGAGGCTGAGTTAGTCTGTAATTTTGGACTTCTGAGGTTTAGTTTAGTTTAATTTAGTTAATATAAGTTAGTGGAAGTGTCATTTGGTGCTTTGAAGTATAATGAAATTCCTGTTACAGACGCATCATACTGTACATTACAAACAGCTTTTTACACACAGTCACTGTTTGCTTTAAGTTCAGTTAAAGATTAAACCAATGCAAGTACAGCCTGCAAATATTAACACCGACATGTTACAAAGCATTATGAATGATTATTATACAGCCTTGAGTGTGCATTCTACTTATGTTCATACACTCAGGTCCATATGTATTATGATTTTGCCTCTGTACATCAGTGTTTGTTAGAATTCCTATATGGTCAGTACAATATTTTTTGACTTGATTACTTCATTTCAGATCCAGTCATGACTGTCCAAATACTTATGGACCTGACTGTACATTCTTACTTATTATAGACATGGGCTTCATAGAAAACAATACTGAATGGTGTCTTTGTGGCTGCAGTTTACTTAAAACTAATAAGTGGGGAAAAAAAGCATGTGTATTCTGTGTGATGTAACCGTATTCTTAACAGTGATCCAAAACTCATAAGTTATTTATAGGCACTGATAAATAACTTAAAACACTACGAAGACTGCTTATGTAATCTGAATGGCATATCCTCCTGAGACCCAGCAATGCACTTTTCAAGAGTTTCATAGCTTTACTTAAAAAAAAAAACAAAAACAAAGTTCTGTCCACTGCAAAGGACATTCCATAAAAAAAATAAAATTAAAATAGAAACTGTATCTGAAAAAGTGTAGTATTATGGTTTTTCCAATCAACACAATTATTTAATGTAAAAAAAAAAAAGCCAAAACATTTACTTTCCTGGAGGATATAATATTGTTAATAATCATTTTATACATTATAGGGCAGTGTTTTTTAATTTTGGGGTTGGGAGCCCATATGGGGTCATCTGGAATTTCTAGTAACTGATAAAAATAAAAACTTAGTAATAAAAAAATATATGGTGAGTTGAGAGAGACAATCCCAATACAGAAAAGACATGACAAACTGTGAGTCTGAAACTGAAGCACTGTGGTTCTGTTTATCTTTCAAATGTTCATTGTGGTCAGTTTCAGATGCTGCAGCTCTTTCATAATTCATAGTTTGAGTTCTTGTTTGTTCAGTATTGTCAGCCTTGTAAATCCAAGCTGGACTGACTGTACATATCCTGACCAAGGAAAATCAAATTCTCACTTTGTGCAGTAATCTACACCTGGATTTTCTGCCTCCGTCCATAATAAAATACATTATATAGACTAAATGTCATCTAAAATTAATGTTTATTTGCAACATAGTATGGCAAACTATTACATGGTCAAAAACAAATTAATTTTAGCACAAAAAAAAATGTCTACGTTTTGAATATTTGGGGTCACCAAAAATGTTGTTTATTAAAATGGGGTCACAGGCCAAAAAAGTTTGTGGACCACTGTTATAGGGGCCTTGGCTGTAATACTGATGTTTGACACTGTATGTATACTGAACAACAAAAGAAACCCAAGTATGTTTCAGTATTGGTTTATATGGGAGTTTTATTATGAATATTGGTTTCATATGAGATATTTGTATTCAGCTGTGAAATTTACAGTGGGTCTCTCTTGCTGTCCTTGTAGCACTGAGTTGACGGTCATGGAGATGGGCCAAGCGAATATGGCGATCCTGATTACGGGTGGTCACATGTGGTCTTCCAGATCTTGGTCTGTCCCCAGTGGTCCCTGTGTCACGGAATCGTGTCCTCAGCCTACTGATGGTGGACTCGTGCACTCGCAGACGTCTGGCAACATTGCGAGCCGTTAAACCAGCATCAAGCATACCGATGGCGCGTTCTCTCAGATTATCGTTAAGGCGAGGCATCGTGGTAATGCAGTAACTTTTGAATCTTACCATTTCTTTTTATAGCCCCCGGATAAACAAAGGGAATTGCCACTCCCATCTGTTGCTCCCACTACCATATCACTCAAAACGTACCGCACCTCCGATACTTTGTACACGTGCTCAACACCACTCGTGGTCGTGTTTGCCTGCAAACACACGCTCCAATGGTTACAACTCACTTATTGTAATGTGTATCTCAGTTGACAACTCAACAGGACAGCTGAACTCTGGCCTAAATTAACGACCAAAACTTGCGTTTCTTTTGTTGTTCAGTATATTATTAAAATCTAATACTTTCAACCTTCGTCATCACCAGATTTTGAGGCGCACTGAACACACACTTCCTATTTTTCTCTGGTCGCTGTGCCGTTCCTCCCTCACAAACATTTAACCCAGACGTTCAACAGTTGGAAACCCACACCGCTGAAATAACACCACGCTTTTGTCTCGACTTGTCTCTGATTACTCCAGCGTTCAGCCTCCCAGCCCCCACATACATACCCTGTGGGGATAGCCACCTGTCTCGGCTGACTCTTGGGATGCCTCGGCAGGCTAACAGACAGCTCTTTGTGCTGGGGGGGGTGGGTTTTGGGGGTAGGGGGTGGGTGGGTAAAGCCTCTTAGCAGGCCGTTACTGATAGGACTCTGGAGACTTCTGCTGCTGTCAGAGCACTGTACTGTAGTGACGTGGTTCCATGTGCGCTGTCTTTTTTCATCAATCGACAACCTCTGTTAACCTTTACGATCAATAATGCCGTTCAGGCTGCAGTCGAAGTGACATCAGCCTTTACAGCGCACGCTATATCTATTACCTTCAGTCTGTTCTGGCTGATGGGTGACCTTACAGTGTTGGGTCTGTTCACAGTTTGCATTAATGATTGCCTCTGTGTAGAACCAACCGTGTGCTCAGCTTATCTGCTTATGTAGATGGATGGCTAGACTTCCACCCCTACCTTCAACCACTCCTGAAACCATGTAGGTGAGGATGTTCCGCTTTGCTAACACTCTAATGAAGATAAATGATCACTGAAGAGATAGGTATATTTCTCTGTTGCTGACTTTTAGCAACACTTCCTTGAACCTTTACCTATACGCTGAAAAGATTCCAAATGTAATTTATGAGTGCAACCTTGCAGTATTATACTTATACTTAATCCTCTCTTATTCTACTAAGGAGACAAATTGACCACATTAATCCATAAAGACCCAAACAGCCACTGGTGACCACATTCATCTACTGATGTAACTGTTTAATACCTGTTGATCCACTAATCCTACCAATACATGTAAATAAATGGTGTAAAATACAGTTTGTCGTCTTTTCCTGTCCAAATGTGCCACTATAACTCAGTGGTGGCTGCTCGTCTTTCAGACAGGGGAAGCTCATTGTTGGCTTACATCAAAAAAAAAAAAAAATTGTCAAGTTATTTAAACATAAATTCGGCCCTCCGTTTCTTTTTAAGAAAATGGTCAGTGACCTTATCGTACCAACTAAACAAGACAACGTTGAAATTATGTTAAATTGAAACAAGGAAGTACAATGACTATGTTTTATTTACAGTGCAAGAAATGAACAAGTAATTTCGTAGTGGTTTCTCTCTCGATTTCACAGCAGAATCTGCGACGGTATTACACTGAACTCTGTCAAGTGAAGGAGTAGCTCTCAAAACAGCTGTCAATCAAATGGGATTCAGCCTTTCGACTGATCCTCCAATCAGCACGTGGAATCAGGCGTCCAGCCCGGCCGAGCTCCGCCCATAGCTCCATTCACCCCCAGAGACACCGAGCGTCTGGGTGCGGGATGACATCGTGGCATTTATCCAATTACCGTCCAGTTTTGAGGCAATGAAAAAAACTGTTCAATAAAGTCCCATTGAAGTGTCGAGCGTCTACGGGCAAATGCACTGACCATAGATCGTATGAGAAAACAGCGCAACGGGAATGTATAAGAAGTGAACAACATCGAGTCCGTTAATTTGTGATAAAGCTGATTCTGAACGAAGTCGTCTTTGAGATGAACGTGTTCTAACAGATTTGTAGTCAATGAAATGTCAACACAACCGTACATATTTGACCATTTAATTTTCGTAATTTTAGGGGAAGTCGGGCTTCCCTTGCAGTCTTTGAGAAATCACCTCTGCTACGACTGAGCTAAAACATAAAATATAATACAATAAAAATAATAGGCAATTCAGAAAAATTATGAAACCATACAAATAATAATCACAGTCATTAAAATCCAAAATAAATGAATCATCTAAAACATGAGCAACTCAAGCAAAATCCAAATTGAAAATACCCTTAGGATAAATTTATGAGTTTAAAGCTTTTTGCAGTTTGTTGCATGTTGTAACTAATCTGATTTTCCAATCAGCTGGCATCTACAACACCATACTATAATTTTACCATATTTAATAAGACTCCACATTAAGGCCTTGTCTATACAAAGAAGGTTTTAGTCGTATCTACAAATGTTTTGTATCGGATAGACCTTTCGACGTTTTCAGTTACTGAAACCGCAACTTTTTGAAACCGGGTCCCAGAGTGGATACATTTGAAAAAGCCTGTTTCATGTCTTTGTCTGTACGACCAAACTGCAACTTTTCTGAAACAATTATGTCATAGCCCCACCTCTCTAACCTTTCACCCCAGAAACAAGACGCCACTTCACAACAACAACATCAGCGGACTACAGAGTAGTGTTCGTGCTACAATGGCTATTGAGCAAAATCTTCAGCTACTCTTTCATTACGATGAGCTAACAATATCCACTACATTCTCTTGGATCTACTGTGGAAAGTTGTTCTTCTTCTGTAGTCTATGGTTCATATACAGTGTTCAAGCTTTATGCACATGCTCCACGTCTTCTTCTCTGTTTTCTGCAAGAGTAATGCAACGCCACATACAGGCCTAGCATTTGTACTACATCATTTTCAGGCGTTTTCAGTGGTTTCATACGAACGCAGATATTTCCCAAAACAATACTATGTTTTTGAAAACGACAAAGAAAAAGATCAGATAGGAAAAGATGTGGTATCGTGTGGACGTGGCCTAAAAGACAATAGTGTAGAGATATTTTGGGGAAAGAAAACCAGTAAGAGCTACTAGCGCTTCATTTTCTAAAGTGTTTAAATTCATGGGAAATCTTTGGATGTTGACAAGCGATGCGGCATAGCAGGGATTCCACTCCAGCCCACTTCTGAAAACAGTGGGAGGATAGATGCAGGGCTTCAAGGCTGTTCAAAAGACTTTGTTTTCTGTCATTTAATCTTCAGATGATAACACTTTGTAGAGCTATCAGGGTTTGGAGACTGTGAAGATAAGTTTACAGACACAAAGTAGAACGCACTTGTAGGGTTGTTGAATGTTACTGTGAATACATTTTATGGAGATTACCATGTGAGAACAAACAAGAAGTTTATTTAACTACAAGCATTTGCTGAAATTTGTAAAAAAAAAAAAAAAAAAAAGTTGCACTTGAGAGCTAAATAAAAGGCGTGTTCTGAATGTTGATAGAGTTGGAGTTACATTCACTAGTAGACTTGTCCCTGGGCATGTTTGGATGTCGGTGTCATGGATCCTGTTCACATGGCTCAGCACACTCTGTTCTATCAGATCAAGCTTTCAGAACATGTATACATGCTCAAAGGAGGCTTGTCAAGTCATGTGAGGCAGTCATACGAATGATGTAATGTGCAAATATGGCCTGAAGTCGTGACTGTTGGCAGTTCATTCACCATATCTGTCAACAAACACAAATGTGCTGACCTTATTACTTTCACTCACAAAGTAAAGCCAAGTCAATAACTCGAACTGTCTCTGAAGCCATTAAATAAATTGACTTATCGATGTTGCCCAACAGCCAAACCGAATCAGATTTTATTGTCGTAAATGATGATGAACTGTGACACCTCTGTCTTCAGATTGTCCGGTAGGAAATCAAGTACATCAACACGGAGGCACGTAAGGATTGCATAATTAGTTTGCATGGTTGCAAATGACAGGTTCACACAAGTCAGACTGAAGGGTTTTATTTGAATACCCAACAGCTTCGGCGTGATGAATGCCCCGCAGGTTACTGACAATCGTGTGCTCTATTTTTCAACTTCTGACACTTTTCTCAGGAATTCGGCGACTGAATCCGTTCCCAATCAAATAGCTCTAGGTGCTTGTGAAGTAACTGAAGCGCCATTATTGTAAATTAAAAATGTTCAATCTTGTCTCGGAGCATTCAAAGACAGAGACAAAAAAAACCAAACAAAAAAAAAACATTACACACCTAGTGGAATCTATTTAATTTTGTGGCACATGTCAGAAATTCCATTTGGTGCCATTTCGTTCCCACTTGTTGTTGTTCTTGTGAAACATACCTGCATAACAAACCAGACACAACCATGCATTCTTATCTTTGCCCCACATGCAACACTGTAGCTCAGTGGTATTTCTGTCTTTATTACAATTGTGACAGTTGAACAAATGTCTCTGATAGCCATCAATGGAATCCTGTCTGAGAGGCTGTAACTAGAATGTCTGTAGTATTTCCAACAGTTGGCAGCAGAGCAGACAGAAGCTCATGCAGGAAAAATCTTTTTTTTTTTTTTTTTTTTACCTCTATTTATTCAAGTTTTATGACAACTTTACAAACAGTAAACAAACAAACAAAAAAATAGTCAGTAAATATTTCAATTACAATGATGCTACAAGACTGGTTTATGTAATATATGCTTGTGCAACATCACTAGCACACTGAGGTAGTACATAATGTTTGCACAACAGCTCATATCGTATAGTAAAATAAAACACAGAAGTGCGTGAATCAAAAATGTTATTTCTTTACAATCAAAGTAAAAAGGAAGACAAGCAGAGAATGCAAAACAAAAAGTGATAAATATCCATCATGCTATGTATTTAAGTCCAAATTATACTGCACTCCCAAAAGTTCCAGTAGCTTCCTCCATTTCTGCAGGAAAATATGAGTCCTTTTATTAATATAGTGTTTAGGGATAGGGATTTCCACAAAGGAATGGAAGGGGGTTCTTCTCCAACCCATTTGACCTTTATGGAAAAATCCCATTTTTAATATTCTAGATATGACATAGAATAGAATAGAATAAAATAGAATAGAATAGAATAGAACAGACCTTTATTGTCATTGTGTAGTGAAATTAGGAGTGCAACTTCAGCCAGTGCAGCAATATTAACAAAACACCAGTGCTACAAAGATAAGAAAAGAGCGAAAACAAGTAACATAAGAATAGAGCTTAGTAGAATAAAAAATAAAACTGGATAAAATAGGAATCGAAACGATTTACAGTATTAACAGTATTAATAGTATGTTTTAAAGGGGTCATATTTTGCTAAACCCACTTTTATTAGTCTTTGATACATTTATTTTCGTATTTGGACCCTAATAGTTCATAAAGTTAGAATTTGAACCCTCCAGGTGTTGCAAAGCTATCTTTATATTCATTCCAGCAAAAATTTAGTGGATTTCTACAACCTGCTTTAATTCCTGCTCAATTTTCTTACGTATATAACTAGTTACGTCACGACATTTGTACATATAAGGTCAAGACTTCCAACGAACATTTCTCCAAGTACGACATAATTGTTTATCAGCGGTTGTAGTCCATACTGAAAATATGTCCTCACTTCGAGATGATTACCTAAAATGTTCAGTTGTTAGTTGAACGGGACAGAGCAACACAGTCAACAACCTGGAGGGGGTGGGGCGTGCAGTGGCTCATTTGCATTTAAAGGGCCAGCATTCAAAACAACCTTTCTGGTGTCATTACTCAGAAATAGGGTTGAAAATCGACCTGTGGAGTTGAATTAATGAAGAATTCAGACCCAAGCAGAGCATTTACAGTTTATGTGGACCACAGGGAAATGTTTTAAAAGGCATAATTCCATTTAAAAAAGCCAAATATCACTCCTTTAATTCACATGCCAGAGTATATTTTATTCTCTGTCACATGCTGGAAATTCCACTCATTGCTGTTCCTTCCCCTCCTTGTGTTGTTTTCGTGAACCTTCCCCCTTAGGTGCATTTGCATAATGAACCAGACATACCCATGCGTTCTTATCTTTACCCTACATGCAACATTGTCACTCAGTGGTATTTCTTTCTTTATTACAATTGAGACAGGTGAAGAAACGTCTCTGATAGTCATCAATGGAATCCAATCTAAGAGGTTGTGTCTCCAACAGCCGGCAGCCGAGCAGAGAAAGCCTTGTTTTTTACTGATTTTACGATGACTAGAGGACACGGTTCCACCTGTTTTAAAGCTTGGAATCCACTCATTTAGTAAAAGCGAGTCCGCCAGCAGAGCTACATGGCATCTGAGATTATCTGGAACAGCAAACGTTTTACCAGCAGCATTACTAAAGCAGACGTAAACCAAGGGGGAGACGTTCACCTGGTGAGGGACATGTAAAACATGTTTTAAAACACTGCTGAGGCTTGCGTTCAGCCTGTTGTGGTCTCGTTTAGAGGCAAGAAGGAGTCCTCACCGCCTCACCCTGCAGGGCATCCTCATAAATCAAGCAGCTCAGCCAGAGTGCAGCACATTTACGCTACGTCAAATAAGCACGGTGCTATGCAAAGACCAGAATACAACTTAATTTATTGGTGCTGCTGGACACCGTATATGTCTGCTACCAAAGAGAGCCAATGCTAAATCTAGTAGACTCAGGTAATTGTTATATCCTGCGGTGCGTTTAGGGTCTCCTTTGGCTGTGGGAACCGGTCTGCTGCAGATTCTTTCTTGCTTTTTATGAGTCTGTCTGAGAAGTTTGCAAGAACGCCCTCCAAGTCCCAAAGTTCCGCCTCAATGGTATTGTTTGGCAGCGACAAAATGATCACCAGAGCGCCGCTCAACAGATATAAATATACCTTCCAAACTTTAGGTGATGAGTCATTAAGTAACACCATAGAAGCTGTCTTTTATGACCCTATTAAGGCCTTTGTTAAAGTATGAGAGTGATTAGAGGTTGAAGTTAGAATATAATTACTTGATCCACATACCTTGGAGAATGTTTAATGACAAAGAAAGTGAGAACCGTCATCTAACATTTAACCCATAAACACCCAGTGCTACTTTTGTGGTACTTTCAAAATGATTTTTCTCTCGATTTAACCATTCTTAAAGGTAGGGTAGGAGATGTTTTCCTGGAGCATTTGTTACTATATTGCTTAAAATCCCCTTCACAGCCCGATTGCAACCAACTAATTAAATGCTCTAACACAAAAATAAAAAATTTGAGTCACCTGTGGAATGGACAGGACTGTAAAAACACCATCCAATCCATAGAAATTATTGAATAGTGATATGTCAATCAAACTCAACTGCCATTTGTCCCTCCCCCCACTGCACATACCAGTCTTCGTTAGGGATGGGAATCGATAAGAATTTAACGATTCCGATTCCATTATCGATTTTGCTTTTCGATCCGATTCCTTATCGATTCTCTTTTTCTTTTTTTTCCTTTTTTTTTTTGGGTGGGGGGGGTGTGCGTACAGTGAAAGTGAAACTAAAGACGCTTTACTAATTCCTCTATTGCCGCATTTCTAATACGTGGAACCGGTTCGGCTCGTCTCCCGTTGTTGTGCACCTCATTTCCTTTCCCCTCCTTTCATATTTGAATTACGACGTTTGTTGCCCGCACCAGAACCGGAACTGGGCCCGGATGACGTCATGGTGTTCACTCTGCCGCTAGATTCACAAGCGTCACTAAGTAGCAAATCAAATGAATCCCATGCTGTGGACAAATGTTTGAACATATTGGAGGGATTCCATCCTTGTTACAAGTGTTACAAGTGGACCTGGTGTCGTCTTTTTGGACCGTTTCTGCCTCAACGTCATGTTGGCTACGTTCTGACCAATACAATGCAGTGTACGCGCGACGTCATCACGCATGCGCAACGAAGGCGGAATCGATAGGCAGAATCATTAAGAAGGCAGGCAAACGATTCCAAGGAATCGAGTTACTGGGATCCAGTTCTCAAAAAGAACCGGTTCTCGATTCCCATCCCTAGTCTTCGTGCACGAATTGTGTGTTCTCAGAGGCTTGGAGCCAGAGCCAGAGCTTGGCTATATTAGCTAAATTAGGATATAAAGTTCACTGGCAAGCTGTTTTGTCACTAACATAAATCACTAGGGAATGTAACGTTAGCCAGATAGGTATGAACTGGGGCTGTTCTACCGACAAACATAATAGTGAAATGCACAGATTACAGTGTTCAAAGTTAACTTTGGTGGGCTGCTAGCCTGACATCAGCTGTTCTTACTAGCCTGAGATTACTTACAACACGTATCAAAATAACAAATGAAAAGTCCAACTTCTAACCTATTATAATGATGAACAGGCACAGACCGGGGGGGGGGGGGGGTGAGGACAAGCACTGTACATTCCGGTACTCTGGAGGTGTGGCTTCGGGGGAAGTCTGAAGAAAGGGGTTTGGACTTTTGAACTGTGTATTTACAATACGTAGCTTGCTTGAACCATTTTTCCAGGATCTCCTACCCTACCTTTAAGTAATTTATCACCATTTATTGTAATATTATCCTCTATACTTTATGGGTTTTTTAGTGTAAATCATGAGTTTTCCAATATTCACTTTACTGATCATGTAGATGTTCATAAAAACTCATATTAAAGTTGAGTGTTATTGTACCAAAAACAGGAAAAACAGAAGAAAAAGTGACTTTTTCAGCAAATATATCAATAAGTGAACATAAACCCAGTGTGTCCATCCACTGTCATTGATCCAACTCCATGGGTTTTACTGGTGAATCAATTTTGTAGAAGATGACTGTGTTTCCATGGTAACTACAGAGCCTCTGAAGGTCCAAATGGGTCATATCTGATGACCATGAAAAGACAAAAGCCTGGATTTTACACCAATTATGTCCCTGTTTTAATAGGATTAGTAGTTCAACAGTTATTAAACATTATAGATGAGTAGGTGGTTTTGGTCACCAGTGGCTGTTTGGGTCTTTATGGGTTAAGTAAGTAATTAGTTATTTAAGCAGCACCTTCCAAACTTGGATTACAAAGTGCTTTACAAAAGGAACAATAATATAAGGAAGGGAAAAAATATTATTACAGAAGGAGGCAAAGCACAGTAGAAACAGAACGTAATAAGCCCAGAACAGGCTTGACAGCTCAACATTTTTCATTTTTGCACCGTACTTTAAAAGTCAATGCAATTGTAACCCAGTCTTGAATAGGGGATAATGACGAGGTTGTAATTCTTGGCTCTTAAAGTGTCATCTGCACACATGATGGCATGAATCAAAAGTTGAAGTCCAAGCCTGAGCGAGTACCACTTTCAGCAAAGGTTATTTATCTGACACCTGTTTGGATGAGGCCATACAGATTTTCTGATTGAAGATGGAAAACAGGCTCCGATCGCAGCAAAGGCCGGAGGCTCGTACACGCTTTTATGACTGGTTCAATTTTCCATCCTCCTTAAAAATCAATAGGGTGACTTTATTTTTAAAGCAGTGGTGTAGAGAGATGACAGTCAATAACACAGGCCATTAACGAACACAAAGTAGAACAAACGCATTGGTTTTTTTTTTAGGTGTTTGGTATGATTCAATCGAGGGGCAGCAGCATGGAAACTGAAGTGAGGGCAGAGGTGTGTTACCAATAATGGCCGGTAGATACTGGCACCAAAACAACCCAGGCTGCATTTTACACTGATGCAAAAAATGGCAACTTTTTACAGCCGTCATTATGGTCCCATTCACTTTATTTGGTGTGCTGATGGTTCTTTTGTAAATTATTGCTACATTAATTTGATTTTAGCTCTAACAGAAGGTTTTGATTTGATTATTATTATTATTATTATTATTATTACTATTACCTCCACCAGGAGGTATTGTGATCACTTTGCTTTGTGTGTTTACGTGTTTGCATGCATGCGTGTTTGTTTGTTAGCAAGATAATTCAAAAAGTTATGGATGGATTTTCATGAAATTTTCAGGTAATGTTGATACTGGCACAAGGAAGAAATGATTACATTTTGGTGGTGATCGGGGTGGGTGGGTGGGTGGGGGGGCAGATCTGTCTTGGTGGAGGTCTGCGCTCTCCAAGTGCTTTTCTTGTTGTTATTTTTATTATTATTATTATTATTATTATTATTACTTCTGCCAGGAGGTATTATGATCACTTTGTGTGTTTGTTTGTTTGTTTGCAAGATAACTCAAAAAGTTATGGATGGATTTTCATGAAATTTTCAGGAAACGTTGATACTGGCACAAGGAACAAATGATTACATTTTGGTGGTGATCGGGGGGAGCAGATCTGTCTTGGTGGAGGTCTGCACTCTCCGAGTGCTTTTCTTGTATTATTATTATTATTTACATACTTATATTACTTGTGTATCGTTGTTATGACTACTATTACTATTGTCACTTTATAACTTTATTATAACTTTTATTCTGTGATTAAACTATTATGTATTTATTGTGCATACTATAGTATTAGATGATAACATAGTAAGCGACATTGCATTGCATTTTTTCCCACTACTGTTTTTTCATTGCTTTTTTATTACTTTTTCATTGTGGTATTTCATGTGTATACATCCGGTGTTGTGCTGCTTTGGAACCGCAATTTCCTGAGGGTTCTGCTCAAAGGATCAATAAAGTTCAATCTAATCTAATGTAATCTAATCTAATTTAAATAACTACTAAAGTTGGACATTCAGAGCTTCTGTTTATTGAATAAGACATTTTTACCAGCTGTAACTGTAGTTCAAAAGTTACAAGACTATCACATATTTTATAAAGTTTACCTTAACATAATTTAAATACCTGTCAAATTAGCGTTACATGGCTACATTAGCTAGTGTTAGCTATTATATATCAGTTGTTTAGGTCTGCTAGCTTACTGTGATTACACAGTGGTGGAAAATCTCAAATATTATCATGAAATAATAATGATAATAATCTTTTTGTGTTTCAAAAGGTGTGGCTGCATCAGACAGACACAAACCAATGCATTTTTTTGGTTTATTGCTAACAAGAAAAATGTACAAAACTACATTACAGACAGTCTGTGTAGGTTCTCATGTGCACAGGTCATCATTCTTCTTGGTAGTTCTTCTCGGTTCAACTGGACTGGTTTAGCTCTTTTGAAAATATTTTGTCTCTCATCAAAGAAATTTCTCCAGTTCT
Source organism: Sphaeramia orbicularis (assembly GCF_902148855.1). Taxonomy (NCBI): domain Eukaryota; kingdom Metazoa; phylum Chordata; class Actinopteri; order Kurtiformes; family Apogonidae; genus Sphaeramia; species Sphaeramia orbicularis. The sequence continues at coordinate 30,334,907 of NC_043974.1, forward strand.
GAAGTCGGAACTGACCTGAACTGAAGAAGTCTCTTGGATGAGAGATAAAACGTTTTCAAAAGAGCTAAACCAGTCCAGCTGAACCAAGAAGAACTACCAAGAAAACTACATTAGACAGTTTCAACATGTCATATCATGGATGTTTTTCATTATCTGCATTTTAATATTGGCTGGTCAGTGTCTGAGTGTAAAAAAACAAAACAAAACAAAAAAAAGACATCACTAATGTTTGCATCACTCCTGTAAATGGTGTCACAGTAGTGCTGCAAACGTTAACTTCATTAATCCAGTCGGGAAAATTCAACTGACATAAAACACAGTTCAAAATAAATTACAGTAAAATTAAAAGTTTTCAATTCACTGTTTAGCTACAAGAAAAACATCGGCAGTAAATCAGGATCATAAAGTTAAATACACAGAAATGGATGATGAACTGATGTGTTTTCAGATCCTTTCATTCCTCTGTTTCTAATTATCTTTTTAATTATGGTCTGTCATGGCACATTTCAGCACATCCTTTTTTAATGCTTTGGTCACTTCTAACCCCAATTTATCATCAGAACCCAATAAATTGGTTTTAGCTCCCTTGGTTAAGATCTGCAGAAACTGCCAAGTTAAAGAACGTGGCCATATGACTTGACAGTTTTCCATATGGGAGAGCCCGCTGTGAACACACCTCAGCGTCTATGAGTCTGTGAGCGTGGACACTGGATTGGGCCGTGGCTTCATAATGGTTATCCATCAACCGGTATGTGGCGTCACTGTGGCTACCTGGTTGTAAAAGCATGTTTCTATGTTCATTTAATGATATATTTTGCTGGGAAGACTCACTTTCTCTGTTTTGATATTATAACTTTTGAATTTGCTCTATGAATATCTACATGATCAGTAGATTAGATATAGGAAAATAGCTGATTTTCGCTGAAAAAATGGAAAATGCAAAGGATAATGTTCTGATAAATGATAATAAATCACTGAGGAAAGGTTAAATGTGGAGAAAAAGTGATTGTGAAAATGCTTCTTGTCTCTGTCAAATCCTTCTGATATTAACCCAGTTCAATGAAACCTTCACATTTCCACCTCTCTGTCCTTGTTTGCCTTTTGAAATTAAAAAAATAAAGGAAGGTCCGCACAACCAGTGAGCTCCCAAACCATTTAATAGTGACGTTTCGGGCCGAGGCCCTTCATCAGACTGAGGACAGAAACTTTCACAGGTGTTTTATATGTGGCGTCTAATCACAACACGTGACCAGCGTTATACGTCATAACAGAAAAAATACTAAAACTTTTCAAACATATGATCAATTGTAAATGATCAAGAGTCACACATTTCAAAGTATCCACAAATACAAAATACACAGGTGTTTTATATGCAGTGTCTGACCAAAATAGCACGTGACATGCAATATACGTCATCTTAGAAGATCAGAAAATAACTTGTAAAGCCTAATCATACGTACAATCAATCATAAATCATAAAGTGTTACAAATGTCTACAAATATACATGATTTTTAATGATCAAATTGCTTTGCACTCATATTTGTAAACAGATATTAATCAAATTTCTACAGGTCCATGTAGTTATACTGTCCATCTGAATGTGGTGACAAACACCACAGCATGTGTGCACGGTTCTTATTAACAAAAATACAAGAACAGATTTACAAGAGCAAAAACAAAAGAAAAAAACAAAAGAAGAATTGTTTTTAAGAAGTTTATTTTGGGCAACGTTGAGATACATCCAAATAGAAATCTAAACTGCAGTGTTGGAGTGAGGATATATATTCTACATACACTGGAGTGAAGTGGTCTATGTGAAGATTAATTTTAGGAACGTATGAGAAGTTGTGAAGAGTCTATAAAAATGGTCTAAGATCAAATTCTTCATTGAGGCCTTTGGGGTTAAGTGTATCTAAAGTGTAAATCCAAAAAGCCTCCCGTTGGAGTAACAAGCGGTTGATATCACCCCCTCGGCTGGGCACACTGACTTTTTCTATGCCCAAGTACTTTAACATGCTGACATTGTGTTGTGCTTGTGTGAAATGTATGGCCACTGGGCTTTTTGTGTCTTTATTACGTATGTTTGATCTGTGTTCTGAGATCCTGGTTTTCAAATGCCTACTAGTTTTACCAATGTAGGCTAGTCCACATGGACATTTTAACATGTAAACTAGAAGCACTCGGAGAGCGCAGACCTCCGCCAAGGCTGATCAGTGGCCCCCCCTGTGGCCCCCCCACCCCCGATCACCACCAAAATTTAATCATTTCTTCCTTATCCCATTTCCAACAAACCCTGAAAATTTCATCCAAATCTGTCCATAACTTTTTGAGTTATGTTGCACACTAACGGACAGACAGACAAACAAACAAACAAACAGACAGACAGACAGAAAAACAAACAAACCCTGGCAAAAACATAACCTGCTTGGCGGAGGTAATTAGGTTTCTTGTGTTACAGGTTATTGTTCCTTTGATTTTGTAGGATTTGCCAGACCTAGGATGAGTAAAGGTCTGTGTTTTATGTGTAAAATTACACTGAGTGCAGTGGCCGCATCTATAGTTACCATGTGGTATATTTTGTAAAAAATGTGGCTGAGTCAAGGGAGGTAAATGAGCCCGAACCAGCATGTTACTCAAATTTGGTGGTCTTTTGAATACAACTCGTGGTGGTGCAGAAAAGTCTTTTAGGTTCGGATCTGATTGTATTATGTGCCAGTGTTTGTTGATAATCTGTATAAAGTCACAAAAAAATCACAAACGGACAAATCTGGCGATCTAGGGGGCCAGGGAACGTTACCGAATCTTGAGATCACACGGTTACCGAACAATTCTCGCACAGCCGCCAATGGTTACTATGGTCAAAAAAACGGGAGTTTTTGAAGTGCGTATTGGCAGACATGAGCAAGTGGCAGCACTGCGAGACAGTGACCTTGAGTGGGTAAACACACCCCCATTTTAGTAACCACTGGCGGCTGTGCGAGAATTGTTCGGTAACCGTGTGATCTCAAGATTCGGTAACGTTCCCTGGTCCCCTAGATCGCCAGATTTGTCCGTTTGTGATTTTTTCTTGTGGGGCTATCTCAAGAGTAAAGTGTACACGACTCGACCAAGAACTGTGGATGAGTTAAAACAGAGAATTCAGGATGAAATTCACAGTATCCCAGCTGAGATGTCGCAGAGGTCAATGAAAAATCTCAACAGCAGATTTCAAGAATGCATTCGTACAGGAGGACGCCATCTACAGGAAGTAATTTTTAATAAATGAAAATTCCATCATTGTTTCTTAAATGGCATGGTTTAAGGTTTCAATTACTATGAATAAAATATTTTTCTTCCATCACTCTTGGTTTTATTGTTAAAAAGTTCCTGTTTTTTTGTGTCACCCTGTATAAGAGAACAGCTGTACAATAGCTGTCCACTGTAGTGACCTGCATACATGAAAGGGTTAAATGTGTCTGTATGTGAGCCCTGAACTAAAACGACTCGGACACCTCTGCTGTTAATGCTGCCTCTCTCTTTGTGCTCTGGTTGAAACTCCGTCCTTCCACAAGGTCAAAAGCGTCCCCTCCTCAGGTGCAAACACAAGTGATCCCTCCACCCTCGGCTCTGCAAACATTTCCCCGAGGCTGTGTCACCACATTATTTGACACACAGCTCATAAAGCAATGATTACACACTCGGCTTTATCAGGCCTCCGAAGCGGTGATGTAATTTCAAGCTGTAACCGAAATGCAAATATTCCACGAGAAACACGCAAGGTGTGTGTAGGAAGCCAGCGGTGGCCTGACGCTGAAGTGGCTTCCTGTAGTCGGACTGTGTGAGGCGGGTCATTAAAAACCGTCTGAGCCCCCATGGATGTTTGTGTTGCCAGCATGTAATAACCCATGTTAAGGGTTTGAAGGTTTAATGTCAGTGTTTGGCGCAGGTGTTGTGTCGTCGCTGTAAACACTGCCCTCAGACTGGTCTTTGTGCGAACACACTGAAGGTGAGCAGGAAATCTAATCCTGGATGATGTCATGGTAGCTCTGGTTCACTCCCAGCTTTATTCTGTCGTCGCGAGGAGGAAAACCTCACTGTAAATCATGACGGCGTTCAGTTTGTAAAGTGCGAGTCGGGCATAATTCGGGGTTTGTGGAAAAGAAGCAAAGTATGTGTTTGTTTGTTTGTTTGTGAGAAAAATATGTTTTCCATCTAAATTAAGAAGGATGTATTTTTGTCTGATGCTAAAACACGACGCCACAGCCAGATATGTAAAACTAGAGTAAACAAACACTGGGAAAAATCTAATCTTACCAAGTGTGTTTTTGTCATTTCATAGTCCAAATATTTCATCACACTTAAAATGAGACATAATCACCTAAAGAGTAACTTTTCAGTGAGATATAAGACCTTATTTTGAGACAATAGATCTGGAAAATCTTATTTCAAGAAATCTTAGCAAGATAATTTTCACTTGTTCCATTGGCAGATTTTTTTTTTGTTAATTTAAGATTTTAAATCTTTATTTATTTATTTTTGCTTATTTCAAGATTTTTGGCTTAATTCAAGTTTTTTTTTGTTTTGCTTAATTCAAGATTTTTTGCTTAATTCAAGATTCTTTGGCTTAATTCATGATTTTTTTGTTTATTTCAAGATTTTTTGCTTAATTCAAGATTTTTTTTTTGCTTAACTCAATATTTTTTAGCTTAAATCAAGGTTGTTGTTTTTTTTGGCTTAATTCAAGATTTTTTTTTTCAAGATTTTTTTTTGCATAATTCAGGATTTTTTTTGCTTAATTCAAGATTTTTTTTCTGAATTCAAGATTTTTTTTTGCTTATTTCAAGATTTTTTTCTTGGCTCAATTCAAGATTTTTATTTATTTATTTTTTGCTTAATTTAAAATTTTCTTTTGCTTAATTAACAATTTTTTTTGCTGAATTCAAGATTTTTTTGCTTATTTCAAGATTTTTTTTTGCTTAATTCAAGAATTTTTTCTTGCTTAATTCAAGATTTTCTTTTGCTTAATTAAATTTTTTCTTTTGCTGAATTCAAGATATTTTTTTGCTTATTTCAAGATTTGCTTTGGTTTAATTCAAGATTTTTTTTGCTTGCTTCAACTTTTTTTTTTCTTAATTCAACTTTTTTTGTTTAATTAAAGTTTTTTTTTTTTTTTTGCTTAATTATAGCAAAAAAAAAAAAAAAAAAGAAAAAAAAATCTGCCAATGGAACAAGACCAAATTATTTTGGTAAGTTTTCTTGAAATAAGATTTTCAAGATCTATTATCTAAGAATAAGGTCTTAAACCTCACTGAAAAGTTACTGTTTAGGTGATTACGTCTTATTTTAAGTATGAGATATTTTGACTAGAAATGAGAAAAACACACTTGGTAAGATTTAGATTTTTTCCAGTGAACAGAAACACCACATAAGCAGTACTATAAAAAAAAAACAAAAAAAAACAAAAAAAAAGGCTTTAGTCAGTTCATTCCATCGGTTCTGCTGCTGAAATCTGACTCCTTTGGTTTTGTTTGTGCTTGTCATTAGTCATTACTTCACACTTAATCATCGTTTGATTCTAATCGTACCAAAACAACACAGTCATAATGAGCGGCTTCGCCACATTCCGATTCTTATTAGACTTTAAAGACATGATTTGCGACGCATCGATGGAAGATAGAAATGTTGATGGAGATAAATGGTGTTGACACATTCGTCCCCAGTGGATTGTGTTGTCACCAACCAACACCCAGAATGTCTACAGTTACACCATTGTGTTTACAGGGAGACTGTTAATGCACGGCAGGTCAAACTATGTGTCAAGTGTTGATCTTTCTGACAGCGAAGTAAAGACTTAAGGTGCAGGAAGCTTAAAGGATCGCATCAGAAAGCTTCTGGAAAAAACTCTTCCTTCACGTCTGGTCAAAGGAAGGAATTGTCCTCGTCGTGGTGTTGCGTAGTGCTTCAGTTGTACCCACAGCAGCGGTGGAAACTTCATTATGTTTGTGTTTATGCACGAGTGGCTCATTGTGGATGACCTTGTACGACCTCATTCTGAAGAGGGGGACGCGTCAATTCAGAAGATTTTCCATGACACTGAAGGCTTTAGAGGGCTGTATAAATATTTCAGACCAAAAAAAAGTGTATTTACTTAACAAAATAATGCTTATGTACACTTAAGTGCACACAAATATTTGTTCTATATGTAATCTTTACATCCAGATTTACTCAGGGTGGGCAGTTACTGTACGCTTTCTTCTTCTGAGGTTTTGTTTTGTCTTTATAGTCTTATCTTGTGTCATGTTTTGGGTTTTTTTTGGTCTTTTTTCTGATGTTCTCTGGGAGCAATGTTTTTGGGTTTTTTTTAAATCTTGTTTTGTATTTGTCTTGTTTGTTTTTTCCTGATGTCTTTTTTAAGCTGAAGTTTTTACAACTTTTTTCTTGTTACATCCTTTATGTTGTTTATGTCTTAAATGTTTTTGCTTGTATTTTGTTGCATCTTTTGCTACGTTTTTGTCTAATTTTGCATTTGAGTTCGTTCCTGTTTTGTTTGACGTTTCCGGTCATTTCAGCAAAAAAAATCTGGAAATAAGCAGAAAGTATTGAATTAAGCCAAAAAATCTTGAATTAAGCAAAAAATAAAATAAATAAATAAATAAATAAAAATAAAAAATCTTGAATTAAGCAAAAAATAAAATAAATAAATAAATAAAAATAAAAAATCTTGAATTAAGCAAAAAAATAAAAAATAAAAATAAATATATAAAAATATAAAATCTTGAATTACGCAAAAAAAAACAAATAAATAAAAAAAAAAAAAAAAAAATCTTGAATTAAGCAAAAAAATAAAAAATAAAAATAAATATATAAAAATATAAAATCTTGAATTAAGCAAAAAAACAAATAAATAAATAAAAAATTTAAAAAAATCTGCCAATGGAACAAGAGAAAATTATTTTGGTAAGATTTCTTGAAATAAGATTTTCAAGATCTATTGTCTAAAAATAACTTCTTAAATCTCACTGAAAACTTCGTTATGTTTGTGTTTATGCAAGAGTGGCTCATTGTGGATGACCTTGTACGACCTCATTCTGAAGAGGGGGACGCGTCAATTCAGAAGATTTTCCATGACACTGAAGGCTTTAGAGGGCTGTATAAATATTTCAGACCAAAAAAAAAGTGTATTTACTTAACAAAATAATGCTTATGTAAACTTAAGTGCACACAAATATTTGTTCTATATGTAATCTGTACATCCAGATTTACTCAGGGTGGGCAGTTACTGGACGCTTTCTTCTTCTGAGGTTTTGTTTTGTCTTTATAATCTTATCTTGTGTCATATTTTTATTGTTTTTGTCTTTTTCCCGTTTTGTTTTGTTTTTTCTGATGTTTTCTGGGGCAATGTTTTTTTTTTTAATCTCGTTTGTTTTTTTTGCAGTTTTTTTTTTTTTTTTGCTAAAATTTTTGCAACTTTAGGGAAATGTTTTTTTCTTAAATGATTTTGTTTGTATTTTCTTGCATCTTTTACTACCTTTTTGTCTAGTTTTGCATTTGAGTTCATACCTGTCTTGTTTGATGTTTCCAGTCACTTCTGGGTTTATGGGTTTTTTCGTATCTTTTACAATTTTTTTTCTCATTTAATATTTCATGTATTTGTCTAATTTCTTTTTTTTCTCTTTTTTTATTGCTCCTTTTATGACATATTTGTCTTGTATCTTTTTGTTGGTAATTCATTTATTAGACAGGTGTAGCTGTTTGTTTACCTGCTTTACTAGTTTCAGCTATGTCCTGTAGCCTTCGTCAGAAGAGTCACATGATGTTGCTGTAACGTGTCTTATAGGCTGTCTTGTATCTTTTTCTCCTGTTTGTGTTTTGTATATACAACCTTTATGTGTTACTTCTTACATTTTCATCTTATTTCCCTTTTTTCTGTCATATACTAGGATACTTTTGCAAGCCAAAGAGTATGCAAAAAGTGTATAAGTAGCATCTACCAGTGGTGATTTCTCATAGACTGCAAGGGAAGCCCGGCTTCCCCTAAAATTACTCAAATTAAATGGTTAAATATGTACAGTTGTGTTGACATTTTATTGACTACAAATGTGTTAGAACACGTTCATCTCCAAGATGAGTTCGTTCAGAATCAGCTTTATCACAAATCAACGGACGCAATGTTGTTCACTTGTCATCCATTCCTGTTGCGCTGTTTTCTCATTCGATCTCTGCTCAGTGCATTTGTCTGTAGACTGTGGGCGTCTATGGGCTTCAATGGGACTGAGTGGAACAGTTTTTTTCATTGCCTTAAACTGGACGGTAATTGGATAAATGCCACGATGTTGTCCTGCCCCCGGACGCCAGGCGTCTCTGGGGGTGAATGGAGCTGTGGGCGGAGCTCAGCTGGGCTGGACGCCAGAATCCCATGTGCTGATTGGAGGATCAGTCGAAAGGCTGAATCCTGTTTGACTGACAGCTGTTTTCAGATCTCCTCCTTCACTGACAGTTCAGTTTAATACCGTCGCGCATTCTGCTGTGAAATCAAGAGAGAAACCACTACGAAATTACTCGTTCATTTCTTGCACTGTAAATAAAACCCACTCATTGTACTTCCTTGTTTCAATTTAACATAATTTCAGCGTTTTCTTGTTTCAGTTAGATAATTTAATCATTTATTGTTTGAGTTTAATATCGTTTTGTAGATAGTTAAATCAATCATACTGTCGGCTAGGTCGGAGTGAAAGGAGCTTCTCTAGTTTAAAAAGGCCGAAGACTTACACTCGCAACACAATGGGCCAAGGCCGTCTAAGCAGCCCAGCTCTGCTGGACATTCAGAGGACACTGGTCCAGTCCCTGGAAAAAACGCCTACTTGGTACGATAAGGGCACCGACCATTTTCTTAAAAAGGAACGGAGGGCCGAATTTATGTTTAAATAACTTGACAATTTTTTTTGATGTAAATCGGCAATGAGCTTCCCCTGTCTGAAAGACGAGCAGCTGCCACTGGTATCTAAGTGTATGTTTTATTACACAATGGCCTATAATCTAATAATATAGCATTATTTAGATTAGCGCAGTTGTGGTTGTAGTACAAAGTAGGGGAAAATAGCTTTGTATTTGAGGTTTACTCCTCTGAAACTTAAAGTGAAAATTACTTAATCAGCTCAAATTGGGTCCATTTATGTCCATCAAGAATAGATTAGATTAGATAAAACTTTATTGATCCCTTGGGCTGGTTAATTAAGGAGGTAGCAAGCATACAAATATACTACTAGTACAATGATATTTTCTGCTTTCTACTTTAAGAACTCTTGGATGATATACCTGAACATTACTGAACAGAATGAGCCACTGTGAAACTCTTGCCCCTACAGAGGACAAAAAATGCATTGCTGGGTCTGTATTAATGATCTTCTTTGTCGACTGTTTGTTCAGAGCCGTACAGGGAAGCTTAAGGAAAAACACATCCTGGTTCGAAAATGAAAATACTCACTTTCCTCATACCTTCGGGTGAGAACGTGACCTGATGAAACTCGATGCTTTAATGAAGAAAAATGCACTTGCCTCGTCGTCAGAAACACAATGACATAAATTCCACAGTCATGCAGTTTATTTCAGTTTGTTTCTGCTCCACTTTCATCATTTCAAGACTTTTCAACACATCTGTGTCAGAGGAATATGACCTGTCAACATTTAAAGTCATCTTTTGATGCGTATTTAAAGGAGTGATATTTTGCTTTTTTTTAAAATGGAATTCTGCATTTTAAAACATTTCCCTGTGGTCTACATAAACTGTAAATGCTCTGCTTGGGTCTGAATTCTTCATTAATTCAACTCCACAGGTCCACCTTCAACCCTATTTCTGAGTAATGACACCAGAAAGGTCATTTTGAGCGCTGGCCCTTTAAATGCACATGACCCCGCCCCCTCCAGGTTGTTGACTGTGCTGCTCCGTCCTGTTCAACCAATAACTGAACATTTTAGGTAACTGGCTCAAAGTTTGGACATATTTTCAGTTTTTACTACAATCACTGCTGCTGATAAACGATTATAGCGTACTCGAAGAAATGTTTGTCGGAAGTCTTGACCTTATATGTGCAAATTTTGTGACGTAACTAGTTATAAAACGTAACAAATTAAGCAAGAATTCAAACAGGCTGTAGAAATCCACTCGATTTTTGCCAAAATTAATATAAAAATAGCTGTGCAGCACCCGGAGGGTTCAATTTCAAACTTTTGGAACTATTAGGGTCCAACTCCACAAATAAATGAACCAAAGACTAATAAAAGTGGGTTTAGCAAAATATGACCCCTTTAACTCTTAAATAACTGAACTGCCAATGGCAGCCAAAATCATTCACTGACCTAAACTGTTTAACCCTTTCATGCATGAATTATGAGAACCTTAGTCGAGATTTTTTTCCTGAGTGTTTTTATTCCTCTTTAGGCATGAAAAAACAAGGCAATTGATTTTTTTTTTTTTTTAATAAACCTGTTTTTTATGAAGGTAGATTTGTTTCTTTATTGTTTTAACTAAAAAAAAAAAAAATCAATAAAAAAAAGCGTTAGAATGCAAAAAAAAAAAAAAAAAAGATCCAAAAAGTTGCATTCGAACACTTTTTTCTTTGAAGTAATTTTTTTTTAAAAATTGATTATTATTATTTTTTTAAATGAAAATATTTTTTTTGGGTTAAAGCAATAAAGACACAAATCTACATTAATAATTTTTTGTGGAGTTCAAAAAATGTCCACTCCGCTGGACACCATGTGTTTAATTTTTGGATATCAGAAAGTGATATACAAAATCAAAACATTTTTAATGCAGCTAATCTGATGTTTTCTCACATTTTATCATATGCACAATTTTTATTAGCAATTGATTTAGACTCAAATATGTTCGTGCAGATCAGGTTTATCAAGAACAGCAAAGTTATAGTAATGGTATGAATGTCAGTGTATGGGATGGTGCAAAAGTGTCCACTGTGTTAACTCATATCAAACTAAAACAACAAAACCCATGAATATATTAGAGAACAGATGTGGAATAGCTGTCCACTGTAGTCACCAATATGCATGAAAGGGTTAATACAGGGGTCTCAAACATGTGGCCCGGGGGCCAAAGGTTCCAATGCGGTTCTAATGGGATGAATTTGCAAAGTGTAAAAATTCCACAGTCAAGGATGTCAAACTTATTTCAGTTCAGGTTCCACATACAAACCAATATGATCTACAACAAAATAATAGTATAATAACCTACAAAAAATAATGACTCCATATTTTCTTCTCGGTTTGATGTGAAAAAAATATAACGTTATGTCTGTAAATAATGACAACTTCAAATTTTTGTCTTTGTTTTAGTGCAAAAATAACATTAAATGACGAAAATATTTACATTTACAAACTACACTATAACAATAAAATGTGAATAACCTGAACAAATATGAACAACCTGAAATGTCTCAAGAAAATTAAGCACAATTTTAACCATTTTCTGCCTGTTACTAAGTGTTGAGTGTCTTTGTAGATTCGATCTATAATGTACATGTAGAAATGATAAGCTGAGGCATAATATTGTTAAAACTGCACTTATTTTTCTTAAGAAATTTCAGTTTTTTCAGGTTATTCACATCTTTTTTTTTGTTTGAATAGTTTACAAAAGTGTTTTCATAATTTAATGAGATTTTTTTTGCACAAAAACAAAGACAAAAAATTTGGAGTTGTCATTATTTATACGTTATGATGCTATTATTTTACTAGTCCCACCTGGCCCACTTTAGATCAAATCGGACTGGATGTGGCCCCTGAAAGAAAATGAGTTTGAGGCCCCTGGTTTAATACCTGTTGATTCACTAATCCTATCAATACATGTAAATTATTGGTATAAAATGCAGTTTGTCATCTTTTCATGGTCATCAGATATGACCCATTTGGATGTTCAGAAGCTCCAGAGTTACCATGGAAACACTGTCATCTTCTACAACATTGATTCACCGGTAAAAACGTTCGATAAATGACAGTTAAATTCCTGTGACATTGACAATCCCTTCAATGAAACCTTCAAACCCACACGTTTCCACCTCTTTGTCCCTGTTTGCTTTTTGATATTAAAACGTAACAATAGCACTTCCTGTGAGCAGCCAGATCGGAACGGCGGTGTCCCATCAAGCAAGTTTGTTGAGTCATCAGCCATAACCTTCTGTTTGTTTTACCTTTTTGTTCCTAGAATGACGCGCATATGAGTCACGGTGCTTCTGTTATGTTTGAGCAGGCGGCAACAGGCTTATTTTACCAGCAGCATGTACCGCTACAGGTTCAAGCGTATTAGCTGTGCACGTTAACATTTTTTGTGCACCCAGATGTAAAATTATTCTATGTTTTGTTTTATGAGATCTAGTAAAACGTGATGTTCATGGGAAAATCCCATCATAGACTCCTGATTGACATGTTGATAATTCAGTCCTTTTAAGTGATTTCGCACTGGCGCCATTGTCGTGGAAATGCAACACCATTTGCCCGCATTGAAGCCAAGCGTGACGCGGTGGCAACATCTGATCTCACATCTGAAAGGCTAGTGCAGACAAGCCTTGTGTAAACCAACCAGCGTTTCCTGAACCTGGAAGGAGGCCTGCTAACCTCTCAACCCCACTGGGGCTATTAAACAACAGGTGCTTCGGAAAGTTCAGCTGCTGGGTGCAGGCGTCGCTGTCATGCCATTTAGCTAGCAGCAGCTGAAGGTAACCGCAAGTGTTGACCTTCGTACACAAGTGGCAACGCTATAACAGTCCTCCAAACCACCCAGTGAATCAGAACCTCAGACTAGGAATGGGAATGAATAAGAATTTAATAAGTCTGGTTCCATTATCGATATGGGTGCTTCTATGAAACTGGGTTCAATTTGGAACCAGCTTTTTACAACCAATAACACTGGGTTACAAACAAATGTTTTTTGAAAGTTGTCTAGATTTTTTCAACTGAATTAGGACCATTTTGCACCGCTAAATCCAAAAATGACATCTGTTTTTCTCAATCAGGTCAGGTTTTTTTGCTCATTTGATTTTGAAAAATTTGATCTTCTCACAAAATTGATTACATTTTTGTGACTTTATCAGTTGATTTTTTATATAGTTCTCACCCAAAATAGGTTTTAAGAGAAAAAAAATCCTTTTCTAACAGGATTCCTGTTAGGTACAATGGTGTATTCACCGCAGATGTAGCAGAATACGTCAGGCTTATTTTTGCAAGATCTTCTAGCCGAAGCCATTTCATTCACCTGTAATATTAAAAAAAACCATTCATCATAAATTGGCAAAAGTAAAATCTTCAGAACTCGTTTATTGCAAGAAATATGAAAGAATTTTGTATCATATGATGTGAAAATGCCCATAAATGTAAGCAAAAATGTTAAAAAGCCAATATGTAGCATAGTTCAGAAAGTTGACCTGATTGAGCAAAATTAATGTGATTTTTGGATTCAGCACACCAAAATTATCCTAAATCAGCTCAGAAAGCTTAAACAATAAATTTGTTGTTGACCAGTGTAATAAAAGAGAAATTTAGTCATATTTCCCCCCAGGATGTACCTAATGATGACCTCAGATAAATGCAATAAAATTACACTCTTGCTCTCAGCTATTCCAAAATTAATGAATTTTTAATAAAATATTGGGGCCAAAAATAGGACCAAAATTGGGACATTAAAGCTACCTAGGTGTAGCATTTGATCTGGAAAACATGGCTGTAAACGGTCTTATATACTGCTATAAGTAAAGACACTGTGTTAAATTTGACGATCCTAAGTGGTTTTTCTAATCAAAACATGTGGGTTTTTTATGAATCGCCAGCTTCATTCCAGGTTTCGTGTGTAACCCATCGTGTCCACTTGTGCTCCTCGCAGAACCTGCCCATTTAAACACAGATAAATTGTGAATGATTTTACAACAGCGGTCATTTTTGTGAAACACTCTGCCTTGCATAATTAGTTCGATTCCCAAAATGTACCAGTGAGAGAATAAAAAGATATTTGAAAAAATAGTAGTGCGTAATTTTTGTGTCCTTTTTTCCGTGTTACATGCAGATTTTTGTATAGAAAATAATATCAAAATATGTTTTATCTGAAAAAATGTTTCTCTTTTATCTCAGCTAATATTTTTTTTTTTTCAAATAAACCCAAATTGCATCCAAACTTGCTTCATAACATTAGTCTACTCCTATTTTCAATTTTTCGCCCTATGTCCTTTTTTTCGGGACCAGTTTCACAGAAGCATCCGTATGACTTTGGTGGAATAGGGACTAAACTATAGTACAAGTGGCTTTGTTTGCGTTCACTCCTTAATGTCAAATATGAATGTTTTGCATTTGATTGGAACAAACCTCGTAAAAGGTTCTAAAGATGTAGTTAAAGGAGTGTTCGATCTACGTGCTGCAGCCTCATCACCATCTAAATGCAATTCTAGAACATGGAGATTATTCATAAATAGTGAAAACAGGTTGACAGTGAAACGGTGCTAACATTGAGGAGTTTAATGTTAGCAGATGCAACAGAGGACGCCTTATTGTACGATTTGCTTCCAGAGTCCCCGCCCCCTTTTGCTAATCAGCCAATCAGAGACATTCCGTTGGTGCAGTCTAATTGGATGCTGTGGTTAAATGTTAAATACATGTTGGAGGTATTTCCCTAATAAATGTAAAAGCCCCTAGTGTCATGTTTACTGGTGAAATACAACCATAGTTTAGAGCGCTTCTGAACCAAAATATAGAAATCCAATCCACTTTACTTATATAGCGCATTTAAACAACAAGAACATCTGCAATGTGCTGCACATCGTAAAAACAAAACAATTTGAAGAAATACACGAAAACAATAAATAAGTATATAAAACTACAACAATCCTATAAATAAAACAATAAAATCAAATGTACTAATGACGTTGTAGAACCAATAAGTGGAAGCATTAGCAAACAAACAAACTATTTTAAGTTATTATTTGTTTTTATTATTTTTAATGCCTGTAAGCTTTTGCATTATGTTAATTTATTTGTTTTGCCTTGATATTTGTTCAAAAATGTCAATGTTTTGTATGCATTTATAATTCATATATTTATTCTTTTTTGTTTTCTTTTGTTTTGTATGCATTTATATCTTCAATAAAGATTTAAAAAGGAAAAAAAAAAAAAAAAGCAAACAGACTAATAATGATTCCAAGGAACTGAGCTCTACTGGGAAGCGGTTCTCCCTCAGACCTCCTTAACCAGACCTCAGATGTCCTTCTTGAATAGATGAACGTCCCGGTGTTCCCTGTACCTCAGAAGCGGTCTTCGTACGTTGGCCTCCGTGCTAACCATGTGACAGACTGTGCGGCAGCTGTGCTTGTCAGCGAACAGACAGATGGGATGCCATATTTTATGAAGAGCTCTGTCTCTCTGTATCCGGGTTTTTATTAAGTCTCGAGTGACAACAGAGAGTCTATTCACAGTAAAGCAGCAGCGCTCTTCCGCACGGCCTTATTATCCAATATCTATAAATCTTCAACATGTTCATTTCATTTTGGATTGTATGAAGCTTTGACTGTGATCCAGTTGAGTTTTATTTAACTATGGCCTCCGGCAACTGTAAATTGCTTTTATCTCACAGCTCGTAAATGTATCCTGTATATGACGTATGGCAGATGTGACATATGTTGTAGCATAAGCCATCGGTGAAGAGAACTCAGCTGTACGACAAGCTTCTCCTCCACTTGTCGTCATAAAATACAGTATACTTAAATGTTTTCATGCAAGTCTAATCTGAAGTTTTACGACCAAGTCATGGATTAATTTAGTTGAGTAATTTGAGGTTTTTTTTTTGTGATTTATTGTATTTTTTTTTTTTTTGTGAAAATCAGGTACAGGGTGACACAAAAAAACGGGAACTTTTTAACAATCCAATAAAACCAAGAGTGATGGAAGAAAAATATTTTATTCATAGTAATTGAAACCTTAAACCATGCCATTTAAGAAACAATGATGGAATTTTCATTTTTTAAAAATTACTTCCTGTAGATGGCGTCCTCCTGTACGAATGCATTCTTGAAATCTGCTGTTGAGATTCCTCATTGACCGCTGCGACATCTCAGCTGGGATACTGTGAATTTCATCCGGAATTCTCTGTTTTAACTCATCCAGAGTTCTTGGTCGAGTCGTGTACACTTTACTCTTGAGATAGCCCCACAAGAAAAAATCACAAACGGACAAATCTGGCGATCTAGGGGGCCAGGGAACGTTACCGAATCTTGAGATCACACGTTTAGCGAACAATTCTCGCACAGCTGCCAATGGTTACTAAAATGGGGGTGTGTTTACTTGCTCAAGGTCACTGTCTCGCAGTGCTGCCACTTGCTCATGTCTGCCAATACGCACTTCAAAAATTCCCGTTTTTTTGGGTCACCCTGTATTTTCCTATGTTTAATTCACTGATCTCATGAAATCGCGTTGTATATCACGCCAGTTCTTATGGCATTTGGTGTGCTATACGTACAGATTTTCATCCTTTTGCATGCTATTCAGCACCATTTGATCGCGTGTCAATTTACGGCAAGATCTCCGGTTTACATATCCGCAACCGTTAACGCTAACTGCTAATCGCGTGGTATTTGACGCAGCGCAAACATACACACGGAACGTTTTTAATGCATACAGATAATACGCCAATTAAAAGTGGCGTGTATATTTACGCAGTTCATGATATCATGTTATCAGGTAGATGTTCACAAAAGCTCAGAATAAAATTGAGGGTTATTATATCAGAAACAGAAAAAACTCAAGAAAAAGTGTTTTTTTCGGCAAAGATATCAAATACTGAACATAAAAGCAAATGTCTCCATCCACTGTCATTGATCCAACTCCATGGGTTGTACTGGTGAATCAATGTTGTAGAAGATGACGGTGTTTCCATGCTAACTATGGAGCCTCTACACATCCAAAAAGATGACAAACTGCATTTTACACCAATTATTTATGTATTAACGGGATTAAACATACGGCCCATGGGCCAAATCCAGCTCGCCAAACGTTCCAATCTGCCCCGCACGATAAATTTGTACAAAAAAATGATACTGAAGATATTAATAGTCAAGTATGTCATGGGTGTCATTTTCCAAATTCCGACAATATTGTGTCTGTTACTAAATGTTTTGTAGCTTTGTAGATCCACTGTGATCTACATAAAATCCACATATATAAATGATAAATTGAGCCATAATATTGCACTTATTTTTCTTCATAAATTTCAGGCTTTTTCAGGTTATTCACATTTTTGTTAAAGGATAGTTTGTAAATGTAAAGTTTCATAATTTAACCCATAAAGACCCAGTGCTACCTTTGTGTTAGTTCCCAAATGAATTTACCTCTCCATTTAAACTTTCTTTACGTGATTTATCACAATTCATCATAATATTATACGATGTATTTTGTATTTTTCAGTGAAAATCAGGTATTTTCCTGAATTTAATTTACTGATCATGTAGATGTTCATAAAAGCTCAACATAAAGTTGAGGGCTGTTATATTAGAAACAGAGAAAACTGAAGAAAAAGTGACTTTTCCGGCAAATATATCAAAAACGGAACATCTCCATCCACTGTCATATATCAAACGTCATGGGTTTTCCTGGTGAATCAATGTTGAAGAAGATGACGGTGTTTCCACGGTAACTATGGAGCCTCTGAACGTCCAAATGGGTCATATCTGATGACCATGTAAAGATGATAAACTGCAGTTTACACCAATTATTTACATGTATTAGCACGATTAGTGGTTTGACAGTTATTAAACATTTTAGATAATTAATACCTTAACTCTTCCCTATGTACAAATCATTTTGTATGTTTATTTGTGCTCCTGGACACTGATCAGGACACTCTTGTACTCTATATAAGGTTAAATAAAGGTTAAAAAAAAAACAAATAAATAGAAATTAACAGGAGTATCAGGTAGTCGGACAGTTTGGTTAAATTTTCAGAAAAATGGCAGATTTTGATTAACCCTTTAACCCCTGACATGTCTGTGGGGAGCGTTTTGAATGTATGATTGATTTTAAATATTCATAAAAATTCAACCATTTGGTCAATAGGAAAAATTTCAACCCATGCTGATAAAATAGACCTTATTCTTTCCATAGACATCTGAGCATGCTCAGTGCACCCCCTGCTACCTGTGTAATGGGAGCAGTGAGTGAGACCGCCTTGCTATTGAGGACGTGCAGCTAACGTCACTGGTCATGTGACTGTTGTTTACACCGCCGTATTGGTAGGCACGCTATCTGGATCCAGACAGTCAGAACTGTTGCTTTACATCATGTTTTTCTTTGGACTCGCGTTTGCGTGTTTTGTTATTTGCAAGTATGTCTGCTTGTGATAAAGGCACCATAGATGAGTTTCAATGTTTACTAACAACAGTGATGCACGCGCAACTCGGAGGCAAAAACAGGAGTACCAGCTACCAGCCGGCTCACATCAGCCGCGTACACCTCCAGGCTCTGCCCCGGAACTCGTGAAGGACTCGATATGTTATCTCTAAAACGGTCCATTAACTGTCTTTGTCCCAAAGCCGATTCTATATTCTCTTTCACGGCCACATAATTTGACTTGACCGCGTCGGGATGGCCGTCCCATAGTAGAAAAGCAGACTTGCACAGACGGGTGGGGAGTATTGTCACCAGCTCCAGCTGAACTCACCGGTGTCGCCTGCCGTAGCTCCGACTGCCACTTCCAAACTTATTAAGATATGAACAATTCATGACAATAAATTCGTTTCCAATTCCAAATAAACAATATAACTACGTATTCAAAGCGATCCCTAATGGTATTGTCTTATTTATGAAAAATCATCTTAGTTATCTAACATCACAGACAAATAAACCTTGTTTATTGGTTAATGGCATTAACCCTTTCATGCATGAATTGTGAGAACCTTAGTCAAGATTTTTTTCTTCAGTGTTTTTATTCCTCCTTAGGCATGAAAAAATTAATGCGATTGAGTTTTTTTTTTGTTTTGTGGAGCTACAAAAATATCCATGCATTTAATTTTTGAAGTAAAGAAATGTGTTTAAAACCCAGTATCAGAGAGGGATATGAAAACAATGAAATAAAAACATGTTTAATGCTGCTAATCTGATGTCATCTCACATTTTAACATATTCTAATGCTAGTAATTCCTCACTTCGAGATAATGTGCAAAAAAAAAAAAAACCTTCTTGTCTAACAAATAACAATTGATTTACACTCAAACATGTCACTGCAGATCAGGTTTATCAAGAACAGCAAAGTTACAGTAATGGTATGAATATCAGGATATGAGATGATGTGTAAGTGTCCACTGTGTTGGCTGATATGGAACTAAAACAACTAAACCCATTAATATACAAGGGAACAGCTGGAGAAGAACTGTCCACTGTAGTGACCACTATGCATGAAAGGGTTAATATTTTTAGTTTGAGCTGTAATAACAGACATATACAAAATGCACTGAATGAAAAGAGGAAAATTTCCCCCAGAGGTAAAGCAGTATGGAATTCAACTTTTTCTAAAATTGAGTGGTCAAAAGCATTGACATTACCGTATAAATACTGTATTACAAACAAAATTAGAATTTTACATCTCCAAATTTTACATAACATATATCCCTCCAACGCTATTTTGTGCCGATTTTATGATGCCGAAGAAATATGCAACTTTTGTCAATCTGAAACTGAAACTACTCTACACTTATTCTTTTTATGTGAACATTCTTCTAATTTTTGGTCCAAAATTGAAAATTATATAATATCTAAAAGTAACAATCAAAGAAATATAACATCCCAAAATGTAATTACTTATTTTAAACATGATACTAACAACCTAGAATTTATTGTAAATTTGTTCATATTATTTGGAAAATTTCATATACATAAAAACAAATATACTAAAACACTCCCAAATTTTAAAATCTTCCTATTAGAATTTGGAAATTGTATTAAATCTTTAGAATTCATTTATAATAATATATATATAAAAAAAAAAAAAGCACTAACACCTTGGCTATTTATAAACAATTTTTTAATACTGACTGAACTCTCTGTTGCATTTATTTATTTATATTTGTAGAATTATTATTTTTTATTTCTTTACTTTTTTTTTTTTTTTTTACTATTATTTATATATTATGCTTTGTATTTTTAAATCTATCCATTATTTTCTTAAACTTACATGTTCAAATGCTTTTTTCCCTTTTAACATCTTGTTTGTTTAAAATGTTGTACTGTACACCCAAATGTTGTTAATAAAGTTGAAAAAAAAAAAAAGTGCCTCACCTAGCTGAGGAAACTCTGGCTGCCATCGCCGGCAAAGGGAGCAGGTAGATCCACAATCACTCTCTTTCTCTTCTATGGGGTGATAGTCCAGGGGAAGTCCTCCTGGTAGGTTTAGAGGGGTCTTCAACACCGTAACACATGATGACAGTTAAGCCGCTAAGCGCAACAGGCTAACAGGCTAACTATACTGAGAAGCTAGGCTAACCGCGGTAATAACTCTAAACAGCGGTCGGCAGAACAGAACCACCGCTGCCACCAGTGGAACCGAGCGGTCTTTCTGCTTAACTTATACTTGGTAAAAGCTAAGGAATAAACGGCACACAGGAGGTTAGCAGGTCCATCATTTAGCAGCAGGTTGTACGATCTGAGGAAAGCTTGCCTACCAATATGGCGTCGTAAACAGAAAACCACGTGATCATATGACGTATGTGCAAAACCTCAGTAAGACGGTCCGGGCTTTTTTTTTTTTTTTTTTTTTTTACACTGATTTCCTTCAGTTTTTTGTTTTACTGTTGTTTCCAGTATTGTGATGATTTTTCCTTTTTTTTTTTTTTTAACACTGATTTCCTTCAGTTTTTTGTTTTTACTGTTGTTTCCAGTATTATGGTAATTTTTCCTTTTTTTTTTTTTACACTGATTTCCTTCAGTTTTTTTGTTTTTACTGTTGTTTCCAGTGTTGTGGTGATTTTTCCTTTTTTTTTTTTTTTTACACTGATTTCCGTCAGTTTTTTGTTTTTACTGTTGTTTCCAGTATTATGGTGATTTTTCCTTTTTTTTTTTTTTTTTTACACTGATTTCCGTCAGTTTTTTGTTTTTACTGTTGTTTCCAGTATTATGGTAATTTTTCCTTTTTTTTTTTTTTTTTACACTGATTTCCTTCAGTTTTTTTGTTTTTACTATTGTTTCCAGTGTTGTGGTGATTTTTCCTTTTTTTTTTTACACTGATTTCCGTCAGTTTTTTTTGTTTTTACAGTTATTTCCAGTATTATGGTGAGTTTTCCTTTTTTTTTTACACTGATTTCCGTCAGTTTTTTTTTTTTGTTTTTTTTTGTTTTTGTTTTTACTGTTTTTTCCAGTATTGTGGTGATTTTTCCTTTTTTTTTTTTTTAACACTGATTTCCTTCAGTTTTTTTTTTTTGTTTTGTTTTACTGTTTTTTCCAGTATTATGGTGATTTTTCCTTTTTTTTTTTGTCTTTTTTTTTTTTACTGTGTTTTGACCGTGTAACTGCTTTTTGGATTTCAACCAGGTGCCAAAAAACAGCTGGTCTGATTTAGAGAGAAAAAAAAAAAAAAAGAGTCCCAAAACAAAAACTACGACTAAATGGGCTTTATGCACAGCCTCACTACTTCCTGAACTTAAAGCAGCTCCTTCATTTCCTGTCTTTCATTGCACTGGGTTACAAAAAAATGTTTTTTGCAAGTTGTCTAGGTTTTTTCAACTGAATTAGAACCATTTTGCACCGCTAAATCCAAAAATGACATCTGTTTTTCTCAATCAGGTCAGGTTTTTTTGCTAATTTGATTTTGAAAAATTTCATCTTCTCACTAAATTGATTACATTTTTCAAACATTCAAATGTGGTTTTTCTGAAGTTATATGTAGCAGCATCAACATCAGGATGTAAGAAAATGAAACTAGTAGATATTAGTTAGTGAAAATGAAACAAGTTCTTTATATTTAGTAGATTGATTTCAGTAACGACTACTAAAATAAATGAAAAGTAAGCCTTAGAATATACATAACACTGATTAAATATAGCTGTGATGGTCAAATTTAAATATTTCATTACTAAAGTAAGTATTCGGAGTCTAGCATTAAGAAAAGACAAGGTCCCATGCAAGATTATTAATGTTAACGAAAAGTAACGAAATGATGAAAAATAGAATTGAAAAGACATTTTCGTTAACTAAATTAAATAAAAACTATAACACTGGGTTACAAAAAAACTGTTTTTTGCAAGTTGTCTAGGTTTTTTCAACTGAATTAGGACCATTTTGCACCGCTAAATCCAAAAATGACATCTGTTTTTCTCAATCAGGTCAGGTTTTTTTGCTGATTTAATTTTGAAAAATTTGATCTTCTCACAAAATATAATAATTCATACCAAAATAAGATTGGTAAGCACACTTAATGAAACTTGTGACTTGATTCCTGTTAGGTACTATGGTGTGTTCACCGCAGATGTAGCAGAATACGTCAGGCTTATTTTTGCAAGATCTTCTAGTCGAAGCCGTTTCATTCACCTGTAACATTAAAAAAAACAATCATAAATTGGCAAAAGTAAAATCTTCAGAACTCGTTTATTGCGAGAAATATGAAAGAATTTTGTATCATATGATGTGAAAATGCCCATAAATGTAAGCAAAAAGGTTAAAAAGCCAATATGTAGCATAGTTCAGAAAGTTGCCCTGACTGAGCAAAATGAATGTGATTTTTGGATTCAGCACACCAAAATGATCCTAAATCAGCTCAAAAAACTTAAACAACAAACTTGTTGTTGACCAGTGTTATTGGACACACTGATTAATCCAGGTGTTCTGACCACAGTAGTCACAAGAAGAAGAAGAAGCAGACACACCTGGATTCATCAGTGTGTTCAATAATGAAAGACAGGAAATAAAGGAGCAATTTAAAGTTCAGGAAGTAATACGGCTGTGCATAGAGCCCATTCAATGACTTGTTGTTGTTCAGTGTGTTCCAGTTCAGAGTTCATGTTCAACATCCTACATTCTGAGTGTCTTATTTAGTAAAAACCTGTCAACCTTCTGTTCCTCTCTGTTTTTTTTTCTGTCATTCCAACCCCAGGCCATTTCATTGAAATAATGTCTTAAGGGTTAAATATACTAGTCAACATTTGCTAGGGATCAGTTTTATATTTGCACAATAATTGATGTTGTATAATATGTTGGGTGACTTCATATATTATGTGTGTACTTTGGCTAGTCATGTAAAGAAAAATGGACCAAAAGGTAAAAAAAAAACAAATTTTTATTGCACTTTCTGGCAAAAGGGTGATACACAGGGTTCCTACAGGTATCTGCAAGCTAAATTTAAGACTTTTTAAGACCATTTTAAGACAAAAATTTAATGCCCATTTCATAGCTGTTCCCCTTCACTCATTTCAACCAGGTCAAGGGTGATCTTTTCTCCATCCAACCATTATTAAATTTGCACTTTCCAATGCTTACTTTTCACTTGTGAGCCATCCCTTAAAGTTCCCAAACTCAGCTTTCTTGGGCGATGTGCACGGCTAACGGCTACACGTGTTGGGCTGAACATTCTGTGATTATTTCTCACCGGGGGCTGCAAAGTTAGTGATAACTGGTTCCTAATTTCAATATAAATCGTCGGGTTGGAGCAGGTGGAACTGAGCGAACTAACGTTTCTTCTTTAAAACTTGGACGTTTCCCAGACACATGTTTCCCAACAAGTTGATGGTAACATAACTTAAGACAGACCATATCAAACTGAATACCTTTTAAAGACTTTTTTAAGGTATTAAATGCAGATTTGTAAATTTAAGACTTTTTAAGACCCTGTCGGAACCCTGGATACAACCCTAGAAATTAGAGTTCACAACAATTACTCTTCCAATTTTGTTTTCACTGAAACCACTCAGAATGTTCTGAAACATACGATGTGATGTCAATAATGTGTGTGGCCACCATCCGCAGGCTGTACTCCACTGGGAAAGAAAATTTTCAAGTTTCTAGAATTACACCCCCGAATATAGCAAAGTCATAGTCCTGATCCCTAGCAAATGTTGACTAGTGTATATACAGGAAAAAAGTACATTATAAGTAATCATCTAAAACAGGGGTGTCAAACTCATTTCCTTTCAGGGGCCACATTCAGCCCAATTTGATTTCCAGTGGGCCGGACCAGTAAAATAATAACAGTGAAAAAAGTAAAATAATATTATGATCAGGTTTACGTCTCCAAAGTTTCCTTAAAAATCTGAATAACATGAACAACTTCTTTCACTCCCAAATGATCTTTTTTTTTTTTGATATCTCCAAGCTCGTAATTTTGTTCGTACTTTGATCCCAGGTTTTCCTGCCCTTCCTAATGATTCAGATTTAGATATCTTTTTGGAGCCTCTGTCATCTCTGAAAGGAGCAATTTCTGTCATCCATTCTAAAATTCATAATCTTCGATCAGGCTCCTCTAGTGCCCTTAGAAATATATGGGAGGTAGATTTGGGAGAGACGATTTCAGATGGTATGTGGGACGAGATCCTAAGAAGGGTGCACAGGTCATCAATTTGTGCTAAACATGGGTTCACTCAATGTAGGATTTTGCATCGTGCTCATTACACCAAAGCTCGGCTGGCAAAAATATATAGTACAGTGTCTCCTTTATGGGATAGATGTCAACAGGCTACAGCAGATTATACTCATATGTTCTGGGGTTGCTCATCTTTAAATACATTCTGGTCGGAAATTTTTGATGTTTTGTCAACGGTAACAGGAAAGAAAATTGTTCCTAATGTTTTTACTGTTTTGTTTGGTGTTGTACCTACTCAGTTTAAATTTACCTCTGCTAACAAAAGACATGATTGCATTTACATCTTTATTGGCCAGGAGGCTTATATTGCTAAAGTGGAAATCCTCATCTCCTCCAGCCTTCTCAAAATGGATCAAGGAAGTACTTTATTTTCTCAAACTGGAAAAAATTCGTTTGACATTAGCTGGTGCCTCCAACACTTTTGAAAAGACACAGACTCCTTTTCTGACCTATGTGAATAGTGCAAACTGTCATGTTTCTCTTGACTGAGTATCTTGATGTACTTTTTTTTTTTTCTCTCTTTTTTTCCCTGTAATATTTAAAGTGGAAATTTTGTACTTCTATTTTGTATTTTATTTACTGTTTATTTATTTGTTTATTTTTATTTTTCCTGTGATTTGAGGGGACGTGTGCCAGGGGAGGGGGGGATTTGTTCCGCTTGTTGTTTGTCTGTAATGGACTTATGTATCATAGGTCGGGACTATGTTCTTTTTTTTTATGTAAAAAAAATAACAAAAACCAATAAACAGATGGTTAAAAAAAAAATAATTAAAAAAAACATGAACAACTTCAACTGTTGTAAGAAAAACAAGTGCAATTTAAACATTTTAAAAATATTCTGCCTCGTTTTATCAGTTTATCATTTACACATGTGCAATACAATCGCACAAAACATTTAGTAACAGGCAGAATATTGGTAAAATTGCACTTTTCTAATGACATTTCCGTTTGTTCATATTTGTTCAGGTTATTCACGTTTTTATAAAAGTATAGTTTGGTAATGTAAACATTTTCATATAACTTTGTTTTTTTCACCAAAAAAACAAAGAGAAAATTTGGGGTTGTCATTATTTATAGGTTATTATGATAATATTTTACTGGTCTGACCCACTTGAAATCTAATTGGACTGTACGTGTCTGTATGTGGAACCTGAATTAACCCTTTCATGCATGAATTATGAGAACCTTAGTCAAGATTTTTTTCTTCAGTGTTTAGCCATGAAAAAAACAATGCGATCGAGGTTTTTTTTTTCCTATGGAGTTACAAAAATATCCATGCATTTAATTTCTGAAGTAAAGAAACATGTGTTTAAAAGCCAATATCAGAAAGTGATGTGAAAACAATGAAATAAAAACATTTTTAATGCTGCTAATCTGATGTCTTCTCACATTTTAACATATTCTAATGCTAGTAATTACTCACTTCATGGAGATAATATGCAAAAAAAAAAAAAAAAACTTGTCTAACAAATAACAATTGATTTACACTTAAACATGTTAGTGCAGATCAGCTTTATCAAGAACAGTAAAGTGACAGTAATGATCTGAATTACAGTGTATGGGATGGTGCATAAGTGTCCACTGTGTTGGCTGATATGGAACTAAAACAACAAAACCCATGAATATACAAGAGAACAGCTGGAGAAGAACTGTCCATTGGAGTGGACAGTGCATGAAAGGGTTAAAATGATTTTGACACCACTGATTGTTAATATCTTCAGTGTAATTTTTGCATTTCACAAATTCATCCCGCGGGCCGGATTAGACCCTTTGGCGGGCCGAATTTGGCCCCCGGGCCGCAGGTTTGACACCTGTGATCTAAAACATCCAATCAGCAGATAAATGAGACATTTCACAAAATCTAGATTCAGTCCATGAGGTGAGTGGTTTTCCATGTCAGGGCTTTTCCACAGCAGACTTCTTGGCTTGTAAAAGACAAAGCACAGGTGTTACTGGTGACACTGATGATCCTGCTATAGGGTTTTGTCACCTGAGGAGGTCGTTCCACTGAACCAGATACACCTGGATGGGATGGGGTAATGTTTAATGACTCCAATTACTCCTGTGTGTTTTCTGCTTGAACAAGTTAGAAGGTCTGCTGTGGAAAAAAAAAAAGAGAATAGAACCAGAACCAGCACTTCTTTCCTCCCAGTAAGTCCAGAGTTCATCCATACTGAGTCATCTTTGTATTAGTTCTAGTTAGAAGTGGAAAAAACAAGAGAGAATTAAAGTGGAACACAGTGAAAAGGTTGAATGCAAAGGTCACTTTTATTTAATTCAGTGTGTGAATAAAATAAATACTGTCCATTTGACAGTCCTAGAGCCGCATAGGAACATTCTCCGAAGCTAAAAGCGTGCAACGATTACCTAATGACCTCAGAAACTACACACAGGATGACTTTGTTTTGAAAGCTTTAAGGTCAGCATGAGCTCAGGTCTGTTGTATAATCTGTTCAACACTTGTCCGTTCTAACCTAGAAGGAAAATACTTCAGTTTCCGGTGCACTTTCATGAAGTGAATGTTAAAAAAAAAAAACAAAAAAAAAAAAAAAACAAAGAAAGAAATACTGTGACATATCCAGAGGTGGCAAAAGTACTCACATTCTGTACTTAAGTAGAAGTACAGCTACTTGTGTGGAAAAAATACTCTCGTAAAAGTAGAAGTACTGATTCAACTCCTTTACTTAAGTAAAAGTAAAAAAGTACAACTTCTCAATTGTAATAAAGTACAAAAGTAAAAAGTAAAACTGCATTTTTTGCCATGAATTAAATAATACTTATTGAACCAGACAAAATCATGAAAGCTTTTGTTTTCTAATTCCACAGTGAATGGTAATGAGCAGAGTCCTGCACCGGGTCTGAGAAGAAGAAAAAAATTATAAGAATTTTCACGGGCACGGGTAAAATTTAACAAAATACGGGCGGGTGGTAAAACGAAAGAAGATTCATGGATAAAAATAATTTTTAGGACATTTAACCCTTTCATGCATGAATTAGGAGTGACTTAATCAAGATTTTTTTTTTTCCTGAGTGTTTTTATTCCTCTTTAGGCATGAAAAACAAACAAACAATGTGATTGAATTTTTTTTAGGAACCTATTTTTCATGGAGTCACAAAAATATCCACTCAGCTGGACACTCAGCGTTTAATTTTAGAAGCAAAGAAAGATGTATTTACTGACATACTGTGTGAAAACTATGAAATAAAAACATTTTTAATGCTGCTAATCTGATGTTTTCTCCCATTTTAACATACAGGGGTTGGACAAAATAATGGAAACACCTTAAAAAATCAACAAAATATAATTTAATATGGTGTAGGTTCGCCTTTTGCGGCAATTACAGCCTCAATTCTCCGAGGTATTGATTCATACAACTTGTGAATTGTTTCCAAAGGAATTTTAAGCCATTCTTCAGTTAGAATACCTTCCAACTCTTTTAGAGACGATGGCGGTGGAAATCGACGTCTTACTTGAATCTCTAAAACTGACCATAAATGCTCAATAATGTTGAGGTCTGGGGACTGTGCCGGCCATACGAGATGCTCAACTTCATTAGAATGTTCCTCATGCCATTCTTTAACAATTCTAGCTGTATGGTTTGGGGCATTATCATCCTGAGGTGAAGGTGTTTCCATTATTTTGTCCAACCCCTGTACTATATTACTAGTTATTACTCACTTCATGGAGATAATAGGCAAAAAAACCAACTTTTTGTTTAAAAAAATAAATAAATAAAAAATAAAAAACCCTGTTAATTACAATCTAATAATTAGCATTTTTTACACTCAAACATGAGAGTAGATCAGCTTTATCTAGAACAGCAAAGTTACAGTAATGGTATGAATAACAGTGTATATGGGATGGTGCATAATAGTCCACTGTGTTGGCTGATATGGAACTAAAACAACAAAATCCATGAATATACAAGAGAACACCGTTGAACAGCTGTCTACTGTAGTGACCACTATGCATGAAAGGGTTAATGACAATGATCATGTAATTTGACCGTGGCTGATCCACAGCCTGTTAGTTTTATTTTGAACTGAACTTCATCTGTTTGTATCTGGTTAAAGATATCATTGAGCATACTAGAGACTACGCAGCTTATCATGCGTACAGATAACACGCCGATTAAAAGTGACTTCTATATTCACGCAGTTCATGACATCACGTTGTCATGTAGATGTTCATAAAACCTCAGATTAACCCAAAAAGACCCAGTACTACTTTTGTGATACTCCCCAAATGATTTTTTTCTCTATATTTAACCTATCTGAAGTGATTTATAACCATTAATTGTAATAATATATTCTGTGTTTTGCATTTTTTTTGTGAAAACCTGGTATTTTCCTGTATTGAATTCACTGATCATGCAGATGTTCATGAAAACTCACAGTAAAATTGAGGGTTATTGAATCAAAAACAGAGAAAACTGAAGAAAAAGGTACTTTAAAAGCAAAATCTATCATTTACTGAACATAATTCAAGTGTCTCTATCCACTGTCATTGATCCAACTCCATGGGTTTTACTGGTGAATCAATGTTGTAGAAGATGATGACGTTTCCATGGTAACTACAGAGCCTCTGACCATCCAAATGCGTCATATCTGATGACCATGAAAAGATGACAAACCGTATTTTGCACCAATTATTTACATGTATTGATAGGATTAGTGGATCAATAGGTGTTAAACAGTTTATATCAGTAGATGGTTTGTGTCACCGGTGGCTGTTTGGGTCTTTATGGGTTAAAGTTGAGAGTTATATCAGAAGCAGAGAAAACTGAAGAAAAAGTGGCTTTTTTTGGCAAAGATATCAAAAACTGAATGTAAAAACAAGTGTCTCCATCCACTGTCATTGATCCAGCTCCATGGGTTTTACTGGTGAATCAATGTTGTAGAAGATAATGGTGTTTCTATGGTAACTATGGAGCCTCTGAACATCTAAAAAGATGACAAACTGCATTTTACTCCAATGATTTATGTACTAACAGGAATTGATGAGTCATTTTCCAAATTCCAACAATATTGTGTCTGTTACTAAATGTTTTGTACCTTTGTAGATCCACTGTGATCTACATAAAATCCACATATATAAATGATAAATTGAGGCATAATATTGCACTTTTTTTTTTTTTTTTAAATAAATTTCAGGTTTTTCAGGTTATTCCCATTTTTGTTAAAGGATAGTTTGTAAATGTAAAAACTTTCATAATTTAACCCATAAAGACCCAGTGCTACAGTTCCCAAAGAATTTTTCTCACCATTTACCGTTCTTCACGTGATTTATCGCAATTCATTATAATATTATATGGTGTATTTAGTTTTTTTTTTTCACTGAAAATCAGGTATTTTCTTGTAGTTAATTCACTGATCATGTAGATGTTCATTACAGCTCAGAATAAAGTTGAGGGTTATTACATCAGAAACAGAGAAAACTGAAGAAAAAGTGGCTTTTTCGGCAAATATATAAAAAACGGAACTTAAACATGTCATTGAGCATACTAGAGATTTATTGATGGTGTGTGTTTTAGCCAAAAATAAAGCCCTTAACAGTGAGTTACTGTGAAGACAATGGGTTTAACCACGGGTCGGGTCTCAGTACTCAGCTTTGCAGGTATGAGCGGAAAAGTTTGGAAAAAGGGGACCCGTGCAGGACTCTGGTACTGACCCTGTTCAGGACTCTGGTACTGACCCCGTGCAGGACTCTGGTACTGACCCTGTTCAGAAGTCTGGTACTGACCCTGTGCAGGACTCTGGTACTGACCCTGTTCAGAAGTCTGGTACTGACCCCGTTCAGGAGTCTGGTACTGACCCCGTGCAGGACTCTGGTACTGACCCTGTTCAGAAGTCTGGTACTGACCCTGTGCAGGACTCTGGTACTGACCCTGTGCAGGACTCTGGTACTGACCCTGTTCAGAAGTCTGGTACTGACCCCGTTCAGGACTCTGGTACTGACCCCGTTCAGGACTCTGGTACTGACCCTGTGCAGGACTCTGGTACTGACCCTGTTCAGAAGTCTGGTACTGACCCCGTTCAGGAGTCTGGTACTGACCCCGTTCAGGACTCTGGTACTGACCCCGTTCAGGAGTCTGGTACTGACCCTGTGCAGGAGTCTGGTACTGACCCTGTGCAGGACTCTGGTACTGACCCCGTTCAGGAGTCTGGTACTGACCCCGTTCAGGAGTCTGGTACTGACCCCGTTCAGGACTCTGGTACTGACCCCGTTCAGGAGTCTGGTACTGACCCTGTGCAGGAGTCTGGTACTGACCCTGTGCAGGACTCTGGTACTGACCCCGTTCAGAAGTCTGGTACTGACCCCGTTCAGGAGTCTGGTACTGACCCCGTTCAGGAGTCTGGTACTGACCCCGTGCAGGACTCTGGTACTGGCCCTGTTCAGAAGTCTGGTACTGACCCTGTTCAGGACTCTGGTACTGACCCTGTGCAGGACTCTGGTACTGACCCTGTTCAGAAGTCTGGTACTGGCCCTGTGCAGGACTCTGGTACTGGCCCTGTTCAGAAGTCTGGTACTGACCCTGTTCAGGACTCTGGTACTGACCCTGTTCAGAAGTCTGGTACTGACCCTGTTCAGGACTCTGGTACTGACCCTGGTCACAGCCTGTGCTCCTCTCACTGACGTTCCCTCTGAAGCGACATATTTTCCGAACTGTCACATCCATTTAGTTTGAAAAAGTAACGAGTCTACTCTGAGAATGTAAGGAGTATAAAGTACAGACGTTTATGCTAAAATGTAGGGAGTAAAAGTAAAAAGTTGCCAGAAAAATAAATACTCAAGTAAAGTACAGATACCTAAAAAATCTACTTAAGTACAATACCAAAATACTTGTACTTCATTACTTCCCACCTCTGGACATACCTTCCCCATGGGCTTTAGCAGCACTATATTTCAGTGAGTTGGTGGGACACTACCGTCCTCCTCTAGCTGAGTGTGCAGTCAAAGCACACTTGAAGGGTTTCACATGGTTCCCTTTAAAACAGTGCCAACTCCACTGCATATTTACAGCATCACACCTCTAACCTTCAGCGCTTTCAAACACTCTTTGCCACTTTTGGTAAAACACCAGTGACACCATGTTAAGTTGATTAACACCACTTACAGCAGCATTAGCCTTTCAGGAAAATAAAAGTAGGATGAAAAGCCAGCAGCAGTGCAGTGCAACTCAAAAAAAAAAAAAAAATGCTGTTTCCAGCTAATACAGCCATTTACTAAATCCTGCTGACCTGTTAATTGCCTCACGGGTATTTTTCACGCTGTGGATTTTATAGAGGTGTCCGCTTTAAGTATCCCTCAGACTGCTATAAACCTTAAAAATAAGCCTCGGCTCTGCAGGAGTATTTCAAAAGAGTAGGCTGATCTTTTAAGCAGTTCATTTCAATTAAAAAAAAAAACAGAAAATACTCATGGAAGCAATGTTTGTACGACTATTTACAACAGATTCACCTACTCGATATGCTATCTATACTGCAAAAAAGCTTAAATTCTATTTTAATGGAAGTGTGGGCTTTATTACATGGTTTGATTCTACAGTGTTCAAAGCTACAATGAGCCAAATGTTGCTTCATCTTTATCAGTGTATGTGTGTTCATTCAGTGTGTTCACAGATCAGTTGGGAAATATTCAACAGGTAAAGGAAGAGCTGTGTTGTAAAGTAGCGCGACGTAATACTGTGCATGTTTGTGACTCATTTGCATATCTACATTTCTACGATAGCACAGTGAGCGTGACGGTTCCTTTGGTCCTTTTCAGGATGCCGACGGCCTCTTCGTGAGTGACGCCTTCCAGACTCTGCCCGTTGACCGCCATTATCTGATCCCCTCGCTTCAGACGCCCGTCCTCCGCGGCTGCACCCTGCACGTAAACCATGGTTAGTTTATGACAGTCTCTGTAGATTATGTTAATGTACAGTATGCATGGGTACACACATAGACCTGTGCATGTTTTACTTTACAAAAACAGAACTTACAGGATGAAAATGAGCAGTTGCGGCTTGTTGGAATGTGCATTTTTTTCAGTTTTTCACTTCAGTCAGTGAACTCAGTTTTCGGAAATTTCAAACGGCTGTAATATCGTCAATATTTATCCGATCGTACCAAAATTTAACATGCAACATCTCTGTGCAAGTCCCTCCTCAAATGCCGAATTTTGCAACTCTAGGCTGCGTGGCTTCCAGTTGCTATGGTAACGTATATAGCAGGGGTGTTGAGCCGCATTATGTAATAATGCACAAAAATTACACTTAAGATCTTTACAATCAAGGATGTCGAACTCGTTTTAGTTCGGGTTCTGCATACAGAACAATGTGATCTCAACTAAAATAAAAGCATAATAACCTATAAATAATGAATAATATAATATTACATTTCACCTCTAAATAATGACAACGCCAAATTTTTCTCTTGGTTTTAGTGTAGAAACTTACATTAAATTATGAAAATATTAACATTTACAAACTATCCTGAATGTGAAAAATCTGAAACCTGAAAAGTGAAATTTTAACATTATTCTTCCCATTATTAAATATTTTGCGCCTTTGTTGATCCAATCCGTAATATCCATGTATAAGTGGTAAGTTGAGGTGGAATATTGTTAAAATTGCACTTATTTTTTTCAAGAAATTTCAGTTTTTTTCAGGTTATTGACATCATTTTTATTTTGATAGTTTGTAAATGGACATATTTTCCTAATTTAATTTTGATTGCACTAAAACAAAGAGAAAAATTTGGAGTTGTCATTATTTACAGGTTATTATGCTATTGTTTTACTGGAGATCAATTTGGGCTGAATGTGGCCCCTGAACTAAAATGAGTGCGACACCCCTTGTTGAGCCGCATTATGTAATAAATTCCCATTATGTAATAAAAGTTCAAAATGTAATAAGAATGTCACGTCATCTTGTAATAAAGCCGCATTATTGTAATAAACTGACGCATTTTGTAATGAACTACCTCAATGCATTATGTTGTAAATTTTTCCACATTACGTAGTAAGTTATTACAATTTGAGAAATGTATTACAAAATGCACTTGACACATTTTTATTTTCAGGAAAATGTAATGTGCTAAATTAATCTTTAAACTGTGTGGTTAAAGTTCAGATTACATTACCTGTAGCTCCTGTGACTAATTTCTTCTAAATTGCTCTGAAATTACATTAATTTGGATTGTTATTACATAATGAACCATGTTATTACATTTTTTTTTTTAAATTTTGTAATAAATTTCTCAAATTGTAATAACTTACTAGATAAGGTGAAAAAATTTCCTATATAATGCTTTGACGTAGTTTATTACAAAATGCGTCAGTTTATTACAATAATGCGGCTTTATTACAAGATGACGTGACATTCTTATTACATTTTGAACTTTTATTACATAATGGGAATTTATTACATAATGCGGCTCAACAAGGGGTGTCAAACTCATTTTAGTTCAGGGGCCACATTCAGCCCAAATTGATCTCCAGTGGGCCGGACCAGTAAAACAATAGCATAATAACCTGTAAATAATGACGACTCCAAATTTTTCTCTTTGTTTTAGTGCAATCAAAATGAAATTATGAAAACATGTCCATTTACAAACTATCAAAACGAAAATGATGTGAATAACCTGAAAAAAAATGAAATTTCTTGAAAAAAAAAAAAAAAAAATTCCATCTCAACTTACCACTTATACATGCATGTTACGGATTGGATCAACAAAGGCACAAAATATTTAATAACAGGAAGAATAATGTTAAAATTTCACTTTTCAGGTTTCAGATTTTTCACATTCTGGATAGTTTGTAAATGTTAATATTTTCATAATTTAATGTAAGTTTTTACGCTAAAACGAGAAAAATTTGGCGTCATTATTTAGAGGTTATTATTATGCTTTTATTTTAGTTGAGATCACATTGTTCTGTATGCAGAACCTAAACTAAAACGAGTTCGACATCCTTGATTGTGAATATCTTAAGTGTAATTTTTGCGCTTTACAAATTCATCCCGCGGGCGAGACTGGAACCGTTGGCGGGCGGTTTTGGCATGTTTGACACTCCTGGTATATGGAATTTGTTTGTCGTTACTAACTTCTGTTCTGTTCGTCATAGCGATTTCAATTCACTAATGACTGGAAATTCAATTCTCTATCCATTACTAACCTCATTTGTCATGCACGTACATATAGATTTTGAGTTATTGGCATCTAAAATGACAGGGCTCATGCGCCTAATTTGCATTTTCACAAAACGACTTCTATCTTGAAAACTAAGACAGATATCAACTAACTTTATATTATCAACTTATAGGAAGTCAGATGTGGTCTTTCATTTGGTACCAATCTTGTTGACCTTTAATGAGTTTGAAAGGTCAACCTCAAGGTCATGATTTTCAAAATACCCAATTTTTGACTCCGTAACTCCCTCAATTTTGCAGAAAAGCGACTAGTATCAGGTTATAAAGTGTGAAAATGCAGGCCAAAGTTCTACGCACTACCTATGGCAGTTTCATTCTAATATGCTTTTGTTTGACCTTTGTGGTATTTGAGGGATTCTGGTATTTGTGTATTATGTGTTGTACAGGGTGGGGAAGCAACATTTACAATATTTTGAGGCAGGGATTGAAAGACAGTGTATGACCAATTAGTTTATTGAAAGTCATGAGAATTTATTTGCCACAAGAAAATGTACATAATAGAAAATGTTTTTATTCTATGTGTCCTCCTTCTTTCTCAATAACTGCCTTCACACGCTTCCTGAAACTTGCGCAAGTGTTCCTCAAATATTCGGGTGACAACTTCTCCCATTCTTCTTTAATAGTATCTTTAAGAAAGTGGACATTGCTGTGTGATGTTCTATTGGTAGCATGTTCTAAAACGCCCCAAATAGCAGAATCCAGAGGGTTTAGATCTGGGCTAGAAGGCGGACATAAACATGATTCCCAAAAATTGCTAAAGTTGGATTTGTTGCTGTTGTCAACAAGTGTTTTGGTGTTCTTGTGTAAGATTTGAACTTCAAATCATATTTTACTGCATCTCTAACGGTCTTGTTGTCTACCTCAAGTTCAACTGCCATTGTTCTCATGGATTTGGTTGGATCCTTTAGGATTTTGGATTTGAGAGCTTTAATAAAAGCTTTGGTACGTTTTTTGTTGCTTCCTCCACTTCCAGACTTTCTCGTAACAGTTTTGCTCATAGTCATTCTCTTCTTTCCATTATAAACAGTCTTTATGGACACTCCAACTATTTTTGAAATCTCCTTTGGTGTGACGAGTGCATTCAGCAAATCACACACTCTTTGACGTTTGCTTTCCTGATTACTCATATGGGCAAAAGTTTCTGAAAAGGTATGGATAATAGTGTTAGGTATGATTATGACATCAATATATGTTTGGTTTCAAAACAATTGACGTAGTGCCTGCTGAGAAAAAACAACTAAATGTTCATTGTAAATTTTGCTTCCCCACCCTGTATATTATGAGAATAGTTATAAAGGGTTTAAAAAGTACGAACTGTAAAACTATTAGGCACCTGAAGTACTAATGGCCCTACTTAGTAACTTATTATTAGCATTGGGTAACAGTGGGTAACTATAATGGACTCAATCAGTTGGGCTTTATTTTTAAAAGACCTCAGTATGTTATCCAGAATCATGGAAATGAAAATCCACATCATCCTTCACGTCTGTCTGTATTCCTTGGTGGGATTTGCAGCGGTTTCATATGAAACTGCCTTTTCAGTCAATGTTGATTCACTTCATTATGGGAACAATTAATTTGGAAGTACTGCGGTGACATCTGTTCCATACTTGTGAGACTTGAGTAAAATCACTTCCAGAAGCTCCTCAGCGCTGATTACCGTAAATCTTCGATCAACTGCGCACACCAAACACAAAGGCAGCTCTTTGCAGTGCAGTAAATATGGGTTGTGTTTGTCTGAAGTGTGCGCTGTCATCACATCACATGTTTGACAGCGGCGTCCTTTTGTTCTTCTTCGGTAAATGTGGTTTCATTTAACGCTCTATGAACAGTTTGTAAAAAATGATCTCATCCTTTTTATGGCCATGAAAAATAACAACTTCAGTTTTGATATACATTTAACCCTCCGGTATCCGGGTGTGCTTTTTAGGCACACTTTGCACTTTGTGTTAAAAAACTTGATATTATTTTTCAAAATTTAAATAAGGTTAGAATTCAAAAGTTGTTCATTTTTGCATGATCTTTAAAATTTTGGCCACCTACTAAAATTTGCACATTGTAAACAAAAGGAAATTACCAGACTAGCATCTGTCTGCCAAATGTGCCTAAAACGCACTATTTCTTCTATTACAACCACTGTTTTTGAACTGAAAGCCATTAAGGCATAAATCCTGCTTTTACTGATATCTGGGCTTCATTTGAGAGGTGAGGGTCTAAATTAATTTATTAACATTGTTAATGTTGCTGTTCATCATTGACATATGCCAGGCTGCAAAAATCAAATATGTAATCCAATTTTTATGTAGTATTTTGAAAAAAAAAAAACAACAAAAAAACATATTTTGTGTTTTTTGCATCAAAAATGTAGTGACATCATGATGAAAAGAGATCGTTTAAGGTTTTAAAAAAATCTAAAATGAATGATTATTTGATATGTATGATTAGGGCTGACCTTGATTTACGAAAATAAAATCAAATTACAGCAGAAAAATAAATCAATATATAATATTTAATAGTTTGATTTATAGGTGTGCATTTTACGCACACTTGGTGACAGATGCTAGTATTTTTGAACATTTGACCTAGCGCCAAAAATAATCATGCAAATTAACCAATGTTGCTGTTAATCATTGACATATGCCAGGCTGCAAAAATCAAATAATATTTGATCCACTTTTTACATAGTATATTGAAAAAAATTATTTTGTGCTTTTTGCATCCAAAAAAATGGTTTGTTTACATTACAAACACAGCATTTAAAGGGTTAAAAAATGTGACAATTATTGAGTGTTTGGTATTTTTATTTGCCTCACGATGGTGAAATAGAAAAAAGTGTAAAAGAATTAAAAACAAACTGTATGAAAAATTTTTTGACATTATTCCACAAGTGTGCCAAAAAGGCACACTTGGTGCTTAGTAAGGGCTTAGCTGGACAGGATACCGGAGGGTTAAAGTGAAATCAAATTTTAAAAAACCCAGTTTCTAAAACTAAATTCAATCACTAATACATATATTCTCTACAGGCCAAAATAATGAGAATGACTGACTTTTTATATTTAGATGACATTAGATAGAACTTTAATGATCATTTGGGCAGAGCCAGAAATACCACAAGAAAATAGCAATACAATAACTAAAAAAAAAAAAAAAAAATACAAGTGAATAATTGCAATTGTACTAGTCGAAGCAGTAGCAAAGTAATGCTAATAAAGTAGTAACAATAATAAATAGCTTATGTTATAATTTACACCACATTGTTATACATTTTTTTCTCCACGAAGATGCATTAAATTAGTCTTCTTTTTTATTTCATATCTTTTCTCTTCATTAATTTATTTTGGTAGTGAATATGTTTGTCCAATCACATTTCAGCATCGTGTGTTGCCGGGTAAAAGAAATCTGCCTTGAGGCTACGAATCAAGAGGACAGCCTCTGTGACTTACACTACATGGAAATTAATCTGTTTAATTAATCTCAATGGCATCGGACAGTACTTGAATATATATCCCTGGACTATTTAACCTGTCTGTTACACAGCAAAGATGAAGTGTTCCATAAAACTTGGAACCCCTTTATGTCATATATTGGTCTGGACATTTCAGCCCTTTTCCATAGAGGAATAATGTGAACTCATATTGCTGTCATAGTTTTTTTTTTTTTTGAAATTGAGTTTTCCACCTCCTTCTGATTTGTGCCGGAATGTTCTGTTCTGTTTGTTGTCTCTTTCTTTTCTATAAACAAAAAAAACAATAAATATATTTTGGAAGAGAAAAAAAAGTGTTTAATTAATAATTCAGATTTCTTTTTGGCCAAGTATCTCGAATAACATCAGCATTTTCGCGTCATTTTATTGGACTAGTCAAAGAGCGGACTAGTCAGAAAAAGCTCAGCTACAAACCACATCTGTAGCGACTTGCGTAAAATAAAAAAAACAAAAAAAAAAAAAAAAATGGCTGACGGAGGACAGGAAATGGATTTGGTTGCAGACATATCAAAATATAAGTGGTAGTTTTGATATTTTCTGAACATTTGTATGTTTTTGCCATTTTATTCAGTAGTTATTGATGATTCTTGTTCATTGCGTTTCTTGTTTTAGTAAAGGCGTTCATTCTAGCTACGTGAGATACCGGTCCGATGCATTATTTTGTATATTATAAGGTGGATTAGGTATGAAATTCACAGCCCGACGCTAACATCCACAGTCCCGTGTGACTCACCTTTCCAAAAACAGTTTTCACATAGATGGGCAGGTCTCCATGTGGGCTGCCGTAGCCTCCGACTATACTGAAACCAAGTCCGTCTGGTCCTCGTTCCAGAGTGATCGTTTTATACTGAGGAGGGCTGATGGGTAAACAGAGATGAACATATACTCACATTAAACAGATGAATAAGATGGAGGTGAATATTCTGCAGGGTTCATACACATTTTTTAAGGTCAAATTCAAGCACTTTTAATAGTAAATTTTTTCCAGCACAGCATCTTAAAAAATTCATATCTACAGGAACACATGTACTGTTTATTTTTTTTTTTTCAATTTTTATCACAATGATGTATTTTGTATTGTGCTATAAACATCTAAAATTATATTTCATAACAGCAAAAAGTTTAGAAATTAAAGGAGAACACAAAGTTTTATCCAAAAAGATAAAAATTTACCTGAATTCAACCTGAGAGCTCCCGCTAATTTTCTTTGTTGGCATGAAGTTTAATTTTTACCCCGCCCACCAAAGAGGAGGCAAGGGTAGTGTTTTTGGTTCGGTTTGTTTGATTGTTAACACTCTAGCAGCAAAACTATTGGGTGTATTCAAACCAAATTTGGTTTATAGATTGCTAGTGACCAAGAATGGATCTCATTACATTTTGGGAAAAGTAGGTCAAAGGTCAAATTTTTTATGAATTTTTATAATCTTTTTTTTCCCCCCATTTACTTACAATGAGCAAAATTTCACATGTCTGTAGCGGCAAAACTATTGGTTGAATTCACACCAAATTGGATTTATAGACTGACAGTGACCCAGAATGGATCTCATTACATTTTGGGAAAAGTAGGTCAAAGGTCAAATTTTTTATGAATTTTTATAATCTTTTTTCCCCCCCCATTTACTTACAATGAGCAAAATTTCACGTGTCTGTATCGGCAAAACTATTGGTTGAATTCACACCAAATTGGATTTATAGACTGACAGTGACCCAGAATGGATCTCATTACATTTTGGGAAAAGTAGGTCAAAGGTCAAATTTTTTATGAATTTTTATAATCTTTTTTTTTCCCCCATTTACTTACAATGAGAAAAATTTCACATGTCTGTAGCGGCAAAACTGTTAGTTGAATTCACACCAAATTGGGTTTATAGACTGCCAGTGACCCAGAATGGATCTCATTACATTTTGGGAAAAGCAGGTCAAAGGTCAAATTTTTATGAATTTTTTTAATCTTTTTTTTTTCCCATTTACTTACAATGAGCAAAATTTCACATGTCTGTATCGGCAAAACTGTTAGTTGAATTCACACCAAATTGGGTTTATAGACTGCCAGTGACCCAGAATGGATCTCATTACATTTTGGGAAAATTAGGTCAAAGTTTCAAATTTTTATGAATTTTTATTTTTACTTAACATTGAAATTCAATCATTTTCAACTATTTCAAGCACCCGTACGAGCCCTGATTCTTAAATGTAATGAGTTTATCGTACCCTAAGTCGTCCTGGAAGATGCAGCTTGGTGTGAGGCCCCCAGCAGCCTGGTCCTGAGTGGGGCCCGTCACTGTGGTGTCACCGCCCGCTACCACCTGCAGATATGACCGCACAGTCAAGGTGCAGTAGACGAGATACTCAGGGGCAATAAACACTGATAACATTGTGGCGGTGCAGGATGAGGGATGTTTTATTGCACTTGAAAAGCTCCCACTTCTGAGGTGAAAACCCTGATAAAGAACACAGCGCATGTTCAGCTGGGCTTTATCTGAGGGTCTTGTGTTTATCTAATTGGAACAGCTGTGTGGTGTGATTTGTGACCTGCAGTTGTATGGTGCCCATGGCGTTCTTCAGCAGACTGACAGCCTGCGAGTGGCTCATGCCTTCAGCGGAGGTTCCACAAATACTGACAATCCGGTCCCCGATCTGGAAAAAAGACAGTTCGCAGCTGTCACATCCTGCACGGATGCTGGATTTGAACACTATACAGGGTGTCCCATAAGTCTCCATACATAGGAAAAATAAACGTTTCTTGACATAAACCATTTTTATTTATATAATATGCTCTATATGACTGCCATTTTGTCGGGAACACATTTCAATGCGTGTCCTCCACTGCTGAAGAACTAGAAAGAAGAAATATAAAGAAATACATGTTAGAACCATATGTGTTATGTCTCCTATGTATAGAGACTTATGGGACACTCTGTAGTTTCTCCTGCTGGAAAAAGACAAAAATTCAGGCACTCATTTGGTTGGAAAAGCCTTTATTTCATGAGGGCATGTACATGGTGGGGAAGCAAAATTTACAATATTTTGAGGCAGGGATTGAAAGACAGTGTATGACCAATTAGTTTATTGAAAGTCATGAGAATTTATTTGCCACAAGAAAATTTACATAATAGAAAATGTTTTTATTCTATGTGTCCTTCTTCTTTCTCAATAACTGCCTTCACACGCTTCCTGAAACTTGCGCAAGTGTTCCTCAAATATTCGGGTGACAACTTCTCCCATTCTTCTTTAACTCTTTCGGTGCCAGACAGTTAAGGGGCTAATAAGCCTTAAAAGTGCCACAGAATTTGGCCGTTCTTCAGTATTCCGCGTCGTTTTTATAATTGAAGTCTGAATCGTCATCAGAACTCATTTTCTAGCAGATGGGACTGTTTTGACAGATCACTGTGTTTACGATATTACTACAAAATGGCCATCTAATTTGCATATGATTTCATTCATAAATTCATTCATAAAATTTCCCAAGCAGAAAACGAAACGCGAGCTCTTCCTTGGTCAAAAACCGCTCGGTAACATCCGACCGATTGCTACTTAGATTCAAAACGCACCGGACGCAGCCGATTCATTATTGATCGTAATTTGCAAGAAGATTTGAAAGAACGTCATCGAAATGTGAGAAAGAAATGGGGGTGGATGGTTTGTTTGTACACAAATATGGCGTGTTCTCCAAAGCCGATCTGATCGGCCCGTGGCACTTTAAAGGTTGTATTCGTAAAGCCGATTTAATCGGCCCATGGCACTGAAAGAGTTAATAGTATCTTCCAGACTTTCTGGTAATAGTTTTGCTCATAGTCATTCTCTTCTTTCCATTCTAAACAGTCTTTATGGACACTCCAACTATTTTTGAAATCTCCTTTGGTGTGACGAGTGCATTCAGCAAATCACACACTCTTTGACGTTTGCTTTCCTGATTACTCATATGGGCAAAAGTTTCTGAAAAGGTATGGATAATAGTGTTAGGTATGATTATGACATCAGTATATGTTTGGTTTCAAAACAATTGACGTAGTGCCTGCTGAGAAAAAACAACTAAATGTTCATTGTAAATTTTGCTTCCCCACCCTGTATATCACACACTGAACCTTTTAAAATGACATAAAATTACTTGTATATAACTTTTTTCCAAAATTAACACTCAAACTTTTTCTTTTCTGACCATAAATCTGTGGTTTTAACACAGTTTTCTTCACAAAGTTGGCAGAACTATATGAGATAATAGGATGTAAATGATTAGCTTTGACTATTTGGAAATTTCATCCGCTACGTCATTCTCGCGTTCAGCTGAGTAATTTCATTATGTTATGTTCCGCAAAGATAAAGCAGCGTGAATATACTATTCAGCATTCCGTCGATTCATTTCAATGAGCGCCTCTGTAAAGCTGAGCGCTCTGAATGCAGGAGTGGGAGATTTATTATCCACACTGGCAAAGGCTCTTTTCCTCCTCCAGTGCGTGTCACACAGAGCTGCAATTGTCAGTTTGTCTTTTTAATGACGAAGGTCGCCGCTATAGTCTGTGGGCTCTTGACCTTTGGGAGGATTTGGGACCAAGAGACTGGGTCAAGTGAGTGGGAATGAAATGGCTGTAAATAATTGGGTCATTCCATATCCACTCACTGAGACCTCCCAGTTTTATGGAGAAAAAAAAAAAGCATGAGAAAACGTCTATCAAGTTCATGGGACTACGGTTAAAATAGTTTTGGATTCTTCATTATAGTTTAGTTTTTAGTTTTGACTTTTTTTAATCTAATTCAGTTCGTTTTGATTAGTTTTTAGAGCACGTTTGCTAGTTTTTATTCATTTTCGTTTTTTTCCTAAATGCTCAGTTTGAGTTTTTCCATATGTTTTACGAAATCCCATACAAGACTCGGCTGCTTCCTCCCAACTTTAGTTTCCACGTTGCCAGGTAGAGTGGGGACGAGAAGACGACTCTAAACGACAAATGACGACGACTGACGGACCGTGAAGTGAAAATATAGACCGTCGAGCAAAATAAATCAAATTC
The DNA here is from genome assembly GCF_902148855.1 of Sphaeramia orbicularis. Taxonomy (NCBI): domain Eukaryota; kingdom Metazoa; phylum Chordata; class Actinopteri; order Kurtiformes; family Apogonidae; genus Sphaeramia; species Sphaeramia orbicularis. Next base: position 30,378,171 of record NC_043974.1, read on the forward strand.
ATATCAATCCGACATTGACAAAAACAAAGGGAATTTTATCCATAATTTTTACACGTTTTAGTTTTGTAAGCACACAATACAGTTTCAGTTAGTTATCGTTTTTTCTTTTAATTACACTGGTCAACAACAAATTTATTGTTTAAGTTTTTTGAGCTGATTTAGGATCATTTTGGTGTGCTGAATCCAAAAATCACATTAATTTTGCTCAGTCAGGGCAACTTTCTGAACTATGCTACATATTGGCTTTTTAACCTTTTTGCTTACATTTATGGGCATTTTCACATCATATGATACAAAATTCTTTCATATTTCTTGCAATAAACGAGTTCTGAAGATTTTACTTTTGCCAATTTATGATTTTTTTTTTAATATTACAGGTGAATGAAACTGCTTCAACTAGAAGATCTTGCAAAAATAAGCCTGACGTATTCTGCTACATCTGCGGTGAACACACCATAGTACCTAACAGGAATCAAGTCACAAGTTTCATAAAGTGTGCTTACCAATCTTATTTTGGTATTAATTATTATATTTTTTGAGAAGATCAAATTTTTCAAAATTAAATTAGCAAAAAAACCTGACCTGATTGAGAAAAACAGATGTCATTTTTGGATTTAGCGGTGCAAAATGGTCCTAATTCCGTTGAAAAAACCTAGACAACTTGCAAAAAACATTTTTTTGGTAACCCAGTGTTATAGTTTTTATTTAATTTAGTTAACGAAAATGTCTTTTCAGTTCTATTTTTCATCATTTCGTTACTTTTCGTTAACATTAATAATCTTGCATGGGACCTTGTCTTTTCTTAATGCTAGACTCCGAATACTTACTTTAGTAATGAAATATTTAAATTTGACCATCACAGCTATATTTAATCAGTGTTATGTATATTCTAAGGCTTACTTTTCATTTATTTTAGTAGTCGTTACTGAAATCAATCTACTAAATATAAAGAACTTGTTTCATTTTCACTAACTAATATCTACTAGTTTCATTTTCTTACATCCTGATGTTGATGCTGCTACATATAACTTCAGAAAACCCACATTTGAATGTTTTTCAAAGGATTAGTTGAATTTCTGTGAAACAGTTTTATACTAATCTGAGTCTGAGGATACATATACCACTCATTAACCCTTTCATGCATAGTGGTCACTACAGTGGACAGTTACTCTACAGCTTTAATATTGTATATTCATGGGTTTTGTTGTTTTAGTTCCATATCAGCCAACACAGTGGACACTTATGCATCATCTCATAAACTGCAATTCATACCATTATTGTAACTTTGCTGTTCTTGGTTGGTTCTTGAGTGGAAATCAATTGTTAATATTTACTATTTGCATTTTATCTCCATGAAGTGAGTGCTAACTAGTATTAGAATATGTTAAAATGTGAGAAAACATCAGATTAGCTGCATTAAACATGGTTTCATTTCACTGTTTTCATATCACTTTATGATATTGGGTTTTAAATACATGTTTCTTTGCTTCAAGAATAAAATTCATGGTGTAGCTGAGTGGACATTTTTGTAACTCCATGAAAAATCGGTTGATTTAAAAAAAAAAAAAAAAAAAAATTGAATCACATTGTTTTTTTTTTTTTTTTTCATGCCTAAAGAGGAATAAAAACACTCAAGAAAAAAAATCTTGATTAAGGTTCTCATAATTCATGAATGAAAGGGTTAAATACTAATAATAAAATAGCTAATTTACTGGCTGCGATTTGAGATTCAGTGGTTTTATTTGATCGATGTTTGTACTTGTTGAATTTAAGGTTTTCTATCCTGGTTGAGTCTGTTTTTTTCACTGACTTCCAGGAATTTGCCATTTAAAGCTCATAATGGACTTTTAGGACTGTTTAGAGTTTGGAATATTAACCCTTTCATGCACGAATTATGAGAACCTTAATCAAAATTTTTTCCTAAGTGTTTTTATTCCTCTCTAGGCATGAAAATAACAATGCGATTGAAAATTTTCTTCTGACAAATAAATTAAAAAAAAATAAATAAATAAAAATACTAAAAAAAAAAAAAAAATTATGAAAAAAAAAAATTATGAACCTATTTTTCATGAAGTTGCAAAAATGTCCTCTTAGCTGGACACCACATGTTTAATTGCTGATGCACGGAAATGTGTATTTATTGATAAATTGTGTGAAAATTATGGGGAGGGCTTGTGATTCTGGGGGTTTATGCTCAGGAGAGATCTACATAATGTTACCAATTCATGTCAGAAAAGATATGTAGTGTCTTAAAACTTTAATAAAGATATGTGTAAAAGAAAAACAAAAAGAACAACAAAATCTATGAATATACAAGAGAACAGCTGGAGAATAGCTGTCCACTGGAGTGACCAGTATGCATGAAAGGGTTAATACTACATAGAACTACTTTAACACATCCCAATAAAAAGTTTCAAGGAAATTTCTTGGAAAATATGCCGTCAAAATGCAAGTTATTCAAGTGAGTTGGTTTGGAATGCCCCTGTTACAATTCACATTAAATCTCTTGACATCCCACACAAGAATATCTGCTTTGCAAATTTTTGACATTCCCCACGAGCCAAAGGAAGTTAACTGAGAAGGAGATGCTGTGTTTGTACCTTGAGCTTTTGCGTCTGAGCAGCGAGGCCGACGGGATTCATCATGGCGATGAAGATGGGTATGTCGCCCAGAGGACTGCCCACTCCTCCTGCTATGCTGATGCCCAGGGAGTCACTGGGACCTTTGGTGAACTCCACGGTTCTGATGTCCGGGTGCTCTGAAGCTGTCACCAGCCAAATAAGAAGCACATTTAAACATCTCAATAAGCTGTCACAGTCATATTTATAGTGTGGATTTCTATAAAAGGACTGAACCGGGAGATCCTTACACTCCTGACTTTTACTTAGTTTGTCGGTGTCGGAGGGGAGGGGTCCGGGGTCTGAACAGGACTGAGGGCCCACCTTGGAGCTGCCTGGTTCACTCATCTGAAACACATGAACCCACTATTCCTGCTGCTGTTGCTCTTTTTCAGGCCTGAATATCAGTCATTCTTCCACTGAAACTATATGTAAAATATGCATAAACTCACCTGACTGCTCTGAGACAGCCTCCTTTCAGAGTGGAAGGGGCCAGCTTTGAACCTCCCCACTTCCATATTTATAGGCCCCACGCAGCACTGCAACGCAAAGTAGAACATAGTGAACACGCACGGATTCTGAAAACAGTTCCCACGTTGATATGGAGCAGATTTATCGGAACTAATAACACTGGTCAACGACAAATTTCCATTACATAAAGTGCTTTTCACCAGTCTTGAAGTTGTGGTTAATCTGGTTGTAGCCTCCTTCGGAACTGACAAATGGTGGACTTTAACTTTAATATTCTTTTTAATTTCGCCACGTTACTTTCACCGCAAAACACCGGTCGATATTGTGTCACTGCGACATACAAAAGTTAGTCTGACATTTTCCGCTCAACACAATACAAGTAGGGTCGGTGTGTGAGTTTAATTATTTGTTTATAATAGCTTGAATATAATAACTTAGATTCACTTTGGAAATTTGCTGATAACATCTCTGGTTTTCCTCAGTTGGTTTTTCGCGGCTGCATCTTATATTACTCTTATAAAATGTCTGTCATGTCGCTGTCATGTAGTTTGTGATGTTTTCCGGTGGATATTATATATGTCGCGGCATGTTGGACCTGTAACAGTTAGTCACTCAGTTGTCACCCACAGATATTACTTTTCAGTGACAGTGTGAAACCAAACAACACAAGTTGAATGATGAGCTGTTGGCGTGTTACCTGTTTACGAGTCAGGGAGGGAGCATCCTCGGGTTTGTTTACACAACTGAACTTAGCCAATAAAAAAGCATCTACTGTGTGTCCCCTTCACGGCTATTGTTTTGTCACCTGGGCCTCACTTTTAGAGTAGCAGCTTTTATAGAACCTGATATTTTCAATCAATTAATCAATTTATTACAAAATTATTGCAAACATTAAAGATCAACAATTCATGCACAAGATACGTTTTTTAACAGGACACCCCAGAAGCAGTCCTCAGCTTATAAACATGTGATAAGACACACAATTTACATTACACTGGTCAACAACAAATCTATTGTTTAAGTTTTTTGAGCTGATTTAGGATCATTTTGGTGTGCTGAGTCCAAAAATCACATTAATTTTGCTCACTCAGGTCAACTTTCTGAACTATGCTACATATTGGCTTTTTAACATTTTTGCTTACATTTATGGGCATTTTCACATCATATGATACAAAATTCTTTCATATTTCTTGCAATAAACGAGTTCTGAAGATTTTACTTTTGCCAATTTATGATTTTTTTTTTAATATTACAGGTGAATGAAACTGCTTCGACTAGAAGATCTTGCAAAAATAAGCCTGACGTATTCTGCTACATCTGCGGTGAATACACCATTGTACCTAACAGGAATCAAGTCACAAGTTTCATAAAGTGTGCTTACCAATCTTATTTTGGTATGAATTATTATATTTTGTGAGAAGATCAAATTTTTCAAAATCAAATTAGCAAAAAAAACCTGACCTGATTGAGAAAAACAGATGTCATTTTTGGATTTAGCGGTGCAAAATGGTCCGAATTCAGTTGAAAAAACCTAGACAACTTGCAAAAAACATTTTTTTGTAACCCAGTGTTAGCAGAACCAAAAGCAAAATCACATCAAATCTACATTTTGTTTTCTTTTTTCCCCCAATTTGTTCTGGTTGATTTTTTTTTTTTTTTCCCCCAGTTCTCCCAAAATCTAACTAACCAATGCAGGCTCTGCTCAGTAAACGATGCCCTCAGCCAGTCCTTCTTCCTCTCTTTCTTCAACCAAAATACTGTTGAAGTCAAATGAATGGATTGTACCTAACAGGAATCCTGTTAGAAAATAATTTTTTTCTCTTAAAATCTATTTTGGGTGAGAACTATATAAAAAAAATCAACTGATAAAGTCACAAAAATGTAATCAATTTTGTGAGAAGATCAAATTTTCATTCATTCATTTTCTGAACCCGCTTTATCCTCACTAGGGTCACGGGGGTCGCTTGGAGCCTATCCCAGCTACATAGGGGCGAAGGCGGGGTACACCCTGGACAAGTCGCCAGTTCATCGCAGGGCTGACATATAGAGACAAACAATCACTCTCACATTCACACCTATGGGCAATTTAGATTAACCAATTAACCTATCAGTGCATGTCTTTGGATGGTGGGAGGAAGCCGGAGTACCCGGAGAGAACCCACGCAGACACGGGGAGAACATGCAAACATGCAAAGATCAAATTTTTTAAAATCAAATTAGCAAAAAAAACCTGACCTGATTGAGAAAAACAGATGTCATTTTTGGATTTAGCGGTGCAAAATGGTCCTAATTCAGTTGAAAAAACCTAGACAACTTGCAAAAAAACATTTTTTATATAACCCAGTGTAATTTATCGGTAGAATTACCTTTAGCAGCGCAGCCACCGCCTCCTGAGTGGCCGAGCGGACGTCCTCCCCGTTGACCGACAGGATCTGGTCTCCCTGCATCAGTCGGCCATCAGAGTCCACCAATCCTCCTTTCACGATGTCGGACACGAACACTCCAGTGTCATTCCTGGTAGTAACGATGAAAACACTCGTCAGTTTGTATTTTTCATCTACAATATTGACCCATCCGCCAGATATGACCTCATATGTTTTCTATGTTCAGGGTTTCTGCAGATATCAGCAAATCTAAGTTAATGCTTTTTAATGCCCATGTCCAACTGCAAATACAGTTTTATATGTATTTTTATATATACAAATGGTTCACCATCGACAGGCTGTAACCAGGTTTTGGATGCATGGATGAATGGACTACAAAAAGTTAAGGATATTTCTTTTTTTTTTTGTTGTCATTTTTGAAATTTGTAAATAAAACTGTCTGGTCATTAAAAAAATGTTTCAATTCACACACAAAAAAGTAAAAAGCACTGTGCAAGAATCCCAACTGAAAAAACTAGCCCAAAAATTAAAAATATCCTTAACTTTTTGTTTGTAGTATAGATAGATAGATAGATAGATAGATAGATAGATAGATAGATAGATAGATAATATTAATCCCCAAGGTGAAATTCAAAATACAGTCACCGCTCCACAAAAACAATCATACCACATCAACAATAAATAAATAAATACAGAGTGCAAATAGCTAAAAAGTAAGTTAGATTAAAAAGACAACAGAATTAAAAGACAAAGTGTGTATTCTACCTAACACATTAAATAGTTCCTCCTCCAATCACTTCTGCTGAAACTTGCATTTTCCCATTTTTCCCACATTTGCTAATATTCCCTCCACTCTTGAGCCACAGCATGAGCTCGCTCACAGCACATTGCGTACCAAGCATCCGGTATTGTGACTTATTGTAATAAACGATAGCCAGTTGAAGGGTTCCGCCTGTCAATCATCACACAATACTTCTGATCAAAATTATTTAATGTTTATATAATCAAAATAAATTGTTAATAGATGCTTTTTTTTTCATCAAGTGTATTTAATTTTTGGATTCTTCTGGACATCGAATTTAATACCATTTAAGGCCTTCATTTTCACAAAATCTATTTAATATTTAAGCATCTTTGAGTGTCCAAAAAAGCGCTAAACACGTGTGATGTATTATTATTATTATTATTATTATTATTATTATTATTATTAATGACTTTTAATGCTTTTTAATGACCTGCAGAAACCCTGATGTTTCTATAGCGTACTGTGAATATGTTGCAAATGGAACCAGAATCAGAAGTTTTAGATTATTAGGAAAATACTTGGCAACAGCTGCAAAGTAATGGTTTAAAAAAAAAAAAAAAAAAAGTAATTATATGAAAGCCAGTCTCTCACTATACCCAGGTTTTACGATCACCCCATTAACAAAGGACTTGCAGATCACTGGTGATTTAGAAATGAACACTGATGTCTGTGTTTGATGCAGCACATGAACCCAGGATCAGCAAAGTCTGTTTCTGACTTGAACTTAGTGACATTAATCCCCGGTTGTAACGTCAAGGACAGGTTCACCGCTTACAGATAAGTCCTCACTGTAGCTGCTCTTCATGTTATCCACCTCATCATTTTTTGATGTCTCTATGACACCGTATAAATGATGTAAGTTTGCTTTTGCAGCGAATATACATGCCGGATCGCAGAACACTTCTAAAACTTTCATTTCTCATCACCAGTGCAGCCTCCGTAGTCCTTGCCCACGAAGCCAGCTGAATAAATGTGCGAGGGAAACAAAAAATACTGCAGATACAACCCAATTGCAGAGATGTTGACTTATATTATCACACGGCCTCTGGGGTCGGTAATTACAGGTGGAATTTTCACCGAACATATTCCAGACATGGGCAGTATGTGTGATATTAACGTCGCAGACAACCTCTGCACTTGATACAAAATACCTGAGGTTCACAGGTAACACTAGTCCCATGTGAATAGAGCTCATGGGGGTTGGATTTTGATCCTTTACTACACCTGATCTGATCCAGTATCAGTACCTGATGCCAATACTGATGTCACAGATGCATCTGCCAACTTGTGTTCTACAGGGTGAGTCAGAAAAAACGCTCTTTCCATTTAAAGAAATTGTACTGCTAACACGGAAACACTGATTTTTCTTTTGACCATACAGTCATATTGATGTGGTTATTGAGCATGTCTGGTGATGTAGTCATAGATTTATTGCATTGCATAAGAGAGAGAAGGTCCATTGTTTATTGGGCACTGAAATACCTGCCAACACAATGTATGCCACAGTGAACAAACTTGAAATTGACAACAATTACAGGAGTCGGGGCTTTGCTTTCACACTCAGGACATAGGCCTACATGACAGTGCCCAGGGAGTTTTCATCATGGCAAGACCACAGCGATTGCAGGTATTATTTCCTCATCGAGTTGTCTGTTTGGGTCAGGAGAGAGAGTGGCCACCTAGATCCCCGGACTTGACCCCCCTTGATTTTTTCTTGTGGGGGTATCTTAAAAACCGTGTGTATCAGACTGTTCCACAAACTCTTCAGGAACTCCGAAATCGCATCACGGCTGAAATCCAAGCCCTACGGCGAACACGAATGGCGAGAAGAGCTGTGTTAGAGATGCGACAACGAGCACAGATTTGCATCAATCTGAATGGTAGCCAGGTTGAAGGTCGTGCCGGACGACTTCGTTGAGACAAAACATTTTGATGGCGAGTAAACATGCTGTAATGGTTGACAATTTCAATTTCATTCACGGTGGCATAAACTGTGTTGGCAGATATTTCGGTGCACAATAAACAATGGACATTCCCTCTGTTATGCTAAGCCATAAATCAATGATTCAATCGCCAGACATGCTCAATAACCACAGCAATATGACTGTATAATCAAAAGAAAAATAAGCATTTCCATTTCAGTGGTACAATTTCTTTAAATGAAAAGAGCGTTTTTTCTGACTCACCCTGTATAGCCTGATGTTTTTATGGATTGGAAATGTGTACTGATTCAACTTTACTCTTGCAGCCACTTTAATGAAAACATTTAAAATTAAACAGTATTCAGTGTTTTCCTGAGTTCGATGAAAAAACATAAAACTGTCCAAATGTAACATGAGACCATCTATGACTGTGTGACCTGGTAACTGTTGGAACTCCACAAATGTCCTTTGTTACCCCAGGGCAAAGGGTATTGTTTTTGGTTAGGTTTGTTCGTTTGCTGCTTTAATACTCTAGCAGCACAACTATTGATTGAATTCATACCAAATTTGGTTCGTAGATTGCCGGTGATGCAGAATAGATGTCATTACATTTTGAGAAAAATAGGTCGAAGTTTCAATTTGTTATGAATTTTTTAAATCTTTTTTTTTTTCCCCCATTTACTTAACCCTTCATGCATGAATTATGAGAACCTTAGTCGAGATTTTTTCCTCAGTGTTTTTATTCATCTTTAGGCATAAAAAAAAAAACAATGCAATTGATTTTTTTTTTTTTTTTTTATGAACCTGTTTTTCATGGAGTTAGAAAAACATCAGACGAACACCATGCATTTAATTTTTGAAGCAAAGAAACATGTATTTAAAGCCCATCATCAGAAAGTCATATATTGTGTGAAAACTATTCATTCATTCATTCATTCATTCATTCATTGTTTGTTTGTTTATTTCGAACATTTACAGAATACATGCAAATTCTAAATTCCAAAATCATTCATCAACACTCGAAAAGGAGTGGGAAGAAGTACAGGGTGTCCCATAAGTCTCCATACATAGGAGACATAATACATATGGTTCTAACATGTATTTCTTTATATTTCTTCTTTCTAGTTCTTCAGCAGTGGAGGACACGCATTGAAATGTGTTCCCGACAAAATGGCAGTCATATAGAGCATATTATATAAATAAAAATGGTTTATGTCAAGAAACGTTTATTTTTCCTATGTATGGAGACTTATGGGACACCCTGTATAAACTATGAAACAAAAAAATTTTTCAAGCAGCTAATCTGATGTTTTCTCACATTTTAACATACTCTAATACTAGTTTTTACTAACTTCATGGAGATAATATGCAAAAAAAAAAAAAAGACTTTTTGATTAAGAAAACTGCTAATTACAGTCTAATAACAATTAGCAATCGATTCAAAACATGTTACTGCATATCAGGTTTATCAAGAACAGCAAAGTTACAGTAATGGTATGAATTGCAGTGTATGGGATGGTGCATAAGTGTCCGCTGTGTTGGCTGATATGGAACTAAAACAAAAAAAAACCCATGAATATACAAGAGAACAGCTGTAGAATAACTGTCCACTGTAGTAACTAGTATGCATGAAAGGGTTAAAATGGGGGAAATTTCAAATGTTTGTAACAGCAAAAGTATTGGTTGAATTCATACCAAGTTTGGTTTATAGATTACCAGTGACCCAGAATAGATCTCATTTCATTTTGGGAACAGTAGGTCAAAGTTCAGATTTTTAAGAATTTTTAAAATCTTTTTTCTTCTCCCATTTAATTACAATGGGTGAAATTTGACATACCTATAAAAACATCAATTTTCTTTCAATTTACTTCAAACTTGGTACATATGTTTATGTTTATGTTTATGCATTTGGCAGACGCTTTTTTCCAAAGCGACTTACAGGGGAAAACCAATTAAATCACTCAATCAATCAAATTTTATTTATATAACGCCAGATCACAAAAAAGTTATCTCATGACACTTTATATATATAGAGTTGGTCAAAAACCAGACTCTTGTTACTGCTGTCTTAAATTTCATTATATGTGTCTGTGGAGGTGTATGAGAATATATTTGCAGCTGTGTAGGGGGAAAAGAAATTAATTGAACTGTATAATTGAATGTATAATTGTACTGTACTGAAAAAAAAGAGAAAATTTAATAAAAATTAAGTTAAAAAAAAAAAAAAAAACAGACTCTAAGCCAATTTACAGAAACCCAACAGAATCCTCCAGGAGCAAACACTTGTGACTGGTGACAGTGGTGAGGAAAAACTTCCCTTAAACAGGCAGAAATATATATATATATATATATATATATATAGAGGCAATTGATATGCTCACATCAGCACACGCATAGACATGATGACATCAGCTGGATTGATGCCAAAATAAGCTACAATACATGTGAGGGTTGGGGTTTCTTGTGCCTCGTACCAATTTTCTGCAGATATTTTTGGGTCAGAACAGCATGTCAAGTGTGTAAAGCCAAACCTCTAAGTTCTGCAGCGTCATGCAATATGACAAGTTCAATTAAGCAATTGCAAAAGTATCATATTTAATCCAAATTGGGATATTAGAATTCCACTGAAACTTCAAAAAAAAAAAAAAAGAAGGCAGTGATAAAACCTATGCTTCAAACATCTCTTCAGAAACCAGTTGTCAGGGGGAATAGATCAGTATCCGTCTGCACTCTGTGTTTAACATACTTATGTGTGCTCACTCCAAGCAAACGCCTCTGAAAATATAACTTTGTTCAAAATGAATAGATAACTTATCTTGAGCTCTGACCTTCCTGCCAACACACATTTCTCTTGGGGGACGCTCATCCTGGGTGCCAATCTCCACGTGGATAAAAACTCGCACAAGTAGAAGCTGTGATCCAACTCCACTGTCGGTGCCAGAGATACTTGGCTGTCACACCTCCTCACCACTAACTGCTAGCTTGCACTTTCCATTTTTGCAACGGATTTTAGGTTCTGTGTTATGTTACGGTCTTTTCCGTCTTTTTGAGCATTGCAGTTGTTTTTTCCACTTGTGCAGCGAAACCACTGTGACAGAAGTAGACGTTAACGACTACATTAAAACCTGATCTTCCTAGTCCAAACAGTTCAACCTTCAAAACCCAACTCTGGCCTTTTACCCTCTGAGCTGACTCTAATGCATGGATCCATTCCTGTGGTTTATCCCAGGGGTCTCATCACTCAGTTCCCTCCACATGCTTGACACCAATGTATGTGTTTCAACCTGTGTGTGAATCCTCTACAACAATAGAAGCCTGAGCCTGTCAATAATTTTCTGTCCATATGTTTCTTGTAAATCTCCCTCTGTGGCTTCAGTGAAAACATTTGCAGTTGCAGCAGAAAGTGAAGCAATGGTAGCTGCTGATGCCAAGTATCTAATGAAAAGCAATGCTCTTAACTGCTAAAAAGCACGTTTTAATGATGATTTACCTGTGTGCCCGCGATCTGCATTAAAAAAAGGAAAGTGATTCCAGTCAGTACTTTCCACTTAACAGACACTGCTACTTACTCCTACTTTGTTAAACTATGTTGATTTTTGACATTTTTGTGCATTAGGCAGCGTTACTAAAAAATTCATCTCTCTTACCTCCTTCCTACTATGCTCAGGCCCAGACCCTGGCCCGGTTTCTTGTGGAGCTCCACAGAGAAGGAGTCCCACAGGTCCTCCTCCTTGTACTGGGCTTCGTCCCTGTAGACAGTCAGACGGACTCTCTGCGGCGTCTGGCGAAGCACGTTAATGGCTTCGTCGTGGCTGGCGGCTCGCAGGTCAATGCCGTTCACCTTCAGCAAGAAGAAACGAGAGATTTGGATGTGAGTACATCAGGGTTCGCACACGTTTTCCTAGGTCAAATTCAACCACTTTTAGGGGACATTTTCAAAATTTGTCCAGCATAGCACCTTATCGCTGGGATAAAATACATATCAAAAGGAAAACACACAGTGGCGGAAAAAAATTATTAGACCATCAAAAAGTCATCAAAGAAATGCTTTTGTTTGTGTCTGTCTGGTGCAGCCACACCTTTTGAAACACAAAAAAGACTTTTATGCAGTTATTTCATGACAATATTTAAGATTTTCCACTACTGTATAATCACAATAAGCTAGCTGACCTTATAAACATACAGTCACGAAAAAAAATGATTAGACCATCAAAGGTCATCAAAAACAATGGTGATGCAATCCAGTACTAACTCCTGTGTGTATCATGTGACGAAAACAGACAGAAAAGAAAACATGGAATGCCTAAAAGCACTGTTTTTGTCAGTACAATGCCATAGATATTGATGTAAGAACTGAAGTGATTTTGGTTATTATCAAGAAAACCATGGAAAATGGGTCGATATCAGCTCTAAAATTAAATTCTTATGAGCTATTTTTGTTATTATATTTGTCCAAACACTGTATGAGTGAGTAAAAATATATGAGTTACTCAAGGTTTGGAGAAAATACCAAAAAGTGCTACTCCTTAAGGAAAGTGCAAATATTTAGCATGCCAAATTTTTTTTTAATATATGAGAGTACATTATATCCAAAAATGAAACTGATAACATTTTAATGGAGTGAGGTGTTTGTTCGGTGTGATGCACCAGAATAATAATCAAAGATTTTATGAAGATACTGATAAAATTATCAGTCTTTGGCCACATATGTTTCATTACTATATTTAATACACATCTGTCTGGTGTTTTTTATGATAAATAACATTCAAAATCATTATAGTATGTGATTATTATGAAATATAAGATTAGACACAGTCATATATTTTGTTACACATTGCTATTTACATTCTGAATTTCAGCTGTATACGTTCATTTACAACCTCTACTGTTCTTAATTTACACTGTATTCTCATATATTTTCTTATATATCCAGTTGTAATTCAGGTACAGATGAAATAAACACAGTTTTAGAAACTAGAGATTATGTCTTTCATGCTGAGTAATCAAAAATATTGTTTTAGAGAAAAAAGAAATTGACCCTGACTTTTGCTTGGCCAGGCCCTTGTACACAAACTAGAGCAGTGCTTCCCAAACATTTTTGGCTCGTGACCCCATTTTAACATCACACATTTCTGGCAACCCCTGACATTCAAAACAGACACTTGTTTTTTTTGCTAAAATTAATTTGTTTTTTGATCATGTCATAGTTTGCTTTACTATGTTGCAAATAAACAATTTTAGACGACATTTAGGCTATATAATGTATATTATTATGGACGGAAGCAGAAAAGCCAGGTTGAGATTAATGCACAAAGTGAGAATTTTACAAACTAGAGATTTGTCTTTCATGCTGAGTGATCAAAAAAATTGTTTTAGGGAAAAAAGAAATTGACCATGATATTGACTTTCACTTGACCAGGCCCTGTAGATAACGTACGATCACACTAAATCCATGTTAAAATGTGAAAATAAAACGCTGTCGGAGGCCCCGACTGCTGTGATATCTGGTCTTTGGATCATGACATGGAAATGATAGGGTGACGTTAGAACACTTAGATTTAACTAGAGAGAAAGTCTACTTCCCACAGAAATTTGTGAGCGTCAGTGGTCGTTTTTGAGGATCTGCGTCTAGTTTTAGACCACATTAAAGAAAGGGAAATGCCCCATTAGCTTTAGCCGTGGACATGTGAAGCAGCTAATGTAGTGGTGAGTGGGAAAAGCGCTCTTTTCACTTTTCCTCCCTGACCCCTTTTTCTAAACACAGTAGTTTGGCTTGGGGACAGAAACGAATAGCAGAGGGTAATTAAGTCATAAGGGTGTGTATGTGTGTGTGCATGCATGCGTGCCTTTCAATTCAGGTCTACTGACTGAGCTACCATAACTAAACCCCTGCGCTCCGCCCCTGCCCTCCCTCTGCAGGGTCACATGGAGGGCAAATCCAAGTTGAGCACCAATACTTAACCTGTCACTGGTCATAATACTTAGATGATTCACAGTGGCGCTGATTTTTCTCATGCATCTCACCAAATCCCGTCAGTGCACCGTCTTAATGTCAGGCTGTTATCTTCTTCATTTCGAGCATCTCTTACAGTTGAGATATGCATCAATTTATCGCTTTGTTGTGTAGTATCAAATGATTCGATTGTGGGCCGAACTTATAAACCCAAGCTATCGTATTTAACATCCTCAGGCGTCCCCCAGATACCGAAACGCGTTCAGCCTCTTTCTATCTAGGTCAAACGTAATGCTCATTATTCTGCACCGCACCTCTAGGATTTGGTCTCCTGCCCACAGTCTGCCATCTTTCGAGGCGGCCCCTTCCTCATAAACCTCGTGGATAATGATGGCCCCCTGGAGAAACACAAAACAGAGGGTGAATGAAGAGGAGAAGAATGAGAGGAGAAACAGGTGACTGTAAGTAAAGGATAAAAGTTTATTGGCGAGGAAATGAGGTGGGGGAGGTTGAATTATTTTCATTTTCAAGTTGTTTTTTTTGATCATAGGTCATTACTTTCTTTGGGTATTCACTCATAAACCAAAGAACTGGGCAAATTAAGTAGGAACTGCTTATGGTTCTGTCATTTTCACATTAACTGGGATTATTTGCTCCTCTTAGCCTGAATTGTCAGTGTATACATTTGTGACTTCCAGTAGAACCCTGGTCCTGGAGAGCCACTATCCCAGGGGTCACCAATCCTGGTCCTCGTGGGCCGGTATCCTGCTTGTTTTAGATGTATCCCTCTTCCAACACACCTGATTCAAACCATAAGCCTATCATCAAGCTCTGCAGAAGCCTGATAACGACTGTCAGGTGTGCGGGAAGAGGGACATATCTAAAACATGCAGGATACCGGCCCTCGAGGACCAGGATTGGTGACCCCCTGCACTATCCTCTGTTTTAGATGTATCCCTCTTCCAACACACCTGATTCAAATAAGCCTATCATCAAGCTCTGCAGGAGCCTGATAATGACCGCCAGGTGTGCTGGAAGAGGGAAACATCTAAAACATGAAGGATAGTGGCTCTCCAGGACCAGGGTTAAGGACCAGGACAGTAGAGGAAAAGTTAACTTGAGGAAAATGACACTGCAGATAGAGGAAAAAGGATACGAACATGGAAAAATAAAGTACATTGTAGGAAAGTTTAAATTACATGAGGTAAAAACATACACAAAAAATATTAGGCAAAGTAGAACTTGGAGCTAAATGCTAACGTTTCCATGCTAACATGTTAGCTCTAGCGGGTTTCCCATGTTCATTAACTGCTACTGCTAACAAGAAGAGCACTCGGAGAGCGCAGACCTCCGCCAAGACAGATCAGTGAGCCTCCGTGGCCCCCCCACCCCCAATCACCACCAAAATTTAATCATTTCTTCATTGTGCCAGTATCAACATTTCCTGAAAATTTCACGAAAATCCGTCCTTAACTTTTTGAGTTATCCTGCTAACAACCAAACACGCACGCACACTAACGCACAAAGCAAAGCGATCACAGTACCTCCTGGCGGCGGTATTTAGCACTAAACAAGTTATTGCTGAGGATACTTTTCCAGGTATTTAAATGAAACGGCAAAAATTGCTTAAAATTTCAAAACAACTTGAAGCTAAATGTTAGCATCATCATCATGCTAATATGCTACCAGCGACAAAGTTGGCATGCTAACTGTATACCATGTTTATTATTGTTAATTAGTGCTAAACACAAGTGATAGCTTAGGATACTTTTTCAGGTATTTATATGTACATTAATATATAAATAATGACAAATAAATTAGGATCTGCTTATTTCAGTTGATGCTCACATTAATCTATGTCTCCTTCAGGCAAGTATTTAGCTATATTAGTGTATTTTTCATTTTGTTTAGGGGTAGAAATGGCAGCGTAAATAGAGTAAAAAATGACTAAAACTTAAAATAAAATGCCATGTGGGAATGCTTAAACTAAATTGGCAAAGAGACAAACAGGCTAAATGTTAGCATCACCTTGTTACCAGGGAAGTTAGCATGCTAACTGTATACCATGTACATTACTGCTAATTAGCACTAAACACAAGTGATAGCTTAGGATACTTTTTTCAGGTATTTATATGTACAATAATATATAAATAATGACAAATAAATTAGGAGCTGCTTATTTCAGTTGATGTTCACATGAACCTATGTCTCCTTTAGGCAAGTATTCAGCTATATTTGTGTATTTTTCATTTTGTGTAGGGGGTGGAAATGACTAAAACTTAAAATAAAATGCCATGTGGGAATTGCTTAAATTATATTAGCAAAGAGACAAATAGATTAAATGTTAGCATCACCATGCTACCAGTGACAAAGTTAGCATGCTAACTATTTACCATGTTAATTATTGCTAATTAGCACAAGTATTTATCTATATTTGTGTATTTTTAATTTTGTTTAGGGGGTCGAAATGACTGCACAAATAGTGCAAAAATGACTAAAACTTAAAATAAAATGCCACGTAGGAATCCTTAAATTATATTAGCAAAGAGACAAACAGGCTAAATGTTAGCATCACCATGCTACCAGTGACAAAGCTAGCATGTTAAGATGTTCCTTACTGCTTATTAGAATTAGACACAAATTATTGCAGAGGATAAAAATGCCATTAGTTTTACCTGTTTTTAGTCAAACCCAGAAACTACTGTAATAAAAGCATGCATTAGTGTATTTGACCATTTCTTCTTTTAGTATGTTGCACAGCCTAAGTGTCAGGTTAGTATGTGGGTAACTAATACTAGATAAGTGTTACATTTCTGACTTCCAGTGTTTGTCTTGGTGTATTTCAGTGTGAGTGTCATTTGGGGTTCAGAGGTTACATTCCAGAGCGGGATATTGTCTGCTGTGGCTGAGGCCAGACAAAGAGCTGTTCCCCCAAGCCTGACTGAGCAGACAGAATGGATGGGCTGAGGAGGAGGAGGAGGAAGACTCTGACAACATCATTTCCTACATTCCTAAGCTTCCACGGCTATTTCAAACCTATGTTACACCACCACCAAAGAAGCAAAGTGGGTGGCATCGTGAGTGGCAACTTGTAATGTGAAGCAACTGTATTATTAGTCATGCATGACAGTAAATTATTGCAAATTTACAGCATATTTTTAAATGCCATGAAAACAAGGTAGTAATGAAGTCTGGGAGTGTTTTGAAGCTTACTGACAGTAACAGCAGAGTGGCTCTTTGGTGAAGTGATACAGGCTCATTAGCAGATCTGTATTCATTTGTTTTGTTTCCTACCAGGAGGGTGTCGCAGCCCCCCACAATGCTGAGGCCCAGGCCAGTGCGGCCCTTGGAGATGTCGATGGTGGTCTCACAGCCGGGGATGATGGGACAGGTCGCCGGGTCACAGGTCAATGTGGAAGGGGTGGATGAGCGACTCAGACCTCAAAGAAAGAAAGCAAAGAGTGAGGTACAGTTTAATACTATGTAACATCTATTCTACAGTGTTTGAAAGCAGTAAATGGGGTTGTGGGATCAGTGGTGTACTGTGATGGATCAGCCTAGAATTAACCCAAAAAGAGTATTTTTGTCAGAACTTCCAAATGATTTTTTTTTTGGTCTTTTCCAAAGCATTTATCACCATTTATTATAATATAAAAGCTTTAAAAGAGCCAATTCAAAAGTTATTAAATCAAGTCAGAAAAACACAGGAAAAGACTACATTTTTCAACAAAACATATCCTTGACTGAACATTAAAACATGTCTCTGTCTTTTACCAAACTCTATGGGTTGTACTGGTGAATCAATGTAGAAGTTGGTGTTTCCACATTCATTGCGGAGCCTCTGAACATCCAAATCGGTCATATGTGATGACCATGAAAATATGATAAACAGTATTTTACCTCAGTTATTTATATGTATTGATTGGATTAGTGGTTTGTCACTTAATAAGCATTTTAGGTCAGTAGATGGTTTTGGTTGTCAGTGGATGTTTTGGTCTTTTAGGTCTTTGATCAGTGAACAGGTTTGTCTTGTCTTTCTATCTTCTAACATCTAAAACTGCAATGTTATGATTGTAAAGGATAAAAAGCTGCAGAATTTTATAGTCGGATACCAACAAAAAGTCTGATAAAACCCTGTGAGATGAAGAAATCCAGGTAGTGGATTGGAAATCTACCATCATCATGTGACCTTTTGTCCAGATCACCCAGCCCTCATAGATGAAATGTACAAACTAGTGGCATCTTAATGGTTTATATGTGATCACTATAGGGGGAAAATGACTTTTCAGCAAAATATATCATTGACTGAACATAAAAAAGGGTCTCCAACTGCTGTCACTTATCAAATTCCATGAGTTTTATTGGTGAACCAATGTTGTAGAAGATGACGGTGTTTCCATGGTAACTACAGAGCCTCTGAATGTCCAAATGGGTCATATCTGATGGCCATGAAATGATAACAAACTGCATTTTACACCAATTATTGACATGTATTGATAGGATTAGTGGATCAACAGGTATAAAATATTTCAGATCAGCAGATTTTTTTTGGTTGGCAGTGGATGTTTGGATCTTTATGGGTTAAAGCAATAAAGCTGATGGACCTAAGATGACTCACTTGTGACTACTTCCGCCTCTGGTTGACTCAAAGTAGATAAGATGCTGGTAGAAATGCTGGGTAGACTGGTGTGGACTCCGTCTGAGCTACATCTGTCTTGGTTGGTTGACTGCAGAGAGGAGAGGGAAGGGGTCTCTGTTGTAGAGTAGGTTAGCTTCACTGGACCTTTGGTATTTCTCAGAAGAGAACTGACCTAAAAGACATCAGAATTACTAATGAGACTCCAACGTCACATTGAAGCCACAGCTGTTTTCTACGCGGTACTACTGCTCGCAAGTAGTTGCATTTTCACTTTGAAGCCTACATGAGCAAGCGACTACAATAAATATCTTGAAGCATACTTTTTCCACAGAGTATCCCAGGACTGATTCACCATTCACTGCTAACAGTTTGTCACCTGCTTTCATGCAGCCCTCCTGTAAGGAACACATTGAAATCAAATGTATAATACTGCAGAGCTAGAACACTTAATTCTCTACCTAGTGTATATCAATCAATCAATAAATCAATCAAATTTGATTTATATAGCACCAAATCATAACAAAAGTTATCTCATGACTCAGTATGGACTACAACCACTGCTGCTGACAAACAATTATGGTGTATTTGGAGAAATGTTCATTGGAAGTCTTGACCTTATATGTGCAAATGTCGTGATGTGACTAGTTATAAAATGTAACAAATTAAGCAAGAATTAAAACGGGTTATAGAAATCCACTCGATTTTTGCCAAAATGAATGTAAAGATAGCTTTGCAGCACCTGGAGGGTTCAAATTCAAACTTTTTTAACTGTTAGGGTCCAAATACACAAATAAATGTACCAAAGACTAATAAAAGTGGGTTTAGCAAAATATGACCCCTTTAAGCCAATTTACAGAAACCCAATAGAATCCACCAGGAGCAAACACTTGGTGACAGTGGTGAGGGAAAAGTTCCTCATAACAGGCAGAAACCTCAGGCAGACCCCTACTCCTGGAGGATGGATGTCTGCTTTTACCAGTTGGGGTTAAAGGAAGAGAAAGAGAGAGAAGGGGGGAGATAGGGGGAGACACATGGATGCACAGCAGACTGAACTAGAACAGGGTTCCCACAGGTTTCTACAAGTTAAATTTAAGACTTTTTCAGACCTTTTTAAGACGACTTAGAACAGAATTTAATGCCTATTTCAGGGCCATACTGGCAAAAATTTGGGACTCCTAGAATTTAGGAAAATGTATTTATTTACTCCAATGCCTTGATTCCCACTGTTCAGAGTCATTACTCACGCGGGGTGGCAAAGTTAGCGATAACTGGTTCCTAATTTCACTGGGTGGAACTGAGTAGAATGTTAAATGTTACTGTCTTTGCAGATTGGACTTTTAATAGACACTTTTTTTTAAGGTATTAAATGCAGATTTGTAAATCCAAGACTTTTAAGACCCACAGGAACCCTGTAGAACTCTTAAAAACGAGAACAGTTGGTGCTAGTACAATTACCGATAGCTAGAACAAATGTCCATAACTGTTAATTCTATTACTACAAATACAAGTACTAACAGTGGATATACTACTACTGTAACTATTAGTACAAAAAATAGAAACCTTTACCATCTATGTCAAGGTTGTCAAACTCATTTTAGTTCAGGGGCCACATCCAGACTAATATGAACAAATATGAACAACCCGAAAATTCTTGAGAAAAATAAGTGCAATTTTAGCAATATTACACTTTAGTTTATAGTTTACAGGGCGGGGAAGCAAAATTTACAATATTTTGAGGCAGGGATTGAAAGACAGTGTATGACCAATTAGTTTATTGAAAGTCATGAGAATTTATTTGCCACAAGAAAATTTCCGTAATAGAAAATGTTTTTATTCTATGTGACCTCCTTCTTTCTCAATAACTGCTTTCACACGCTTCCTGAAAATTGCGCAAGTGTCCCTCAGATATTCGGGTGACAACTTTTCCCATTCTTCTTTAATAGTATCTTCCAGACTTTCTGGTAATAGTTTTGCTCATAGTCATTCTCTTCTTTCCATTATAAACAATCTTTATGGACACTCCAACTAGTTTTGAAATCTCCTTTGGTGTGACGAGTGCATTCAGCAAATCACACACTCTTTGACGTTTGCTTTCCTGATTACTCATATGGGCAAAAGTTTCTGAAAAGGTATGGATAATAGTGTTAGGTATGATTATGACATCAGTAT
Organism: Sphaeramia orbicularis; assembly: GCF_902148855.1. Classification (NCBI taxonomy): domain Eukaryota; kingdom Metazoa; phylum Chordata; class Actinopteri; order Kurtiformes; family Apogonidae; genus Sphaeramia; species Sphaeramia orbicularis. The sequence goes on from NC_043974.1 coordinate 30,399,132, forward strand.
ATGTTTGGTTTCAAAATAATTGACGTAGTGCCTGCTGAGAAAAAACAACTAAATGTTCATTGTAAATTTTGCTTCCCCACCCTGTATGTCAAGGTTGTCAAACTCATTTTAGTTCAGGGGCCACATACAGACTAATATGAACAAAAATGAAGAACCCGAAAATTCTTAAGAAAAATAAGTGCAATTTTAGCAATATTACACTTTAGTTTATCATTTATACATGTGCATCATAACTTACAGATCACAGTGGATCTACAAATACACACAACATGTAGTAACAGGCAGAATATTGGTAAAATTCTACATATTTCTCTTAAGACATTCCAGGTTATTGAAATATTTTGTAAAAGGCCAGTCTGTAAATGTACGTGTTGTGTAATTTTACCTTTTTTACACTAAAACAAAGAGAGAAATTTGTGGTTTTCTTTATTTCTAAGTTATTATGATAGTGTTTTACTGGTCTGACCCATTTTAGATTGAATTGACCTAAAATGATTTTAACATCATTGATTGTTAATATCTTCAGTGTAATTTTTGCATTTCATAAATTCATCCCAGGGGCCGGATTGGACCCTTTGGCGGGCCAGATTTGGCCCCCGGGCCGCATGTTTGACACCTGTGATCTATATAACTATATAATAAACACTATCACAACTATATGGATAAATGAATAATGATGATGGAGGCAGGAGAGAAGAAGGACCACAGCAGCAGGATACCATCTACCTTTCCAGTGTGTCCTTTCACTTCAGATATACTTTCAATCTCCAATCCGCTCTCAGTGTTGCCCTCTACAAAGGTGATGCCAGGTCCGCCGTCATCCTGTTAAAGAATAATAATTAGCTCCGGCTTCACCTCTCGTCCTTTCCATTTCTCATTTGGATGTGTTGAGAGGCCTTCTGGGTTTGTGTGTTTGCTTTAATGAGCAACACAGATGCTGCTGTATTTAAACTGTCATCCCATGTTGCCTCACATACCATATGGATAGTCCCAACTGGGGTTCCTATCCCGGTACTTGAGCTTTAAAGTAAAGGCTGTTCATCAGTTTTTCGTCATCTTTCCGACTAGTTTTGTCTCGCGCTCTATATTTCTCTTTAAAAGTATCAGTTCACCTAAATCACAAAGACCTCTTGCAGCAGCTGAGGAGTTTCAGTTTTATTTGCTGTGGTTTTAAGCTGTAAACCTGTCAGACTACTGCTGCTGCCTCAGTACAATGGCGTGAGCTTCGGTGAACTATTTTCTGGGCTCGGAGAATAGTTAAATAGCTGAGATCTCAAAGCTCTGACAAATATCTGCATGTCTAGGCAGCAGACAAAATAGGGAGTAGAAGTTTGTTTTTTTTTGGTTTTTTTTCTGGATTGGGTAAACTGAGCCTTTACATCCCTCTGGAGCACTTCCTCTTCCTTTCACTCACTGTTTTGTTTGCATCATTCTTTTTTTTTTTTTTTTTTTTTACAATTTCCTGTCTTCTTTCTTTGTCTTGTCAGCTTGTCACACTTGACTGCTCCACTGTCTCCTGTTCTTCCTCCGTCATACCCCATCGACCGTCTCTTCATTATTATGGCCTACAATGGCTCAAAATAACATAATTGTCCTGAGTGCATGCGCAGGAGGGTTCAGTGTGTCTCACCTTTGCGATGTGATGGACATGTTGTAATACATCAGCGTCACCGTTGGCAGTAGTTGGTTCCTGCTGTAAGGAAACAGGCTGCAGTCAGTATGGAGTAAATAACTGGATGTTTTTTTGTGTGGATGCCTGATGGGAGTACAGTAGTGTGTGTCTGCACCGCTGTTTGTGGTTTTTGAGTGTCTGGGGAGTTACACACAAGCATGGGAGCCTGAAAATACCCTGACCACATAAAAGATTTTTAGCGGCAAACTTGCACGACGAGATACAGAATAGAAACCTAATGATATAAGGTTGAATGGTTAGAGGTAGGTGTAATTATGTTGCTATACACAAGTAATGAATAATGTCTTGTTGAGTCATTTGTTTCCAGCCAATCATTTCACTAAAACACAAAACAATAGATTAGCTAAGCGCCTAAGTTTCATTCATATAAAACCAAGTTATGATCAGAAAACGGCAAAGTTAAGACAAAATTTGTAATCATCATGTCATAATGCGACCTTTTATTTTTGCTTCTTCTTTGTCTTGATCAGTGAGTTTTATTGGTAGAGAAATAATCCTTGTACTGTTGGATGTGCTTAGTGTTAGCTTAGCGCCGCAAAATCTGTCTCATTGGTCTGTTGTTTTATGAAATTATTCGTGACATACACTGGTCTCAGACTGCTTTACTTTATATACAGTCGCGGAAAAAAATATTAGACCGCCCTTGTTTTCTTGAATTTCTTGTTCATTTTAATGCCTGGTACAACTAAAGGTACATTTGTTTGGACAAATATAATGATACCAACAAAAATAGCTCATAAGAGTTTAATTTCAGAGCTGATATCTATCCATTTTCCATGTTTTCTTGATAATAACCAAAATCACTTCAGTTCTTACATCAATATCTATGGCATTGTACTGACAAAAACAGTGCTTTTAGGCATTCCATGTTTTCTTTTCTGTCTGTTTTAGTCACATGATACACACAGGAGTTACAGGGTGGGGAAGGAAAATTTACAATATTTTGAGGGAGGGATTGAAAGACAGTGTATGACCAGTTAGTTTATTGAAAGTCATGAGAATTTATTTGCCACAAGAAAATTGACATAATAGAAAATGTTTTTATTCTATGTGTCCTCCTTCTTTCTCAATAACTGCCTTCACACGCTTCCTGAAACTTGCGCAAGTGTTCCTCAAATATTCGGGTGACGACTTCCCCCATTCTTCTTTAATAGTATCTTCCAGACTTTCTGGTAATAGTTTTGCTCATAGTCATTCTCTTCTTTCCATTATAAACAGTCTTTATGGACACTCCAGCTATTTTTGAAATCTCCTTTGGTGTGACGAGTGCATTCAGCAAATCACACACTCTTTGACGTTTGCTTTCCTGATTACTCATATGGGCAAAAGTTTCTGAAAAGGTATGGATAATAGTGTTAGGTATGATTATGACATCAATATATGTTTGGTTTCAAAACAACTGACGTAGTGCCTGCTGAGAAAAAACAACTAAATATTTATTGTAAATTTTGCTTCCCCACCCTGTAGTACTTGATTGTTACCTCTGCCAGCAGGTTTTGTGATCGCTTTGCTTTGTGTGTTTGCGTGTTTGTTTGTTAGCAGGATAACTCAAAAAGTTATGGACTGATTTTTATGAAATTTTCAGGAAATGTTGATACTGGCACAAGGAACAAATGATTAAATTTTGGTAATGATCAGGGGGGCGACAGATCTGTCTTGGTGGAGGTCTGGGCTCTCCGAGTGCTTTTCTTGTATAATATAACCATTGTTTTTGATGACTTTTGATGGTCTAATAATTTTTTCCAGTAATTTGCTGATTTACATGCCTGTTTGGATTGTCTTTTGTTGTCAGACAGTTGATTTTGTTTACATTTTAACTAATGTTATTTGGTTACATGGATGTGTAGCATGTGTCTATTATTACAAGTGTTGCATAGAATTACCATGGCAACGGAATGGACCTGTAGCTGGCCCCAGTACTGGCATAAGAGGCTGCCACAGCTGGAGATTCACTCTCTGCCATTTGCATCATGTTTGTCTGCTGAAGCGCTTGTGCATGCGTGGAGTGTGTGTGTTGTGTGTGTGTGTGTGGCCATCAGAGTTGTTGTACCTCAGCGTGGGGCTCCACCGTGTCTCCCTCGTGTTCTCTCACCGGTCCCACAGCCATCTGGTTCAGCGCCTCGGTGTTCCTGTTCCACAGAGTCATAACTCACGTAAATCATTGCTCTGCTGTCCCAAAGTAAGATTTACGCGCGCTGATCACAGTGTTTATTCAGGGGGTCAGGAAAGGGATGCAAGTTAAGTAGAAGGTTAAGTACGATTCTGACGGAGACGGTTTGGAGACGTTTAAACATGTCTGATGGGAACATGATAAAGGGTTAATCTAGTGTGTTAGAGTCAAATGTCCACCTCAGCTTCAGTAAATAACAAAGATAGTGTTTCATTTTTATGTTTTAAATCCGTGAAGTTGAGTAAATTTAACAAATACATTACTATGAATCTAAGTATCTAAGTATTTAACCTGCTAAGCCCTGGGCCATTTGTTTCCAGTTCATTTCAGTGTAACACAAAATGTAGTAATAGTAGTAGTTGTGATCAGAAAACAGCAATGTAAGACTAAATTTGCAATGATTCCTTCATAATGCACCAATTTATTTAGCAATTCAGTGAGTTTTAGTGTTGGATTAACTCTTTCAATGCCACGGGCCGATCAGATCGGCTTTGGAGAACACGCCATATTTGTGTACAAACAAACCATCCACCCCCATTTCTTTCTCACATTTCGATGACGTTCTTTCAAATCTTCCTGCAAATTACGATCAATAATGAATCGGCTGCGTCCGGTGCGTTTTGAATCTAAGTAGCAATCGGTCGGATGTTACCGAGCGGTTTTTGACCAAGGAAGAGCTCGCGTTTCGTTTTCTGCTTGGGAAATTTTATGAATGAATTTATGAATGAAATCATATGCAAATTAGATGGCCATTTTGTAGTAATATCGTAAACACAGCGATCTGTCAAAACAGTCCCATCTGCTAGAAAATGAGTTCTGATGACGATTCAGACTTCGATTATAAAAACGACGCGAAATACTGAAAAACAGCCAAATTCTGTGGCACTTTTAAGGCTTATTAGCCCCTTAACTGTCTGGCACCGAAAGAGTTAATAATCCTTATACTGTTGGATGTGCTTAGTGTTAGCTTAGCACTGCAAAGTTTGTCTCATTGGTCTGTTTTTGTTTTTTTCTTATATACACACATACACTTGTACATATGTCGGTCAAAACACGGTATTCGAAATCTCTCTGACAGGATATTTTAGAGACAATTTCATTCATTAGTGTTGCTAAATGACCCACATTTTTACTTGTAAATTAACCCTTTCATGCATGAATTATGAGAACCTTAATCACAATTTTTTTCCTGAGCGTTTTTATCCCTCTTTAGGCGTAAAAATAATAATTCTATTGATTTTTGTTAGCCTGTTTTTATGGAGTAACAAAAAATGTCCACTCAGCTGGACACCATGCATTTAGTTTTAGAACCAAAGAGACATGTATTTACTGATATACTGTGTCAAAACTACAAAATAAAAACATTTTTAATGCTGCTAATCTGATGTTTTCTCACATTTTAACATACCTGCATGGAGATAATATGCAAAAAAAACTTGTTGATTACAGTCTAATAACAATTACCAGTTGTTTTACTCTCAAACATCTTACTGCAGATCAGGTTTATCTAGACCAGCAAAGTTACAGTAATGGTATGATTATCAGTGTATGGGATGATGCATAAGTGTCTACTGTGTTGGCTGATATGGAACTAAAACAACCAAATCCATGAATATACAAGAGAACACTTTTGAACAGCTGTCCACTGTAGTGACCAGTGTGCATGAAAGGGTTAATTTTTGCTTTAGTTGGACCATAAGGGATTATCCAAAACAAGGAGCTACTTTATATTGAAATAAATATCGGAACGGCAATCAATTAAAGTTCGCTCTCTGATGGGACATTACAGTGTTTTGACCCATACACACAAATTATAGCAAGTATGTAAACCTGTTGTAAACAAAAACAGAAATTACAAATAAACAATACACATACACACCACAAACTTTTCAGCCATAAACATTTAAGCACAATTCAATGCCCAGTTACAATTACGGGTATTTGAACTCATTAACGCTGTTAGAAGGTTTACACAACTGAATGTTTATTCCTCTTCGTTGTCACTTGCTTAATCAATACTTTTATGGTGTGTTGTTTTGTGACACTATTCATGACATACACTGGTGTCAGACTGTTACCTTGGTTTAGATATTTGCTTATTTGGTTGTGCTCTGTTTTCCATTTTATTGAGCCTTTAGCTGATGAACTTCTGGCTGCATGGATGTACAGGGTGGGGAAGCAAAATTTACAATGAACATTTAATTGTTTTTTCTCAGCAGGCACTACATCAATTATTCTGAAACCAAACATATATTGATGTCATAATCATACCTAACACTATTATCCATACCTTTTCAGAAACTTTTGCCCATATGAGTAATCAGGAAAGCAAACGTCAAAGAGTGTGTGATTTGCTGAATGCACTCGTCACACCAAAGGAGATTTCAAAAATAGTTGGAGTGTCCATAAAGACTGTTTATAATGGAAAGAAGAGAATGACTATGAGCAAAACTATTAAGAGGAAGTCTGGAAGTGGAGGAAGCAACAAAAAACGTGCCAAAGCTTTTATTAAAGCTCTCAAATCCAAAATCCTAAAGGATCCAACCAAATCCATGAGAAAAATGGCAACTGAACTTGAGGTAGACAACAAGACCGTTAGAAATGCAGTAAAATATGATTTGAAGGTAAAATCTTACACAAGAACACCAAAACACTTGTTGACAACAGCAACAAATCCAACTTTAGCAATTTTTGGGAATCATGTTTATGGCCGCCTTCTAGCCCAGATCTAAACCCTCTGGATTCTGCTATTTGGGGCGTTTTAGAACATGCTACCAGTAGAACATCACACAGCAATGTCCACTTTCTGAAAGATACTATTAAAGAAGAATGGGAGAAGTTGTCACCCGAATATTTGAGGAACACTCGCGCAAGTTTCAGGAAGTGTGTGAAGGCAGTTATTGAGAAAGAAGGAGGACACATAGAATAAAAACATTTTCTATTATGTCAATTTTCTTGTGGCAAATAAATTCTCATGACTTTCAATAAACTAATTGGTCATACACTGTCTTTCAATCCCTGCCTCAAAATATTGTAAATTTTGCTTCCCCACCCTGTATAGAATGTATGTATAGCTACAAGTGTCGCACAGTATTGTCATGACAACGCAGATAGACCTGTGGGCAACTGGGTATAAGTGGGTCTACTGGAGTCTGTAACTACAACATCTGAATTACAATAGCTCCCTCTGTTGGATTCTGAAATGCATTACGCTCTTGTACTTTTCTAGGTCAGAGTTCTTTCAGCAAAGACATCTCAAAGTTGCCGTGTGTGCTCTTGTGTATTTTTTTTACCTGATAAAGATGATTTTGACTTTGGATGGAGAGCTCTTTATGATGGAGGATGCGTTCTGGTGACTATGCCCGTAAAGGACCTGCCCATTGATCTGAAAGGACATAAAAGTCGAGTTATTACAGTGCATAATCTAGCATGTAGGTGCTGATTAAATATTCATTCCACTCTGGTTGGATGTTAACTTTTCTTATTGGATAATCAATACTTATACCTCAAGCAGCTCATCCCCAACAACCATGCGTCCGTCCCGACCGGCCGCCCCGCTGGGGTCTATTCCCACCACGAACACACTCATGCGTGAGCGGTCCCTGTTCCCCGCCAGACTGAGACCCAGGCCCGTCTTGCCTTTCTCCAGCTCGATCATGTGCAGAACACCTGGGAGGCTGCCATAGCGCTGGATTATGTTCTCTAAAAGAGGCAGGTGAAGTCATGGCAGACAGATGTAAGCTGACAATACTGCTCAGCCGTGCCAGGTTGTGTCTTAAATCTGGTTCTATCTCCGTTCATGTTACGCTGCTCAAAATAGACTCAGGGGTTTGGAATTTTTTTTTTTTTTTTTTTTTAAAGATGCATGAGCACGAACAGGAAATGGTAAAACTTTCAAAATGTCAAACTGCTGAATTTGTTCAACGTTTACCTTTTCGTCTCTTTGTCTCAGTCTCGTCTCTATTATTATCCTTTCCCTTTCTCACTCCAGCTTTTTGTCTTTCTCTCTGCACCTCTGCTGTCTCTGGTGTGTTAGATAGCTGCTGTTCAGACCAATGGGCTCCTGTTGTTCTGGGCTCCCTGCCACTGTTGAACCATCAGTCCTGTACTAATCTCCACAACTCACCTCCCCAGGCCCAACCTCATCAATCTTATCCCCGCAGGATGGGCACACTCTCCAACACACACACACACACAAACTCAACACAGTCCCAGTTGTGCGTAGGTTGGAAATCTGTCCTTTATGCTGGTTGCCTGAGTTGAATGTGACTGAATGTGACCCGTTCTCCTTGAAGCTGTGAGTGTATCCGACAGTTCGCATTACTCCGCCTGCAGGCTGCTAATAGATTAATTGGGACATTGAGTCCTTCAGGTTTTGCTGAGGTGCAACCACCTAAAGAATGTGAATTACTAGTCTTTTATATTACAGACCTAAGATAGATTCATGGGCAAAGCAGGGCTAATGTGTAACTTGGACAACCTCTAGTGGCAGTTTAGTGATAATGCATGACTCAATTGATTTTTTATTTAACTTTATATGTTGCAAAACCTTGAATTTCTTATGTAAGCACTCACGATAGGTTCATTAAGTCTTAAAATGAGCCTCGGTTAATAAATGACAACCATAAGAGGCCAACATAACCTTTTTACCTCTTTACTGTAGTTAACAAAATGTGATCACGCCCTTACACGGAGAGAAACGAAACTCACTCCAGTTGTATCCAAACTCATCCTCTTCTTCTTCCTCCTCCTCCTCCTCCTCCTTCTCCTCCTCTGCCTCGGTAGGTCTGCCAGGAATCTCTGTCAGTGTGTCTGTATCAGTCTCTCCCACATGGGGCACCACTGGCAGGGGGAGGACAGCGCTGGTGGGAGATGCCTTCGCCGCTTCACGCTTCGCCGGCTGTCACGCCACAGATGGAGTCGGAAAATTGTCATTAGCGGAAGGTAAAGAGAACGATTCTGCATTAAAGTCGGAATCAACTTTGAAGGCGTACAGGGATAGGAGGGCCCTTAAGAGCTGTTGGTGGAATCAACAGAAGCCATTTGCTCAGTTCACATCACCAGCCCCGCTAGATTTTTGCAGAATATGTTAGTTCTAAGACGAGAAATAAATTAATAACATAAAATTTGATGAATGGCTCTACGTGGATGCCAAAGACTCCAACTGATTCGTTTTAATCAGCCCTTTTAAGCCGCAAACTGAAATTATGCTGGAATATTTCAGAGTTAGGTGCATTTACACTTACCTGCTAACCACACATTAATGCTGTTAATTACGGCGTTTTGATACGAAGCAGTCTACAGATTTCATCCCAAGCGAAAGAGCTTTCATCCAACAACGGAATGAATTCTGACTCTGATCATGTTTTAAAGTAAGACACAAATCAGAGGACGTAGAACAGAAAAGAAGACAAAACATACCGATTCCACAAAATGCAAGAGGTCGTCGAGACGGAGGGAGGTGTTATGACACGTATATGTGTATGCATGTGCAGAATATTCCGATAAAAACACTGTATGAGCAGTCTCATACATACCTGTACATGCACACACATAAAAGGAAAGTGAAAAGCACAACACAGAGACCCACAAACCTTAAACGGGGTAGGAGTGAAAGGGTTAGTTGGGGAGAGGCGGAGGAAAAGTCTACTGTGACTGTCACCCTCCTACAGGGAAGAGACAAACGGCAACAACTTTAGAAGACAACACATTTCCGACAGAAAACTAGATCTATTGACATCACTTTGACATATACCGGTGTTACCCTGACAATACATTCATTCAGCAGTACATGGCCTCTAAAAAACCCCCATTGTTTGCAGTGCATCTTGGTTTGAAATATCCTTGCCTTTCAAACATGGTTCCTATTGAGGGAGGTGACCCTTTGAATGTGAAACTACAAATATAAAACGTTAATACAAGCTGTCAGAGGAGGATAATTGAAAAGACCAACCTTGTCCTTGTTGTCCCTTGTTGCAGCTGCAGCTCGCTCCTCGCTGGAGTCTGTTATCGATGACTGTTGTATAAGACAGACACCAAAGTAAATAACTCTACGACGGATCAGATGCTTACAATAAGGAATTTCACATTAATTTATGTCATGTAAGAAGAGGAAAGGCATAATATTTACAACCAGAGTCAGCAGATGATGAAGGATAGTGTATCATAATGGAACATAATGCAGGGATAGTCACCCCAGAAATATTAACAAGTTAAAACAAAGTGTTCTGAATGACTAAAACCACTCTCCTGCACCATATGTTGCCATAAGATGCCATCTGTTTAACACATTCATTTTCAAGCTTAAGAGAGATCTGATTTTCCCTCAATGAAAAACTTTTTGTTTACAAGTTTTGCGAGCTTATATATGGTGAGTCTCAGCCACATCAGACTAAGAACTAAAACAGATGCACTGGCACTGAGTGAAAAAGCCTCTCCAGCACTACATGTCTATCCAAGACTTGACCGTCTCTATCCAATGATTGAGCTTCAAATGTTTTGCCAGAAAGCCTTCCATTGTGAGAAAGTATACTGCACTTTATGGTTGTTCACATAATGGCATTTGTCAAGCTGACTTCAGTGTGAAAGTTGTAGCGATATTTCAGGGATAATTGGGGGGAAAATGGGTCTTCATAGCTGGCAACAGGAGGAAGACAAAATGCACTTGAGAGTAAAAGCTACTACTCTAGATTTAGATTTTTTTTCTTGCAGCGAGGGACACGGGAGTGATATAAATAAAGGCAACATATGCTAACAGAGGTGGGGAAAGTGTAGACTCAGACTGGGGATTCATTTACATTAAAGTGCACACATATACAGGAGCGAAAATAGAACCTAGTTTAGGATAATAAATTCATGTGGCATCCGGCTGCAGAGGTTTACCACAGTGGGGTTGTTATTCCATGCAATTGAGGAAAATCTTAGCTATAACTGCAAATAAGACAAATTCTGCTTTGTTAATCAATTAGTCATGACTTGAAAAGCGGAAAAAATCTGCAAAGTATCATCATTTCAGGGTTCGTACACATTTTTCAAGGTCAAAATCAAGCACTTTTAAGGGTCGCTTTCAAATTTTTCCAGTACAGCACCTTATCACTGGGGTAAAACATATATCTACAGGAATACATATACTCATGATTATTTTTGTCACTTTTTATCACAATGATATACATTGTATTATGCTATAAACATCTAAAAAGATGTTTCATAATCGCAAAAACTTTAAAAAATAAAGGAGAACACAGTTGGGAAGCCACTTGGCATTCCTCAGACACATTTGCACCGAGTCAAAGATTAAGATAAAAATGTACCTGGAGTCGACCTGAGAGCGCCCGCTAATTTTCTTTTTTGACATAGTTTTATTTTTTAAAATGCATCATCTCTCTGTAAGTAGCTTTGGCTTGGCGTCTAACCTGGCAGAGTTAACCCATAAAGACCCAGTGCCACTTTTGTCAGTACCTAAATAAAAGTCTCTAAATTTAACCTTTCTTAGGTGATTTATCAGCATTTATTAAAAATATTGTCCTCTGTCTTTTGCTTTTTATCACTACAAATGAGGTATTTTTCTGTTTTTAATTTACTGATCATAAAAATGTTCATAAAAACAGATTAAAGTTGAGGGTTTTATATCAAAAAAGGTGATTTTTTTTTTTTTCAGTAAAATCTATCATTAATTGAACATAAACCAAGCCTCTCCATCCACTGTTATTGATCCAACTCCACGGTTTTTACTGGTGAATAAATGCTGTAGAAGATGACGGTGTTTCCATGGTAACTACGGAGCCTCTGAACGTCCAAATGGGTCATATCTGATGACCATGAAAAGATGACAAACTGTATTTTACAGCAATTATTTACATGTATTAATGGGTTTAGCGGTTCAGAAGTTATTAAACATTTTAGATCAGTGGATGGTTTTGGTCACCAGTGGCTGTTTCCATCACCAAACAAAACCATCTACTGATGTAAACTGTTTAATAACTTCTGAACCGCTAAACCCATTAATACATGTCAACAATTGCTGTAAAATACAGTTTGTCATCTTTTCATGGTCATCAGATATGACCCATTTGGATGTTCAGAGGCTCCGTAGTGAACGTGAAAACACCGTCATCTTCTACAACATCGACTCACCAGTAAAACCCATGGAGTTGGATCAATGACAGTGGATGGACACACTTGGTTTATGTTCAGTTAATGATAGATCTTACTGAAAAAGTCAATTTTTTCTTCAGTTTTCTCTTTTTTTTTATGTAACCCTCAACTTTACTGTGAGCTTTAATGAACATCTACATGATCAGTGAATTAAAAATAGGAAAATACATCATTTCCACTGAAAAAAACACAAAATACAAAGGATATTATTCTAATAAATGGTGATAAATCACTTAAAGGTTAAATACAGGGTGGGGAAGCAAAATTTACAATGAACATTTAGTTGTTTTTTCTCAGCAGGCACTACGTCAATTGTTTTGAAACTAAACATATATTGATGTCATAATCATACCTAACACTATTATCCATACCTTTTCAGAAACTTTTGCCCATATGAGTAATCAGGAAAGCAAACGTCAAAGAGTGTGTGATTTGCTGAATGCACTCGTCACACCAAAGGAGATTTCAAAAATAGTTGGAGTGTCCATAAAGACTGTTTATAATGGAAAGAAGAGAATGACTATGAGCAAAACTATTACCAGAAAGTCTGGAAGATACTATTAAAGAAGAATGGGAGAAGTTGTCACCCCAATATTTGAGGAACACTTGCGCAAGTTTCAGGAAGCGTGTGAAGGCAGTTATTGAGAAAGAAGGAGGACACATAGAATAAAAACATTTTCTATTATGTCAATTTTCTTGTGGCAAATAAATTCTCATGACTTTCAATAAACTAATTGGTCATACACTGTCTTTCAATCCCTGCCTCAAAATATTGTAAATTTTGCTTCCCCACCCTGTATAGAGAAAAATGAATTTGGGAACTGACATAAAAGTATCACTGGGTGTTTATGGATTTAAATAAATAAATAAATTTTTCAAACACTTTAACAAAAATTAAACCTCTTTTCAAACATTGAAATTCAAGCATTTTCAAGGATTTCAAGCACCTGTACGAACCCTGTCATTGGCTATATTCTGAGATGTCCCAGTGTGGTAAACGTGAACACAAACTTACCTAAAAGTCTTAACTAAGTCTGCACACACATACAAACACACACTTGCAGCCTCTCGTTCACCCCCCCTCCCCCCAAGTCATGCAGTGCAGCACATTGTTAAAACATTTTGCACAAGTCAGAAGAGTACAGGTCAAGTGAAAGGCAACGGCGGGCCGACACAGACAGAGGGTAGCTTTCTAACCTGAGGGAGGGCGGGTGCTAAGTAGGTTTGATTAGTGCAGCAAAGGCGTGACCCACGGTGGCTATTTAGCTGCAGAAAGGGCAGGGGCGGCTTCTAAAAGCAACACACAGCACCAACAAGCTGACAACATGACGAATATTTAATACGACAGCTGAGCCTTTCTGACAAAATTGAATCAGAGGCCATCTGGGAGGAGGAGGAGGAGGGGAACAAAAAAAAAAAAAAAAAAAAAATGAGGAGTGTATGGAGGACAGAAACACCTCCGGTTTTTATTTAAATGAGTAACCATTAAAGAAAGCGGTTTCCTTGAGGACAGCCGTTTCCTCCACAGCCACGAAAAAAAAAAAAATCAGAGCAAAGCCTCTTTCTCTGAAATAGTTTAACAAAATGTTTCAAAGATTCCTCGGGGCTACTTTCAGATTATTCACTGCTTACAAGAGACGGATTTGAAACTTAAAGGAGAGCAGCATGGATATACTATTATTAAACTCTCTGGGTGGCTACCAGTGGCTGCATTAAAAACACTACTGACCTGCCTGTAGCACCAAGACATATCAAAGTGACTGATCAGCCTATTTGTGTGAATTTCATGTAAAATGGAAAGATGCCTTCGCAATTCGTACTATTTCTTTTTATTTATTGCGATTGTGAATGATTTCCTCTTTTGCTTTTCCACTGTGTAGCTGATGATTGGTACCTTTTAGAAAAAAAAAAATCAGTGAAATTTGCAAACCAATAGTTAAACTGACATAGGATATAATTTCGACACCCGCAGCATAGAGGCTTTCTGACAAAAACCGACGTTCCTACTTGTTGACCCATTTGATTAAAAACAACACAGCGGGTTGCGTTATTATAACCATTATTTTAAACTGCGACTGAACGCAGAACGAGATGTCTGAATGTAAAACAACCACTTTTTTTCCCTCCCAGACGGAACCTCCGATTCCAGTTTGTCTTTATTTCAAAGTCAAAAATGCACTTTAAAAGAAGATATAAAGGGAGAAGAGGCGGGAGGGAGATAATGCAGAAAAGATTAAGCGTGATGGATAGCTGATGCAACAGAAATAAGAGACAAAAAGGGAAAGACAGATTACCTGACATGTGGGATGTGGCATGCATGTGAAAGCGGTGAAGTGTTTTTCTACTGCAGACGATGGAGCTGGGCTATATATTGACTCAGGCTGAGAAAGCAGTGTGGAGGAACAGAGATATTTGAAGTAGCTGTTGCTAAAAATGAAGAACTATCAAAGTAGTGGAAACCCATTTTCTCAACTGATAAAGAAAATGGACTACAAATAATGACACAGCCTCTTAAAATAGTGACAAGAAATACTGATATATCTCAAAATAACGATTTTCTTTGTCAAAATAATCAATTATTTCTCAAATAAGCAACTAATGAAGTGTAACTGTAGTTGAAAAAAAAAAGGAATATTTTATAACCCATTTATGTTATTAATGTAAAGAATTCAAATGATTTGTAATGTTTAATGTTGAAAACTGAGGCTAAAGGAACTTAAATCTCTAAGGCCAACACAGTATTTCATTACAGGGTGTCCCATAAGTCTCCATACATAGGAAAAATAAACGTTTCTTGACATAAATCATTTTTATTTATATAATATGCTCTATATGACTGCCATTTTGTCGGGAACACATTTCAATGCGTGTCCTCCACTGCTGAAGAACTATAAAGAAGAAATATAAAGAAATACATGTTAGGACCATATGTATTATGTCTCCTATGTATGGAGACTTATGGGACACCCTGTAGATGTTTGTTTGCTGTTATGCTAACATGCTAAGCTAACTGCACTGTTTGCATACTGGGTCCGATCAAGCGGTAATACGTGGACACATTTGGTGTTCAACAGTCGACGTACATACATATTTGAGTAGGTATTTATCGGCACTTTAACATTATGTGGAACAAAATTTGTGTCAAATGTCAAAATACTGTTCGGTAACACATGGACTTGAAACGGACATCAATATTTTAAGCTTTACGCAAACATTCAAAACATGCGGTTCTTGACAGAAATTGATATCGAATAGGACAAAACTTTTTAGATGTTATGTTCAACTATGCTGAAAATAAATTTTGGAGGAAAATATTGAAAAGTCTCATGAGAATGACAAACAAGCCAGATATAATCACATTGTTTTATTTAATGTATTTAATACTAACAGTGTTATTTACAACCTGTGCTGGTCCATACTGATATAGGTAAATTGCAAATAGAGTTGTTTCTCGGTAACAGTTCACAGATAGTCTTTTAAATGTGACCAGTGTATGAATTCACAAATTTCATTATTCAGAATTTTAATTTCTCAAAGTAATCGACAGTCTTTGACATGTGTTGTAGTTAATTTAATGCAGCCCAGCAGAAGGTTCAGAACTTCTCCTGTACTGTGTAAGTGGTATTTTAAAAAGGATAATAGTTCCATAAAATACAGATCTTTAGCTAAAAAATGAGCCCACTTAATAAATGATGTGCACAAATTAACTTTTTGCTTTGATGTTCACTTTCTTTTGACATGAAGGATTTAAGTGGTTAACATGTTACAGAGCGGTGTCATGATGATGAAAATGCTACAGCATATGAGAAATAACCAATACCAACCAATACCTAAGGCATAAAAAAACTGACCCCAACCTGTGTATGTTTTTGTTGTGGAAAAAAAGAGCTATTATTTAGCATCTCCAAAGACTTATTTTGTATTTTAAATGGTCCGTATTGTGACAAATGAGGTCGTCGCATCTAAAATAAATATCTTCAAACTATCTTAACACTGAAAGTTCCACATCCTGGTTTAATATAGCTGAAATGAGACTTTTGGATTTTCTGTATTTATATTATCACAATCCTGGCAAAACCATCCTGGCACCTTTCGGATGTCTGTATGTGATGGTATCCATGGCGACACATGATAGTTTTTCAGGCTGTGACATAGAACATGTGATTTACAACTGTAATTATTGTAAATCACTGTTAAGATTTGAACATAGAACTCGGGGAAAAATGGCTTCTCATTTCCACAGCGATTGTAAAACATGTCGGGTCATAGTCCTAGTTTTTTGGGCAGGATAGAGCTGCAGGAGGAAGGTGTGTATTTTAATAATGTGGCATTTTTTAGCATGCTTTTAGATGTAAAATACCCTCATTAACTTGTTAAAAAATGGGAACAATATGCCCCCCTGTAAAATAATGAGACACTTCCTCCAAATTATGACTTCATATCTCAAAATAATTACTCATTACCTGAAAATTAGACATTAATTTGCAAGACTGTGTCATTATATTTATATATTTAGCCATTATTTTGGATATTTTTTCATCAGACTGACAAATGGGTTTCCATTGTACATGCATTTTTGGCAATAATTGAGTTTGCTTTTCCTCTATGATGAGCAGTTTAATAAGAAACCAGATTTTTTAGCGGATAACTTGTGGGAATATGTCGTCGGTAACAATGCGTGAAGAGTGAGTGACGATCAGAGATGTGAAACTGGAGCCACGCCAGTAAGAGCCCCAGCTGGAAACTACTTAGTCATGCCTTAAAAAAGCCTGAGGGCACTTTCCGACAACAAACGGTGTTGTTGACGCGGTGATTTTCAATGAGTATCACACTTAGAAGATAAAAATTGCAAATATATTTAATATGCCGTGCAGGGTTTGTTGTTGCTCTCATAAAAGATTTCAAGATGTAAAACAGGGTTTGTGTATTGTACATTTTTAGTTTTGAAAGTGCCCTCATCAGCCTGTGGATAAGCGTTAAACTTTAAACGGAGGAGAACAAAATGTCGAGAGAAGAAACGGAGCTTTAGATGAGATAGAGATACTAGCGATGCTGATTTACCCTGGGTCTGTGGATGATACTCTGGACCAAGAAGGAGACGGGGTTTCCGGCCCTGCGTATGGCCTCGACTGCCTCCTCATGACTAGCATCTCTCAGATCCACTCCATCCACCTGAAAATGACACATATTTTAAAAAAAAACAAAACAACTACAACAAAGACTGCTCCTAGTTTGAACCCTTCAACCCCTGAGACATTGTTCATTGTTCAGTGGTTTTGTTTCACTGCGTGTTTTAGGGTCAAAACAGGGTGGAATAACAGAAAAAGACAAACAGAGGAATGGAAGTTTGACAGATTTCTACTAAATAAGGCACTCAGAATGTACAGCAATAAGAGATTTAGGACGCTGAACATGAACTGTGAACAGGAACACACTGAACAGCAATAAGTATTTGAATTTGGGCCCAGTAGTTTTTGTTTTGGAGCTCTTTCTTTTCTAAATCAAATTTTTTCCAAAGCTTTTTGACACCTGGTTGAACTCCAAAAAGCACTTAAAAAGTCAAAACTCAGTAAAAACACAGTAAAAAAAGAAAAGAATAATAACTAGAAGCACTCGGAGAGCGCAGACCTCCGCCAAGGCTGATCAGTGGCCCCCCCCATGGGCCCCCCCACCCTCGATCACCACCAAAATTTAATCATTTCTTCCTTATCCCATTTCCAACAAACCCTGAAAATTTCATCAAAATCTGTCCATAACTTTTTGAGTTATGTTGCACACTAACGGACAGAAAAACAGACAAACAAACCCTGGCAAAAACATAACCTCCTTGGCGGAGGTAATAAAAAAATAAAAAAATCACTACAACACTGGAAGCAACAGTAAAAACAAAAAATGGATAACAAAAAAAAACGTTTATTTTTATAGTGAGTCAGTTTCACTCGCTGCTTTGTCTTTTGAGTAAATGGTTGAATTTTTATGAATATTTAAAATAAATCCTACATTCAAACGCTCACCACAGACACATCAGGGGTTAAAGTGTTACCATCTACCAACGAATAAGATGTGGATGTATTGATCGTGTGTCTCGGCTCTGTGATCTGAACTGAACCCTTACCTCCACAATCCTGTCTCCGGTTTTCAGGGTCCCGTTTTGTCCAGCAGGACTGTCCTCCAGGATGTGTTTGATAAAAATGCCTCTCATCACCTCTCCATTGCTCAGCCGGCTGCCCATCCCTCGGCCACCGACGATACTAATCCCCAGGGACTTGCCCGGCTCTCTGAAAAGCTCCACTCTGGCAAAGGTACAAATGTCAGCATGTGGGATTTTTACCTTTTTTTTTTGCCCCCACTGCTGAGCTACGACTGTGTCACAGCCCGATTCACAAATTCACATTAGAATTGTACATACAGGAAGTACTCACTTTCTAGGTTGGTTCCAGTTGCTGTATGCAGAACTTTCCTCCCCTTCTCCATCTTCTCGCTCTGGGAGGTTTGGAATATCTCTAAAGAGGAAACGGTGCAGTAACTGTCACTGACTCACATTAACACTCTAGTGAGGAAAAAATGTTTAGTTGGACATAAAAGGGTCAGTTAACATTTGTAATGGGTTGTATGAGCCATTTATCCATAGTCAGTGTATTATTATATGACAATGGCTACTGCCACAGTACTGTGGCACCAAATATGAGTTTGTCTATTACCACAGAGCCAATCAAATGTTAGCATTTGTACTAGAACCAATCATGGATACTGTTAGATGAACTCATTAGCCTCTTGTTGCCACAGTACTGTGCAAGGTTATAATAGTTTTGGATTTTTCATTATAGTTTAGTTTTATTTAGTTCTGACTTGTTTTTTCTCTTTTTCAGCTAGTTTTAATTAGTTTTTAGAGCAGGTTTGCTACTTTTTATTAGTTTTCGTTTTTTTCTATATGCTTATTTTTCGTATTAGTTTTAGTTTTTTCATATCTTTTCTCTTCTTCGCCATCGTATTCACATAAATCCCAGACAGGACTCTGCTGCTTTAGTCTCCATGTTTCCAGGTAGAGTTGGGACCAGAAGACAACTCTAAACCAAGTGACGGACCGTGAAGTGTCGTATGGTGCCAACAGCTAAAATTGCTGGAGTGAAATAAATCGATTTCATATCAATCTGACATTGACAAAAACGAAAACGAAGGGAATTTTATCCATAATTTTTATACGTTTTAGTTAGTTTTATAAGTACACAATACAGTTTCAGTTATCATTTTTTTCTTTTAATTATAGTTTTTATTTATTTCAGTTAACGAAAATGTTTTTTCAATTCTAGTTTTCGTCATTTCGTTAGTTTTTGTTAACGATAATAACCTCGGTACTGTGGTGACATATGGCGTATACTTCAGTGCATTCTTTTGTGCGTTTTGCTGCCACAGTACTGTGGAAACTGATGGAAGAAACGACAAATTAGTGATAGTATATAGGCTAGAATAGGAATTATTGTTTTAAATATTCCATATGTTGTTTTATGGTGTTCTTTGCTCTGTGCAGTCAGTGAGATTGAGGCTGGAGAAAGTGGGCGGAGCTACATGTTAGATACGGCAGTGTGCTGTGTGACTTGTCAGTTCTGTGTCAGTTGTGTATTGAGTGCTGTGGTCCGAATTCTGCACTCTGAACATTGTCCCAGTGGCTGATTTATATCCATGCTGGATTTTACCTACCGGCACCCCTGGCACTGAAACGTGCATTTTCCCATTTTTCCGACATTTGCTAATATTCCCTCTGCTCTTCAGCCACGGCATGAGCACGCTCACAGCACGGTGCATTCCAAGCATGCGGTGTTGTGACTTCATGTAAAAAACAATAGCCAATTAAAGGGTTCCGCCTGTCAATCACACTATACTTCTGATCAAAATTATTAAATATTTATATAGTCAAAATAAATCATGAATAAATGCTTTTTTCCCCCCATCAACTGTATTTAATTTTCTAATGCCTTGGACATCAAATTTAATGCTTTTTAATGGCATTTAAGGCCTTAATTTTCACAAAATCTATTTAATGACTTTTAATACTTTTTAATGACCCGCAGAAACCCTGTTACAACTATGACTATTCTGCAAAAACATTCTGGTTGCATTTTTTTTTTTGTATGAAAAGACAATCAAATTAACTCTTTCGGTGCCAGACAGTTAAGGGGCTAATAAGCCTTAAAAGTGCCACAGATTTTGGCTGTTTTTCAGTATTCCGCGTCGTTTTTATAATATTTGAAGAATCCTGCAGGAAACCGCTCGGTAACATCCGACGATTGCTGATTAGATTCAAAACGCACTGGACGCAGCCGATTCATTATTGATCGTAATTTGCATAATTTATAATAATAACAATAATAATAATAATAATAATCTTTATTTATATAGCACTTTTCATACATTAAAAACTGTAGCACAAAGTGCTTTACATATCAGTTTAAAAATCAGTACTGCCCCCCACCCACACCCACTCACTCACCCGCACACACACACACACACACACACACACACACACACATATACATGCAAACCCACAAGCTCACACATACTTAAGAAGACTGACTGAGCACGGGTAGACCAGAACAAAAATGTACAAGTAAAAGTAAAACATCAGCTTAGGAGGCGCTGTCTCAGGGAGCCATCCGCACCAGGAGGCAGCCGCCGACCCCGGCGACCAGGCACCAGCAACACAGCGCCGCATCCCAACTAGTGGGAGAGGGCCAACTGGGACCCCCACCCACCAGAAAGGAGCGGACCCCAGTGAGAAAAGGCGCCACAGCCCCCGGAGTCCACAGCCGCCCCCCGGCATGGAGGGCTCCCTCTGATGAAACACCGGAGAATAAGAAACATTAAAAAGATATAAAAATATTATTCGGTCGCGTGACCTCAAATTCCCGTCTGATTGGTCTCAAAAGGGGGACACAGAAAGAACGTCATCGAAATGTGAGAAAGAGATGGGGGTGGATGGTTTGTTTGTACACAAATATAGCGTGTTCTCCAAGCCGATCTGATCGGCCCGTGGCACTTTAAAGGTTGTATTCGTAAAGCCGATGTAATCGGCCCATGGCACTGAAAGAGTTAAATAAACTTCATTTTCAACCGAGATTTTAAAAATTGCTGTTTTTGTCAAAGCAGTCCTGTGGCTTTGAACAGCAGCTCAGGGTTTTAGTTCATCATCAAAAATCTAAAGTAAAGCTGTGTTTAAAACACATTACCCTCAGTACAGTACAGTACCGTACATTGCTCCGCTTCCATGCGTGTCTTTCCGTTAGCTCCTCCAAAGTGCTGACTGCAGGTAATAACACACTGACTGTGGATAAGTACCTCATACAGGCTGAGCTGCCCCTGGTTGTGAGTGGGACTGCATTACAAGGCTTATAAAGACGTACTTTGAAGGTGGAGCTGGGACCCGAGCCTCTTCAGAGAAGACATCATCTTTAACTTGCTCTCGGCTGGCTTTGTATTCCTCTAAATATTCTGCTGGGACATATGTAATGCTGAAAAAAGACACACAGATTCAAATGAGTTTCAAACCAATTAATTTGGCATTCACTTTTTTGCCCCAGTGGCATTATATCCCCTTCCGCGATAACTTCTTAAGCAATTTGCCAAATATAGAGAGAAGCTGGCATTCATCTTATGGAACAATATGAAAACATTTAGACTACCATCGTTTTCATGGACTTCCTAAGCTGCTCATTTACAATCAGGGAAAAAATTATTAGACCACCAAAAGTCATCAGAAACAATGGTTATGCAATCGAGTACTAACTCCTGTGTGTATCATGTGACTAAAACAGACAGAAAAGAAAACATGGAATGTCTAAAAGCACTGTTTTTGGCAGTACAGTGCCATAGATACTGATGTAAGAACTGAAGGTCGAGGTCAAGGGCGTCACAGATGGACAGCCCACTACTTTTGGATTCATAACTTTTGAACCAGACAGGTTTAAGACAAATTACACATAATTGCAAAGGTTTAAATGCCATCTTAAACATACTCAAAGGGCAAAATTTTGTTTCAAATATTTTTAAATGAAAAATATCAAAAACTACTGCATCACAGATGGACAAAAAAATTACGTCTATTTTTTGCAAGAATTACAAAGTTGTCAAAAGTGAAGTTCCTATGACATTTTCATCCTAAAATGTATTCAGTGTATACCTTAAACCCTGTATTTTACAACCTAATAATTGGTTAGAGGGAAAAAAAATATTTGATCATAACTAAATAGAAAGAGTTTTGACAAATAGCAGTGTCACAGATGGACAACAAAACTAAATATCAAATTAAACCTGTTTTATTTCAATTATCAGTATTGTATACATTTTTTTTTCCTACAATATGAACAACATACAAATAAGATTAACATTATATTAAAATGTATTTTGCATAGATATATGCACTTATTCATTTTAAACACTGTATGTTTAGAATATGGCATAAATGATATAATAGTCAAATATCAATGTATTTGGAATAAATTTAGTTTATTTATGAGAATTTATAAAATGAACCCAGAATGATGGCAGAAAACTTGTTCATTTTCCAAACATTCACACTCATAAAAATCCTCAAACTTTTTTTCACGAATTTTTTCTCATTTCACAATAAATTTTCCTGAAAATATAAGTAATTACCTACCCAAAAATATACGTTTGGTGTAGATTATTGTAACTAGCGGCATTGTCATAGTATGATAGCGCCCTCCCGTCGTGCAACAACGGCATGGCACCCGTACGCCCTCCCATGCTGCAACATCGGGACATCGATCGGACATGCGTTGGACACAGAACGTCCATTATAGTAGGATTTAATTTAATTTTTTTGATGTCAGAACTGAAGTGATTTTGGTTATTATCAAGAAAACCATGGAAAATGGCCAGATATCAGCTCTTAAATTAAACTCTTATGAGCTATTTTTGTTGTTATCATTATATTTGTCCAAACAAATGTACCTTTAGTTGTACCAGGCATTAAAATGAACAAGAAATTGAAGAAAACAAGGGGTGGTCTAATAAGTTTTTCCGCGACTGTACATTCAGGACCTTGTTTTATTTCCTCTCCATCTACTTCAATAGTTACTCTAATTCCTCAAGGAAATGGATTCGACAGCACAAGATTGAGATCGAAATGAACAGTTGTAGAGATGTATTTACCTTAATCATAATTCTCAGGCTTAATTTCATCAACTGTCAACCGTGCATGTGACACATCCATTGTTAATTAATATTTCACTAATTCGCTTTTCGAACGGGACCGAAAACTAGCTGACGGCTTCCTGACATCCACTCAGAGACCCATTTTCTGAGCAATTCACAGTGAAGCTGATTGTGAAGGGCACATTATCACAAGGGAGTGAGGCTGACAGATCTCCAACAGATGGGTTGATTTGGTTTAGAAGCATGATGGCATGTGGACAGAGAAGAAAATGAATCCCAGTGAAAGAATAGAACAGATGAGTCAGTCCATGAAGAGCATCACAACATGCAGCGAGTGACACAGCACAGCTTAAAAACTGCTGATATTAATATAAAACATGAGTGTGTTATGGTTACGACACAAAACATTCAGAAAATAAGTTCCATGCCAGACACGTTAGTAGAAGAAATTAAGCGAGGTGATGCAGTCAGTTAGGGTTTATCCAGATCGTTTCTCTAACAATGCATGTTAGGATGTTTGCTAATACATTTTTTTTTAGATATGACAGTTAATACTAGAATGTAATATCGCTTCACAGAACAATGTCGATATAAAAAAAAAAAGTGCGTCCTTGTTTAATCTCCGTTGATTTTCAGTTGTTTTTTTTTAACTAGTATCAACAGCACCAAAATTTCGCTGCCAAAGCCCGCTTTTTTTTTTCCCACTCTTGCTCTGGATAAAACTTTTTCTAACAGACTGCAAGAAGCCCAGCAGCAGATGGAGAGAATGAGAGGGAGGAAACCAAGAACCAAGATGGCAGCTCCGTGCCAGATCACCACCAGCGTGGAAGTTAGTCATACTCACACATAAAATGGGCACAGATCGTCCTCAGGTGTACAAGCAGATCTAGAATGTGAAGAGTTGGCTTTTATGCACCGAAGCTAACAAACTGCCCAGTTTAGTTCACAGCAAGCACAACTTTAAAAACACCACATTCAGTTTACTTTAAGGATAATTCCCTCTTCTGCACTGGAGTATTAAATGTGTGTGTTTGATGACACTTGTTGAGTTATAGAATTCTAAAGTTTTTTTTTTTTTTTTGCTTTTAAAAGAATAAAATAGCTCAATTTTCAGTATTTTCCTGTAATGATTTTACCTGTTACAAGTTTTACATCTTTTTTAAAGCTTATACATAACTATTTCGGATACACCTGAGCGTAGACCTTGAGACTCAAAATATTCGGACTCACAAAAGCCCTAGAAGTTCTGCAGTTCTACGATAGGGAGAAGTACAAAATATCTCTGCCTTTTATTTTTCTAATACAATCATAAGACCTTGGGTATAGTATTAAGAATGCTGTTTTTTTTATACTATCATACAAAGAATCTAAAATTCTCAACTTGCTATTTCTTTTCCAGCTCACCTAGGCCTCCTGGTTCATGTCATGTATTTTCTTAAAAAAAAAAAAAAAAAAACTTTAGAAAGTGAAAACTGGTGGAGGGGACTTTAACAAATTACTTTTTTTTTTTTTTTACTGTTTTCAGAAACATCTCTTTACATGGATACATGTTGTAAATTATTATTATAAACTTTCTTAGAGGTTCAATGCAGATGTCAGCTCAAACCTATAAAAACTAATAAAAATACTAAATATTGTGTTTGTAACATTTGTCAGAAACAGCCACTGGTGACCAAAACCATGTACTGATCGAAACTTTTATAACTTCTGAACCCCTAGATTTATTACTACGTTGAAATAATTGGTGTAAAATGTAGTTTGTCATCTTTTCATGGTCATCAGATATGACCCATTTGGATGTTCAAAGGCTTTGTAGTTACCATGGAAACACTGTCATCTTTTACAATGTTGTTTCACTGGTAAAACCCATGGAGTTTGATAAACGACGGTGTTTGGAGACGCTTATTTTATGTTAATTTAATGATAAATTTTACTTTAAAAGTCACTTTTTCTTCAGTTGTGTGTGCGTCATACATCATAACATTCATTCATTCATTTTCTGAACCCGCTTTATCCTCACTAGGGTCACGGGGGTCGCTTGGAGCCTATCCCAGCTACATAGGGGCGAAGGCAGGGTACACCCTGGACAAGTCGCCAGTTCATCGCAGGGCTGCACACATCATACATCATAACAATCAACTTTAATCTGAGCTTTTATGAATATCTACATGATCGGTAAATTAAATGTCAGAAAATATCAGATTTACACTGAAAAATCACAAAATACAGAAGATAATATTAAAATAAATGGTGATAAATCACTTAGGAAAAGTTAAATATAGAGAAAAATTCATTTTGGGTATACCAAAAGTAGCAGTGGGTCTTTATGGGTTAATGTTCAAGTAAAGTTGTTGATCATTAATGTCACAAAATGGCATAACATGGCATAACATCGATCATTTTAAATAAATACAACTTCTAAATGTGTAAAATTTTTCTTACTATTTATATTAAAGGGCTCATATTTTGTTAAACCCACTTTTATTAGTCTTTGGTACATTTATTTGTGTATTTGGACCCTAATAGTTCAAAAAGTTGGAATTTGAACCCTCCAGGTGCTACAAAGCTATCTTTATATTCATTCCGGGAAAAATCGAGTGGATTTATACAACCCGTTTTAATTCCTGCTTAATTTTTTATGTTTTATAACTAGTTACGTCACAACATTTGCACATATAAGGTCAAGACTTTGGACAAACATTTCTCCGAGTATGCCATAAGTGTTTGTCAGCAGCAGCGGTTGTAGTCCATTCTGAAAATATGTCCAAAGTTTGAGCCGATTTCAAATGTTCAGTTGTTGGTCGAACAGGACAGAGCAGCACAGCCAACAACCTGGAGGGGGTGGGGCATGAAGTGGCTGATTTGCATTTAAAGGGCCAGTGCTCAAAATGACCTTTCTAGTGTCATTACTCAGAAATAGGGTTGAAGATGGACCTGTGGAGTTGAATGAATGAAGAATTCAGACCCAAGCAGAGCATTTACAGTTTATGTAGACCACAGGGAAATGTTTTAAAATGCATAATTCCATTTTTTTTAAAAAAAGCAAAATATCACTCCTTTAATACTATTACTTTTTATCCTATAATTAATACTACTCTTGATGTGGTTTGTATAATCTAAACGTGTACTGCAATTTTGTACATCACAGGTTCAATCACTGATAAGATTTACGTAAAGGACGCAGCTATATATCCTCCATCCTCCATCCTCCGCGCTGAGATTAATTTCCAGGTCACAATCAGGGAGTCAAGAAGGTGAAAAATAGGAATAAAAGCCTATAGTTATGAGGAAATTTGACTGCGAAACAACAGGAAACACTCAAAACAATGTGGACTAGTGTTAGAATCTTACAAGGTCCTGTGAACTGACTATTTTTACATAATTTTGAAGAAAAACCATGACATGAACTGGGAATGCTAGAAAGGCTGACATGGAATTAACCTATTTCATATCAAAGCTATCACCCGAAGAAGATGGTATGCAAATATAATGTTGACTGGAACAAAAATCAACAAGTATGAAGATGCAGAGGCGGCAGAATAATCACAACACAATTCTGAAAAAAACACTAAGAATATTAATCATAGAGGAATTTGTAAACACTGATTTTTTTTTTTTTTTTGTCTCGGTGAATTATTACAGTTAGTCCTCACACTGCCACTGGTATCACATGAATGCACTTCCTGTATAATCATCTACTCTATCTGCAGATAAGGAGTCATTTGGCTGGTCTCTGCTGCCTCTTACCCCAGGTCTGGTCCGATGAGGGAGTGTCTCCGGAGCATGGCGCGGGCCTGAGCGTTGGTCAGGTTGGCCGTGGGTTCGCCGTTGATGGCCAAGATCAGATCGCCAACCCCTAGACGTCCATCGCGGCTAATGGATCCACCGTGGATTATGCTGCGGACCAGCATCCCTAAACCGTCCTTCATGGCGCTCACTGTCATCCCTTTAAGGTACATCACACAATGCTGTCAAACCGTAAGTTATCTGGGTCATTCCACCTTAATTCAACGGGTTTAGAAAAAAACATTCCTGCTCGACCATCTTGGATTTGCTTCAAATTTTTACCATGTGAAGTTCAACCGTGAAAACTAGCCCAGCCAAAATTTTAGACCGATATATCAAATGTATCCAAAGAAAAAACATTCTTGAAGGTACCCCCCTCCTTGCCGTTTTTGGCGCATTTCGCGATCGTCTTAAAATGCAGCAAAGTTTAAAATGCAATATCTCAGTAAGTTTTCTAGCTAAATGCATGAAATTTTCAGTAAAGGAAGACTACCACATATAGATTGCATATGTCTATTCTCAAAATCATTTTCTTTATTGGGACTGTGGTATGACCTTGAGAAATCTGGAAAATAAACTTGAAACTTTTACGAACCCCTATATTTATTGACCAATTAAACACAAACCAAATATGATATATTGCAAATAATTACACATCCTTTTACATAAGTATATAGAGTAATCAGATCAGCATTTATTAATGGGTATGATCCTTTTTTGTTAGTTTTGTCATAATAAAATCGCAAAATAACATTTTTCATTCATTTTCACTTTCAAATACCACAGATATGACAAGGAGTACCAACCAAAAGAACTTATTTTCTGAAAGACCATCACATATGCTTTATAAAATGTAAAATTTCATGATGGTTCTAGGACTCCAACCTAGAACCATCGTGAGTCCTAGAACCATCATGAATTTTTTTTTTTTTTCGTGAGTCCTAGAACCATCATGAAATTTGACATTTTGTAAGCATATGTGATGGTCTTTCAGAAAATAAGTTCTTTTGGTTGGTACTCCTTGTCATACCTGTGGTATTTGAAAGTAAAAATGAATGAAAAATGTTATTTTGCGATTTTATTATGACAAAAACAATAACAAAAAAGGATCATACCCATTAATAAATGCTGATCTGATTACTCTATATACTTATGTAAAAGGATGTGTAATTACTTGCAATATACCATATTTGGTTTGTGTTTAATTGGTCAATAAATATAGAGGTTTGTAGAAGTTTCAAGTTTATTTTCCAGATTTCACAAGGTCATACCACAGTCCCAACAAAGACAACATTATTGAGAATAGACATATGCAATCTATATGTGGTAGTCTTCCTTTACTGAAAATTTCATGCATTTAGCTAGAAAACTTACAGAGATATTGCATTTTAAACTTTGCTACATTTTAAGATGATTGCGAAATGCACCAAATTCGGCAAGGAGGGGGGTACCTTCAAGAATGTTTTTTCAATCTGAAATTTTGGCTGAGGTGTTTTTTAGTGTTGAACTTTATATGGTAAAAATTTCAAGCAAATCTAAGATGGTCAAGCAGGAGGCACTTGTTGAATTGAGGTGGAATGACCCATCTGCAAAAACAACTCCAGAAGTAACAACACTGTGCCATATGTTCTGTAATTTCAAACCCTCTTATGTAACAGCACTGGGAGTTACTTATACTGATAAAATGGCATACAGGCACTCTGTTTAGTAGAGAATTTTACATTATGATGAGGTCAAATGAACTGTGAAAAAGACATAACAGGGCAGCGGTTTCCAGAGACGAACAAATGCAATATTACTAAAAAGCAAAAAGAGATACTATTTGCAATGTGGCACTGAGGATTTTAAACGGTGCCCTTATAATGCCTATTTGTTTTAGAAGTTAAAACTTAGTATTCGCAGAGCCAGTAGCAGCCCCTTGGGCAGGTTTTGAAATGCAAATGCCCCGTGCAGCGATGGAATTACCCTTTCAGAGTGGAAAACAGCCAAAAATTCTTTTCTATCATTTCGCTTCAAATCTGGCATTCATAAAACATGACACAGAAGTAAAAGGCCAGCATTCCTTTCAGTCCCGCAAACCCACTAACACTTCTATGAGAACGGAGGTAAAATAAATGAAAGAACAAATAAAAGCACGCGAAGAAATTAACACAAACCCAGGCTGGAATTGCCCTTGACAACTGTGATCGTCCTTTCAAAACTGCTCCCGGAGGTCAGTACTTCCTTGTCTTCATCTTCTGCCGATTCTTTCACGCCAGCCTCTTCGTCCTTGAGGGTGATAATTCAACACAGTTATTCATGAAAGCAAAAGAGAACGTATAAGGCCGAATTCCAAACAAAGCCGCGGTCTCGAGAGAGGGAGGAAGAGAGAGAGAGGGAGGGAGAGAGGCTAGGTGTAACGAATTGGCTGTGGAAATGAATTTAAAACAAATAAGCTTAGAAGTTTGTTTATCTAATATATGAAAAGAGCCTCATGTCTTTGTGGGGAGGAGGTTAGATGTTAGCTTAAGAAATGAGACTCAAAGGAAGATCATGGCTGATTATTTTGTTTTGCTTTTGTGGATGTTAAAAGCACCGGGACATTTTACTGATGTTCAAAGGGTAAGAATACTTATTCACTAGAACCTGCTGCATGTTTATTTAATATTACATCGTATTAGGTTTAGCTTCTATCATTTTACATTTTACATCCCACACAAACTGTATTTACCTTCATCAAAATCTGTATATCTTCAATATCCCCAAAAGGAATGGGGGCCTCTTTGGGAAAATGAAGCGACTCCACAGGTTCCTCCAGAATATCACTTCTGGTTCCCATTTCACCGAACGGGCTGTATGAGTTTGAGCGATTCCCTGGTTCTTCGTTGGTGGAGTGTTGCGCCAGGTACTGACCGGAGCTGCTCAGTATGGTGTTAAACGCCAGAACGTGACCTCTCAAACTTGGAGAAGGGAAAGAGGCCGACTTCTCCAGGCAGAACGGCGTCACGTTATCTGCGAGGCCCGTCGGCGGCGCAAAGCAAGGATGCTCATCCAGTACGTCCAGGCGAGCCGTCAGCTAGGGTAATACAAAGCATAACAGCTGAATGAGCGCTACACTCTGTTAGACAATTACCCAACAGGGGGAATCCATCTTTCCCAGTAGTCTTTCTGCCCTTCTTGTAATGAGCCATAGAAATGCCATCAGTGGCCAATAGAGAACAGCACATATTACCAGTCATCTTTAATGTGCAACGCCCAGAGTGTGGTTTTTATTCTAGCAGTATTTAAGACTTGAATGGACTTGTAAAGGGCTGGTGATGAATTTTCGCAAAACAGAAGACCTTGTATGAATTTAAGGTCGGACTGATATGTAAAATCAGAATCCCTGTCTCGCAGTTATAAGACAAAGACAAAGAATTTTCTGATTCCAGGGGGACATTGTTGTGTGTTACTACTGCTCCGTGCCATTATAATAAAAGTATCAAGAAAGAAATTACACTGGGTTACAAAAAAAAAAAAAAAAATGTTTTTTGCAAGTTGTCTAGGTCATTTCAACTGAATTAGGACCATTTTGCACCGCTAAATCCAAAAATGACATCTGTTTTTCTCAATCGGGTCAGGGTTTTTTTGCTCATTTGATTTTGAAAAATTTGATCTTCTCACAAAATATTATAATTAATACCAAAATAACATTGGTAAGCACACTTTATGAAACTTGTGACTTGATTCCTGTTAGGTACAATGGTGTATTCACCGCAGATGTAGCAGAATACATCAGGCTTATTTTTGCAAGATCTTCTAGCCGAAGCCATTTCATTCACCTGTAATATTAAAAAAAAACATTAATCATAAATTGGCAAAAGTAAAATCTTCAGAACTCGTTTATTGCAAGAAATAGGAAAGAATTTTTTATCATATGATGTGAAAATGCCCAGAAATGTAAGTAAAAATGTTAAAAAGTCAATATGTAGCATAGTTCAGAAAGTCGACCTGATGGAGCAAAATTAATGTGATTTTTGGATTCAGCACACCAAAATGATCCTAAATCAGCTCAAAAAACTTGAACAATAAATTTGTTGTTGACCAGTGTTATCAATACGATGTTGAGCCGCATTATGTAATAAATTCCCATTATGTAATAAAGTTCAAAATGTAATAAGAATGTCACGTCATCTTGTAATAAAGCCGCATTATGTAATAAACTGACGCATTTTGTAATAAACTACGTCAACGCATTATATAGTAAATTTTTTAGATTGTTAAAGACACTTTCCCGAGTATTTTTTTTTTCACCTGCCATAGACACTTTATATTGATTGAAATATATTCAGCAAAATACATTTTAGTTGCAAGTTAGCCACCAAAGATGTGACGGTTTAGCTCTTTTTTTATATCCAGAAATGTTGTTTACATTGTTCTCTTTTGAAACTCTGCACTGCAACTCTTACTTTAATATGTGTGTGTTTTTATTTATTGATTTATTGATTTATTTATATATTTTTTTGATTTTATGTGTTGTTTTCTTACTTGCTGTTTTTAATCACTTTTTACATGTTTCTTTTATAATGTTTTAAATGTGTTTCTTTTTCCCTGTCGTTGTATTTCAATGTCCTATGTGAAGCACCTTGAATTGCCTTGTTGCTGAAATGTGCTATACAAATAAACTTGCCTTGCCTAGAGTTGTGAAAACAGTCATTGACATTAGCCACTTTTACACAGAGATTCTGGAAAAAAGGTGAGATGGTGATCCCGCCTTTTTTTCCACCACTGACCGATCTCCACAGACAAACCAAAGGAGCAACAGAGGTGAGACAGGCTGGACTTTAAAACAGCGGACCTGTGTTCTGGAATCAAATGGGCGGTGACGCAGCGTAGAGTATGACGTACAACTTCCGTGTCGGAAATACCCCGAGCTTAGCGGTGTTGCTAACCTCTCTAGAGTCGGCCCATCTTTCACTGTTCCACAAATATTAGCATGGATAGAGTCCTCCACCCAAAGTGACAATAGCTCACGGATCTCAGCATCTCCCCAGTTCAACATCTTTCTGGTAGTGTTGGTATGTTTGTTTATTGTACATGGCCCACGATCATTTTTACATGCAATACATCATGCAATACGACATAAAAACGTCACACCTTGGTTGCGGAATGAGAGGTGTTCCTTTTACATAGCGTTCCGGAATCATGATTCCACCTTTATCGTGGCTCTGTTACTACCTCCAGAGGCGTTACAAAGCTCTGATAAAGGTAGGACCAAATTATTTTGTTTACGCAGACGTTCCGGAATAAAGGCGAAATATTCCCGCGACAGAAGTGCTGTGTAGAAGGGGTTAATAACTTGCAGACTGACGGTGACCTTTGTGTTTGACTGTCAACAGGTACAGGTATACCAGGAGGCGTCCACGTTGCTCCATAAAACATCATCTTAGCTAATGTCAACAAATCTGCAAAGCTGGTCCACTGGTTACTGTCACTGAGGCGGATCTCAGATTTATAAACAGACTTCAAGCCTCTGCTCTGAGCTCTAAGAGACACTCGTCTGTCTTCAGAAGACGACTGAGCTGTCTGACCTCATTCTAACATGTGAAGTCCTCCAGTATTATCAAAGACCCCAAGTTGTCTTGGCCCAAGTTTGTCCCACTAATAGTGCCCTTTTAATAGTCTCATTTCTTAGGATGGTCATGCAAAGAAGGGTAGCTGTGACCTTTGGGAAAAATGGAAACAAAGAAATACCCCTTAGGAAAACAGTTTGCGTGGCCATTGCTCTTTGTTTATTGTTCTTAAAATGTAATATCTATTTGGGGAGTTGCTGTTCTTAGGCAGCGGGGGCAACAGAAGCAGCCACAGCCACAGTCCTCACAGAACAACAAAGTCACTAATGTTATTACAGGCTTAAAAACATTCCTCATGACATTTTGGCTCTCAACAACAAAAATCAAAACATAATGACTACACAGTGTAGAGTTCACTGTGACAAAGGGCAGTTATTGTTGCACTGTAGCGTTTAATGAAATGGGGGAATAATTTGAAGCTGTGTTTCTATTTCTAGTTTTCGTCTGAGGCCTTACAACAGTGTTGTTGCCTACCTTAGGTGTGGATGAGTGCATGTAGTCCTGGTCCGCGCTGCAGCTGCTACCATGAAGAGCAATCATGGATGCTTGGAAAGTATCGTCCTCTATTCCAGAGAAAGTACGCTCTAAAATCTTTTCATCAGTCAGGTCTGCTTCACTAGTATCAATCTGCAAGAACAGATGCAAACATTATAGAACCAACTAGAAGAAGGATTCTAATTACTTCACGAAAATAAGTCAAACCACACATAGCTACGATGACTATACTACTCATAGGCCTTTAGGTTATTTATTGCTAGCCTCAAAGCATAACTGCCTAAACCATACACTATATGGACAAAAGTATTGGGACACGCTGGATTCAGGTCTTTTCTAACAGGTCTGGGATACAAAACAATAAAGACAAATGTCATAATATAGTTTTAAATTGTGATGAATATCATTGCATTGGTTTGTTTGGTTTAAATTGTTATCTTTGCTTCCATAATGCCTCAGAGATGGTTTTTACTTAATTTCTCTCAACATTGATTTTGACATTTGTCATTATTGTTTTGTATCCCAGAGCCCTGTTCGAAAAGGAACACCTGAATTCAATCCCAATACTTTTGTCCATTTGTGTATGACTTAGGCAATTATGCTCCGAGGCTAATGATATTTTTACCATTTCTTATGCCATAATGTCTCTACTTTTAACTATAACAAACAAACCAGTCATTATAAAAATAATAGATTAGCAGAACCAAAAGCAAAATCACATCAAATCTACATGTTTTCTTTTTTCCCCCAATTTGTTCTGGTTGATTTTTTTTTTTTTTTTTTTCCAGTTCTCCCAAAATCTAACTAACCAATGCAGGCTCTGCTCGGTAAACGATGCCCTCAGCCAGTCCTTCTTCCTCTCCTTCTTCAACCAAAATACTGTTGAAGTCAAATGAATGGATGGTGGATGATGAAGTTATTTCCTGCTCACCATATGGGTGTGGAGAGTGGGAATATCCACATATTCCCTAGGAAAGTGGAGAAATTCTTTCAGTGTCTCCAGCTTTTTGAGTGTTTTGATTTGCTTGTGACCAAATCAAGGACACAGAAATTAGTATGGGGGTGGAAAGTGTTAGAAACTGATTTAAATAACGATGTGAAATAGCGCACTACAAGGAAAACCTCTTCAAGGCTTTAACATGTTTTCTTAATAAAGAGCTCTTGATATCGATTTTGTGTAGCATGCAGCCCAGAAAAATATAGGGAAAGCAAGAAGGCATATTGGAGGATTGCACTTGTCAGACCCAATTTTGAAAGGCGATATAACAAAATACCCCTTAGAAGTACATTCCACGTCCTGCAGGAATGTTGGATAACTCCGCAGAGGGCTTCCTACAGCTCTGTAATCCAGCTAACCTTGGCAGCCCAGAGGTCTCACAGTGTAATCCAACAACAGATTCAATACAAGAGAAACGCTGCACTAAAGCTGAAAGAATTCGAGCAGTTTCGCAGAGAGAAACATCCTGTGCAAAGACTACAGGAGCCTGAAGCAGCGAACGTGCGGTTGGACAGACCTAATGTTTTGACAAGTGCCCCGATGTGTTTAAATGTACAAAAAGGTCTGCGCTCTTTGAAAATTCAATAACATAATCATATGAAACAAAAGGGCATAGAGCATTTCGGGCTGCTCTCTGGCTGTACACGAAAAGCGCGAGGAATGCTAAACCACGCAAGCAACATCCACTCCTTTTCCCCTGCATGAAAAATTCAAGCCCCGTAAGCTGAAACCTCGTGACTGGATACTAAGTCGCATGATTTAAAAGACATTCTGACACGCAAGGCTCACACAGAAGCACTGATAAAGCCACAACACACTCAGCATGTTTTCTAAAGCAGTGAGAAGTAGAAAGTATTTGAGTCGAAGCCAGCACAGGCATGCTTACACTCCCCATTCCACCAAACATCCAATACTATGAATTTACCAGAGTTTGAAGATTAGAAATGCACCCTGAAATATTAACACTATTCTACTACAGCACTACTCAAGCTTGGTTTAATACTGTGACTGTTACTTACAGGTAGTGGTTTGGCGACTCCTATCTGGACCTGGCCAAGCTTGGCCCCCTTCAGGGCCTGGACAGCATCCTCCAGACTGGCGTTCTCCAGGTTAGTGGTGTTAACATACATGAGTCGGTCTCCTGGCAACAGCCTGCCATCCTGCTCAGCCACACCATTAGGAACGAGAGAGCGGATCACAATTACTGTCTTAGCCGAGTCCAGTGGGTCCTGTGATGGGGAGAAACAAAATCAATAACAAGAGTTCAGCAGTTGATATAGTACAGCATTTCTACAGTTCTATGTTAAAGTCTGAAGTCAAAATTTGGTTCGTTGGTTTAGTAGAGTTCTAATGACCACACATATGCATCTATCGGCCTCTGTATTTAGATCCAATCTAGATATACAGGGTGGGGAAGCAAAATTTACAATATTTTGAGGCAGGGATTGAAAGACAGTGTATGACCAATTAGTTTATTGAAAGTCATGAGAATTTATTTGCCACAAAAAAATTGACATAATAGAAAATGTTTTTATTCTATGTGTCCTTCTTTCTCAATAACTGCCTTCACACGCTTCCTGAAACTTGCGCAAGTGTTCCTCAAATATTCGGGTGACAACTTCTCCCATTCTTCTTTAATAGTATCTTCCAGACTTTCTGGTAATAGTTTTGCTCATAGTCATTCTCTTCTTTCCATTATAAACAGTCTTTATGGACACTCCAACTATTTTTGAAATCTCCTTTGGTGTGATGAGTGCATTCAGCAAATCACACACTCTTTGACGTTTGCTTTCCTGATTACTCATATGGGCAAAAGTTTCTGAAAAGGTATGGATAATAGTGTTAGGTATGATTATGACATCAATATATGTTTGGTTTCAAAATAATTGACGTAGTGCCTGCTGAGAAAAAACAATTAAATGTTCATTGTAAATTTTGCTTCCCCACCCTGTACAGTTGCGGAAAAAATTATTAGACCATCAAAAGTCATTAAAAACAATGATAATGCAATCAAGCACTAACTTCTATGTGTATCATGTGACTAAAACAGACAGAAAAGAAAACATGGAATGCCTAAAAGCACTGTTTTTGTCAGTACAATGCCGTAGATATTGATGTAAGAACTGAAGTGATTTTGGTTATTATCAAGAAAACCATGGAAAATGCTCTTAAATTAAACTCCTATGAGCTATTTTTGTTGTTATCATTATATTTGTCCAAACAAATGTACCTTCAGTTGTAACAGGAATTAAAATGAACAAGAAATTGTAGAAAACAAGGGGTGGTCTAATATATATATATTTTTTGCAACTGTTTTTGATGTATAGCAGGAAAAACAAAAAGTTCCAAGCTTCTATAAACCAAAGCGGTAGTATTTAGTTCTTTACATGTCATTAACCCTTTTTGTTCAGACAATATGAGATTTACTGAACAGAAAAACAAAAAACAAGAAAATGGATAAAAATGGACGAATTAATCATAAAATTAACAACCGATTAGTAAAAAACGACTAAAATAATAAACAAAAAGAGCAAAATAACCGACAGATTTAACAAAAAATAATCAAAAACTTGAACCAAAATGAACAAAATAAAAAGAATTTAACACAATAAATTGAATTAAAATAAACCAAATCGAGCAAAAATAATCAGGTTTCATTCAACAGCTTCTATAAACCAAAGTGGTCATATTTAGTTCTTTACATGTCATTAACCCTTTTTGCTCAGACAATATGAGATTTATTGAACAGAAAAAAAAAACAACAAAATGGACAAAAATGGACGAATTACTCATAAAATTAACAATCGTTTAGTAAAAATTAGTGAAAACGACCAAAATAATTAACAAAAAGAGCAAAATAACCGACAGATTTAACAAAAAATAATCAAAAACTTGAACCAAAATGAACAAAATAAAAAGAATTTAACACAAT
Organism: Sphaeramia orbicularis; assembly: GCF_902148855.1. Taxonomy (NCBI): domain Eukaryota; kingdom Metazoa; phylum Chordata; class Actinopteri; order Kurtiformes; family Apogonidae; genus Sphaeramia; species Sphaeramia orbicularis. The sequence goes on from NC_043974.1 coordinate 30,436,122, forward strand.
AAATTGAATTAAAATAAACCAAATCAAGCAAAAAATAATCAGGTTTCATTCAACAGCTTCTATAAACCAAAGTGGTCGTATTTAGTGTGACCTCCCTTCGCACTGAACCCTGGGTCTTTAACCTCATTATTAGATTTATTGCATTAATTTCCTGCTGTGTTGTACCAGGTTTCATTCAACACGTCAGATGTTTCTAATCCTTTGTGTTGCTTCTTGTCATGGGGTCAGAGGTTGTAATAAATAGTGACTTTACAGCCCATTCAGTTCAGTTTGTTGAGTGTCTTTTAAGGCTGTGCACATATTTCCTGTTTTTTCTTTTATTTGAAGAACAGACAATGAGAAATAATAAATATGTAACCACATTTCCCAAAGGTGGACTAAGACTTTTGCACAGAACTATACACTCTAAATTCTACATTTCCCTGATATTAAGATAATGCTAAAAACAAAATCATCATTAGGTAGATAGGCAAATATTTTAAAATATGTTTATAGTTATTTAGAACATTTGAATTTATTAAAGATTATAACACTGGGTTACAAAAAAATGTTTTTTGCAAGATGTCTAGGTTTTTTCAACTGAATTAGGACCATTTTGCACCGCTAAATCCAAAAACGACATGTGTTTTTCTCTATCAGGTCAGGTTTTTTTGCTAATTTGATTTTGAAAAATTTGATCGTCTCACAAAATTGATTACATTTTTGTGACTTTATCAGTTGATTTTTTTATATAGTTCTCACCCAAAATAGGTTTTAAGAGAAAAAAAATCATTTTCTAACAGGATTCCTGTTAGGTACAATGGTGTGTTCACCGCAGATGTAGCAGAATACGTCAGACTTATTTTTGCAAGATCTTCTAGTTGAAGCCATTTCATTCACCTGTAATATTTAAAAAAAAACATTAATTATAAATTGGCAAAAGTAAAATCTTCAGAACTCGTTTATTGCGAGAAATAGGAAAGAATTTTGTATCATATGATGTGAAAATGCCCATAAATGTAAGCAAAAATGTTAAAAAGCCAATATGTAGCATAGTTCAGAAAGTTGACCTGATTGAGCAAAATTAATGTGATTTTTGGACTCAGCACACCAAAATGATCCTAAATCAGCTCAAAAAACTTCAACAATAAATTTGTTGTTGACCAGTGTAATGTACATTGTGTCTCTTATCACATGTTTATAGGCTGAGGACTGCTTCCTATTACAAAACATATCTTGTACATGAATTATTGATCTTTAATGTTTGCAATAATTTTGTAATAAATTGATTAATTGATTGAAAATATCAGGTTCTATAAAAGCTGCTACTCTAAAAGTGAGGCCCAGGTGATAAAACAATAGCCGTGAAGGGGACACACAGTAGATGCTTTTTTATTGGCTAAGTTCAGTTGTGTAAACAAACCCGAGGATGCTCCCTCCCTGACTCGTAAACAGGTAACACGCCAACAGCTCATCATTCAACTTGTGTTGTTTGGTTTCACACTGTCACTGAAAAGTAATATCTGTGGGTGACAACTGAGTGACTAACTGTTACAGGTCCAACATGCTGCGACATATATAATATCCACCGGAAAACATCACAAACTACATGACAGCGACATGACAGACATTTTATAAGAGTAATATAAGATGCAGCCGCGAAAAACCAACTGAGGAAAACCAGAGATGTTATCAGCAAATTTCCTAAGTGAATCTAAGTTATTATATTCAAGCTATTATAAACAAATAATTAAACTCACACACCGACCCTACTTGTATTGTGTTGAGCGGAAAATGTCAGACTAACTTTTGTATGTCGCAGTGACACAATATCGACCGGTGTTTTGCGGTGAAAGTAACGTGGCGAAATTAAAAAGAATATTAAAGTTAAAGTCCACCATTTGTCAGTTCCGAAGGAGGCTACAACCAGATTAACCACAACTTCAAGACTGGTGAAAAGCACTTTATGTAATGGAGAAACTGTCCTTTTCATTCAAAGTAAAGCAGGATAAATTTCTGGAAATGTGGTCAAAATGGATTGTATATGTCGCCCCATTGAGGCCAGATTTAATTTAACTGGAAATGACGAGTTATATTTGTGCTGGTTGAATGTAATGGAGTTGAAACTTGTGTGGATTTTGAAATAAGGATAGTGAAAATAAGGGGGAAAATGTGACCTCTTTTTGTTCTAATGTATGTTATTTAACCCTTTCATGCATAGTGGTCACTACAGTAGACAGTTACTCGACAGCTGTTCTCTTGTATATTCGTGGGTTTTGTTGTTTTAGTTCCATATCAACCAACACAGCGGACACTTATGCATCATCTCATAAACTGCAATTCATACCATTATTGTAACTTTGCTGTTCTTGATTGGTTCTTGAGTGGAAATCAATTAATATTTATTTTTTGCATCTTATCTCCATGAAGTGAATAATAACTAGAATTAGAATATGTTAAAATGTGAGAAAACATCAGATTAGCTGCAATAAACATGGTTTCATTTCACTGTTTTCATATCACTGTATGATATTGGGTTTTAAATACATGTTTCTTTGCTTCAAGATTAAAACTCATGGTGTAGCTGAGTAGACATTTTTGTAACTCCATGAAAAACAGGTTGATTTAACTCTTTCAGTGCCACGGGCCGATCAGATCGGCTTTGGAGAACACGCCATATTTGTGTACAAACAAACCATCCACCCCCATTTCTTTCTCACATTTCGATGACGTTCTTTCAAATCTTCTTGCAAATTACGATCAATAATGAATCGGCTGCGTCCGGTGTGTTTTGAATCTAAGTAGCAATCGGTCGGATGTTACCGAGCGGTTTTTGACCAAGGAAGAGCTCGCGTTTCGTTTTCTGCTTGGGAAATTTTATGAATGAATTTATGAATGAAATCATATGCAAATTAGATGGCCATTTTGTAGTAATATTGTAAACACAGCGATCTGTCAAAACAGTCCCATCTGCTAGAAAATGAGTTCTGATGACGATTCAGACTTCAATTATAAAAACGACGCGAAATACTGAAAAACGGCCAAATTCTGTGGCACTTTTAAGGCTTATTAGCCCCTTAACTGTCTGGCACCGAAAGAGTTAAAAAAAAAAAAAAAAAAAATTCAATCACATTGTTTTTTTTCATGCCTTAAGACGAATAAAAACACTCAGGAAAAAAAAAAAATCTTGTTTAAGGTTCTCATAATTCATGCATGAAAGGGTTAAACTATAACAAAAAACAGGAAAAAACAGGGGGAAGACAGACAACTTATATGGAATGTGTTTATGTTAAATTTCATGTTTTACCATTATTGATTTTTCAGACATGAGATACAAATGTGCTAAGTTGTGTTTTTTTTGTTTTACTCTTTTGTAAAGTATTTTCCCAAATGAAAAAACAAAATTATAAAAGAAAAAAAATTAATTAGTAAGGACCCCAAGTTTTTTTTTGCTGGGACTGCTACTTGGAGATGTATTGGAAAAAGAAGACAAATACCTCTTTAAAATTCATATAATTTCTTCCAAAAAGGAACTGATGCCCCCCGTGAGGATGAGTGGCTATAATAGAGGAAATCTACTCCATGGGAAGACTGAATTATTACCTACAGCTCAAGGAGCATATAAACATAACATAACTATAAACAAAACAATGCATAATTACTACTGTCTGTCATTTAAATATTTTGTGTTCAACCAGGGACCCATAGTTTGTGTGTTGTATTGTCTGTTGATAAAACAAATAAAAATAAAGTCTAAAAAAATTTTTAGTCCCCTTATTTTCTCTCTGGTTTTGTTATAAACAGGTAGTTAAAAATTTTAACCCACAAAGACCCAAACAGCCACTGACGAAAACCATCTACCGATCTAAAATGTTTAATACCTGTCGATCCACTAATCCGATCAATACATGTAAATAATTGGAGTAAAATGCAGTTTGTCGTGTTTTCATGGTCATCAGATATGACCCATTTGGACGTTCGGAGGCTCTGTAGTTACCATGGAAACACAGTCATCTTCCACAACATTGGTCCACCAGTAAAACCCATGGAGTTGGCTCAACGACAGTGGACAGAGACACTTGGTTTATGATCAGTTAATGATATATTTTGTTGAAAAAGTCACATTTTCTTCATTTTTCTCTGTTTCTGATATTATGACAGTCAACTTCAATCTGAGCTTTTATGAACACCTGCATGATCAGTGAATGAAATATGGAAAAAATACCTGATTTTCATTGAAAAAAAAAGCAAAATACAGAAGATAATATTACAATAAATGGTGATAAATAACATATAAAAGGCCACAAAAGTAACACTGGGTTAAAAAATAATGGCTAATGAATGACAATTGTGTTTCTTTTTCACTAGCTTGAGCTAACACTAATACATTTGCGACACATACACGGTCAGTATTCCCACCTGGTAGTCCAGAATGCTGAATCCCAGTCCCCCTTCTCCTTTCTCCAGCTCAATATTCTGGATTTCCAGTTCCCACATGGCCAAAGCAGATCCTATTGCCTCCTCTGTCACATTATCCTGTGTCGCCGCTGCTGTGTTCACTTCTGGGTCTTCAGCAACCAGCACATTGCTCAGATCAATTTGTTTCTGCAGAGGAAAAGTCCCAAATTTCTATGTAGTGTATGCCTTTCTCACTTTTACTCACAAGCCATAGGCTGGTACCCTGTAGTCAAGTTTCTGGCTCAGGTTTCTGGCAGCAGATAAAAGGGAAATACCTTTGGGATGGTAGAGCTTTAGTACAGTATCACAGATAAAGCTGAAGAGATGAAACCCCTTTTCCAAAGGGAAGCTGCTTTTGATGTCTCATATCTCTAGAAAATATTGTTGGATACTTCTGCGGTATTAGGAGAAGCGGTCTTAATAAACTTTCAGCCTCCTCGCCTATCGCTAGGTCTTAATCCATCATGGCTGACAATGTTGAAAGCCAATGGAGCGATGGACAGGCAGGCCTGAGCTAATAATGGTTGATGGGTTATAAAGACCGTTTCCATCCAATCATATTCAGTTGCTTATATGCAAGGTGGGGAAATCTTTTACATGATGCATTACTGAATGTCACAGAGATGCATGGCGTTTCCTTCTGTACTTATATACATTATCTGCTGCAATATTCATGAGTTAAAATGCCTCTATGTTTTAGCTTTGACAGTCGATGCTCCAGTGACTTTTACAGATTCCCTCTCGGTCACGCCGCGCTGGCATTATAAATGACATTTTCTGGAGTACGGCAGTGCAAATGCAGTACCTTTAATTTAGATGCAGTGGACAGAGCCTCTGTTTCTGGAATGACAGCGTCCATGTCAGGCTGCAGAAGAGGAGCGGGCCTACAACATGTCATATAAACATAGACTGGCAGCTCCTTCAGGATCCGGACTACTTCCTTGTGGGTCTCGCCGATCAGGGATATACCATTAACCTGCGAGAGAAACGACATAAAAGTAAGCATGATCAAACTTTTACTTCTGGCAAGGAGATGTGTTTTGTTTCAATGGATTGAAGATAAACCTCCATCTGTAACACAGTGGTACAGGGAAATATTTAAGGTCTTTCCTATGGAGCGCCGCAGTGCTACATTAACCCTTTCATGCATACTGGCCATTCCAGTGGACAGCTATTCTCCAGCTGTTCTCTTATATTTTCATGGGTTTTGTTGTTTTAGTTCCATATCAGCCAACACAGTGGACACTTACGCATATGTGACTTTGCTGATCTTGATAAACCTGATCTGCAGTAACATGTTTGAGTGTAAATCAATTGTTATTAGACTGTAATTATCATTTTTTCTTTAACAAAATGCTTTTTTTTTTGTATATTATCTCCATGAAGTGAGTAATTACTAGTATTAGAGTATGTTTAAATATGAGAAAACATCAGATCAGCAGCATTAAAAGTGTTTATATTTCATAGTTTTCTCTGTATATCAGTAAATACATGTTTCTTTGCTTCAAAAATTAAACGCATCATATCCATTTGAGTGGACATTTTTGCAGCTCCAAGAAAAATAGGTTCATAAAAAGCTGTCAATTGCATTTTTTTTTCATGCCTAAGAGGAATAAGAACAGTGGGGGGAAAACATCACGATTAAAGTTCTCATAATTCATGTATGAAAGGGTTAAAGGGCAATGACGACTTGTTTTATAATGTCCGGCATCCCTTCCTGAATTACCTTCCCGACGATACCGCTGACTTGTTGAAGAAAGGGCAGCCGCATTTTGTCTTCACTAATAAGTCATAGAATATTTTTATTCTCTTTATCGCCTCCTTTGTATAGCCCCAATGTAAATTTATATAAGCTATATGTGCAGTTTATGGATGTGAATCGTTGTTTTCTTTTGTGGTTTGGCTGTATCTGTGCTGTGTTGTTCATTGTTTGTTGTTTGTGAAATCAAAATATATTCCAAAAAAAAAAAAAAAAAAAAGTAAGCATGATAAGCAAATGCAATGTGAAAAAGTGTAGTCTTAGACACTATACCTCAAGCAGTTCATCTCCACTGAACAGCTTTCCACAGCGTCCAACCGGTCCCTCCGGTAGGACAGATCGGATGTAATGATGCCCACTATTGGCTTCGAGACTGATGCCCAGCCCACTGCTCTCACTGAACTTCTCCACCTGAGCCACCTGTCAAGAAACCAGGGAATCACAAGGTCAAGTTTATTTATATAGCACATTTAAAACAAAACAAGCTGTCCAACGTGCTGTACAGAGATAGAAGTAAAATACATGATGTAGTAATTAGTAAGAATAAGAATAAACTGTACTAGAACAGATAAAAACAAGTGGTGCCAGGCACAACAAACCCCGCCCCTCGCACGTATTGTATCTTATTTTGGCATTGATCCAGCTGATGTCATCATGTCTAATGCGTGTGCTGATGTCAGCGTATCAATTGCCTCTATATATGTGCCAAGTTTGACGTAAATTGAAACAAAATTGATGGGGTTTTTTTTATAGACATTTGAAATTTTAAATGGGATAAAAAAAATTTAAAAATTCATAAAAAATGTCAACTTTGACCTACGCTTCCCAAAATGTAATCACATCTATTCTGGGTCACTGGCAATCTATAAACCCAATTTGGTATGAATTCAACCAATATGTTTTGCTGCTAGAGTGTTAAAAAAAAAAAAAAAAAAAAACAACGAACCAAAAACAATACCCCTTGCTTCCCCTTCGGGTAATAAATAAGAAAAATAGGGTGGAACATTTAAAACAAAACCAGTAGATGAATAAATAAGTTCCACACATGTATTAAATCACATTAAATCACATCTCATTCATTTGTGTTGGTGAACTGTGTTGGTATCTACTTCTCCAAAACCTGCACAATGACCAGTGGTGTTCCCCAAGAATATATATCAGGGCCACTTTTTTTTTTTTTTTTTTTTTTTTTTTGCGGGGGGGGGGGGGGGGGTTCAGACACACTGTTCTTTTTTTCCTATTTATACACATCAGTAATCACCTTTTACCAGGTTCAATGGCAATCATTTCATAAGAGGTACACACATGTTATTCCAACTTTATGGGTGAAAGTGTAAGTGTGACCCTTCAGTGAGTTGGTTTATCATGATACTTTTAACTTTTCCTAGTTAGATGGAACAGTTTGATTTGATTTATTTATTTCGAACATGCAAAGAAACAAAACAAAACAAAACGAAGCAAATTAAGACAAAAACAAAATAACATTCAAATGAACAGAATCTATCTTCAAGCAAATACAAGTCTGAATATTGCATGGTTGGAAAGGAGTAAGACGTATAAACTTATTTAATCCTACCCCTCAGTACTTTTACACCTTTATCACTAACTTAATACAAAAATCAAACAATACTATTTTCCTAATTTTAACACTGAACCACAACAAATATATAGTGCAGTGTCTGAATTATACACAACATAATGTTCATGGCAGTACAGTTATACAGACTCAACAATTCAACCATTTTCTTCAATAATTACAGCATATTTATCAGTACAACATCATCCATAAACAAACAGGCCTCACTGTCATTAAATACTGTACCTCTCAAGAATCAATTCTTTATATCTTTTTTAAACTGAATTATGTTTGATATTTGTTTTATCTCCATTCATACAGTTCATGCAGTAACACTGTCGTCACTGGTTAACACTGCTGATGCTTGAGTTATTGATTTAACAGCTGATAGTTCAAGTGTTTTAATAAAAACCCAGCATCCTGTTCCCCAAAACATACCACTTTTGTGGACTGTACATAAAAACTAACCACTTTGTCAAATCCTTCATCTGACATTTATTTCTGCAGCGCTTTGTACATGGTGAAGTTTTCATGCTGTTTTCTATCTAATATAATGTTTATTGTTTTTTGTGAATAAATAGTTATTTACTTTGTACTTGTTCACACTTATGTTTTATTGATGCACCAACTTCAGTACCTTACCCAAGTTTATAACTTTTTTTTTTTTTTTTTTGCAATATTCTAAGGTGTTTTCAAATATTTCAGCATTTCCATGATGGTTTTTTAATGCGCAAATTTAAAATGCGAATACAACCACCTGAATGGAATCGCATCTTGTGTTTCCTGATGACACAGGATCAAGGATTCTCTTTTAAAATATATTTTAGATATTAATGTCGGGGCTTCTCAAAACCTTTACCGCTCGAGCATGATGAAAAATTTTAGTCGTAGGATCTAAAGCTCAGGGAGAGAAATGGCTTGCGAAATTAAATTCCCTTGGACTTTCTCAGAGCCAACAAGCAAGAACCCTCGGTGTGGTCTTTGACTCAGATCTGAACTTTAAGGCTCATGTGGGGTTTGTCTCCAAATCTGCCTTTTATCACCTCAGAAATATTTCTCTCCAAGTCACGGAGGAACTGGTGCAGTGCAAGCAGGGTCAACCTCTGTGATGTTCTGCTAACTAGTGGACTAAAAATACAGCATAAATGAGACGCATTTGTTGATTTAACATGTAAAAGCACCATATTTAACTATAAATTAGGGATGTCACGATACCAAAAAGTCAGTAGTTGATACCGATATCACTAAAATCACATGATTCTTGATACCAAAGTTGATACCATGGTAAAAAAAAAACAAAAAAAAAAGAATCAAAAGAACTCATAAACTTAAACAAGAAATACTTTAAGTATTTACATATAAATCAATTTTGCTATTGCCTCTAACTCTGTCATCCGTCTGCACTGTCAGTCACAGTTTACTGCTTTGAATGCACAGATGTGACTGGCTGAGTGGTATCATGTGGGATAACTCTACATGTACAGGGTGGGGAAGCAAAATTTACAATATTTTGAAGCAGCGATTGAAAGACAGTGTATGACCAATTAGTTTATTGAAAGTCATGAGAATTTATTTGCCACAAGAAAATTTCCATAATAGAAAATGTTTTTATTCTATGTGTCCTCCTTCTTTCTCAATAACTGCCTTCACACGCTTCCTGAAACTTGCGCAAGTGTTCCTCAAATATTCGGGTGACAACTTCTCCCATTCTTCTTTAATAGTATCTTTCAGAAAGTCCACATTGCTGTGTGATGTTCTATTGGTAGCATGTTCTAAAACGCCCCAAATAGCAGAATCCAGAGGGTTTAGATCTGGGCTAGAAGGCGGCCATAAACATGATTCCCAAAAATTGCTAAAGTTGGATTTGTTGCTGTTGTCAACAAGTGTTTTGGTGTTCTTGTGTAAGATTTAACTTCAAATCATATTTTACTGCATTTCTAACGGTCTTGTTGTCTACCTCAAGTTCAGTTGCCATTTTTCTCATGGATTTGGTTGGATCCTTTAGGATTTTGGATTTGAGAGCTTTAATAAAAGCTTTGGTACATTTTTTGTTGCTTCCTCCACCTCCAGACTTTCTCGTAATAGTTTTGCTCATAGTCATTCTCTTCTTTACCAAATTGAGTTTATAGATTGACAGTGACCCAGAATAGATGTGATTTTATTTTGGGAAAAGTAGGTCAAAGTCAAAAATTTTTATGAATTTTTAAAATTTTCCCATTTACTTATAATGGGTGAAATATGTGCGAGGGGTGGGGTTTGTTGTGCCTGGTACCACTTATTACAGGTTATACAGGGTGGGGAAGCAAAATTTACAATATTTTGAGGCAGGGATTGAAAGACAGTGTATGACCAATTAGTTTATTGAAAGTCATGAGAATTTATTTGCCACAAGAAAATTGACATAATAGAAAATGTTTTTATTCTATGTGTCCTCCTTCTTTCTCAATAACTGCCTTCACACACTTCCTGAAACTTGCGCAAGTGTTCCTCAAATATTCGGGTGACAACTTCTCCCATTCTTCTTTAATAGTATCTTCCAGACTTTCTGGTAATAGTTTTGCTCATAGTCATTCTCTTCTTTACATTATAAACAGTCTTTATGGACACTCCAACTATTTTTGAAATCTCCTTTGGTGTGATGAGTGCATTCAGCAAATCACACACTCTTTGACGTTTGCTTTCCTGATTACTCATATGGGCAAAAGTTTCTGAAAAGGTATGGATAATAGTGTTAGGTATGATTATGACATCAATATATGTTTGGTTTCAAAACAATTGACGTAGTGCCTGCAGAGAAAAAACAACTAAATGTTCATTGTAAATTTTGCTTCCCCACCCTGTATGCAATTGGTCTGTAAGCGGCGCTGGTTAAAATAAAAGTGCTCCACCACCGGCTGTAGGTCCAGGTCTGTATGGAATGAGTTTCTGGGTCCAGACCAGTGCCAATGTGGAGCCCTGATGATTTATTTATTTATTCGTTTGTTTATTTAGCAGGGACAGCACACATTAATGAACATTTCTGTGGTAGTATTAGCAAAAGAGCTATTTTTCCACTGCTGTCCCTTGGTAAGATGTAAAGTACCAGCATTCATAAAATTAGAAACATTTTAAAAATTAAGGCTGCACCCACACAGTACATATCATTAGTTCACATCTGCAGTATACACTGTTAACCTTTAAGTATTAGTAAAACACTTGGACAGATCTGGGTACCTGTGAAGAAGGTGCTTTGCTAGGTTTGTGGTGTTCCCCCCCCTTCGTTTGAATTCCACGGTGTCAGTGTTTACACAGTGGCTAATTTGTGTCAATAACCACGTTGTAGTCATCTACCTGAAATGCTAAATATTTCAACACATGACTTTTGGTCCTTTTTTGTCCATCAGACAAGGCGGAGCTTCTGCTGCAGCTGTTGCCAGTCTTTCACGAGTTCCTGTACCTGTTGCATGTGTACAATTTTCAATTTCACAAATTCAAACAGTTAGTTTTTCTAAAAGGTTGAGAATTTTCATATTTACCCAAGAATAACTGAGCTATTTCCCATTCTACAGTGACATCATCTAGACCACAGGTGTCAAACATGCGGCCCGGGGGCCAAATCCGGCCCGCCAAAGGGTCCAATCTGGCCCGCAAGATGATTTTACGAAGTGCAAAATGCAAAAATTACCCTGAAAATAGTAACAGTCAAGGGCATCAAACTCAAAAATAACAGCATAATAACCTCGAAATAATGACTCCAAATTTTCTCCTTGGTTTAATGTGAGAAACATAATGATATTTTGCCTCTAAATAATGGCAACACCAATTTTTTTCTCTTTGATTTATTGCAAAGAACATTAAATTCTGATATCCTTTAACAATAAAATGTGAATAACCTGAACAAATATGAACAACCTGGAATGTCTAAAGAAAAACAAGTGCAGTTTGAACGATATTCTGCTTGTTTAGTGTCTTTGTAAATCTGATCTGTAATGTACATGTAGAAATCATAAGTTGAGGCATAATATTGATAAAATTGCACTTCTTTTTCTTCAGAAATTTCAGTTTTTTTCCAGTTATTCACATCTTTTTTGTTTTGGATAGAAATACAGGGTGGGGAAGCAAAATTTACAATGAACATTTAGTTGTTTTTTCTCAGCAGGCACTACGTCAATTGTTTTGAAACCAAACATATATTGATGTCATAATCATACCTAACACTATTATCCATACCTTTTCAGAAACTTTTGCCCATATGAGTAATCAGGAAAGCAAACGTCAAAGAGTGTGTGATTTGCTGAATGCACTCGTCACACCAAAGGAGATTTCAAAAATAGTTGGAGTGTCCATAAAGACTGTTTATAATGTAAAGAAGAGAATGACTATGAGCAAAACTATTACCAGAAAGTCTGGAAGTGGAGGAAGCAACAAAAAACGTACCAAAGCTTTTATTAAAGCTCTCAAATCCAAAATCCTAAAGGATCCAACCAAATCCATGAGAAAAATGGCAACTGAACTTGAGGTAGACAACAAGACCGTTAGAAATGCAGTAAAATATGATTTGAAGTTCAAATCTTACACAAGAACACCAAAACACTTGTTGACAACAGCAACAAATCCAACTTTAGCAATTTTTGGGAATCATGTTTATGGCCGCCTTCTAGCCCAGATCTAAACCCTCTGGATTCTGCTATTCGGGGCGTTTTAGAACATGCTACCAATAGAACATCACACAGCAATGTCCACTTTCTTAAAGATACTATTAAAGAAGAATGGGAGAAGTTGTCACCCGAATATCTGAGGAACACTTGCGCAAGTTTCAGGAAGCGTGTGAAGGCAGTTATTGAGAAAGAAGGAGGACACATAGAATAAAAACATTTTCTATTATGGAAATTTTCTTGTGGCAAATAAATTCTCATGACTTTCAATAAACTAATTGGTCATACACTGTCTTTCAATCCCTGCCTCAAAATATTGTAAATTTTGCTTCCCCACCCTGTAGTTTTATCATTTAATGTTATTTTTTGCTCTAAAAAATCGTAGTTGTCATTATTTATAGGTTATTATGCTGTTATTTTACTGGTCCGGCCCGCTGGAAATCAAATTGGGCTGAATGTGGCCCCTGAAAGAAAATGAGTTTGACACCCCTGATGAAGACGGTTTGTTTTTCTTTTGTTTGTTGTGGAGCTGTTTCTGTTTTTTGGTTCTGTTTATTTATTCTTTTTTTGTTCTGTTGTTGTTGTTGTTAGTATTATTACTGTTATTGTAATTGTTTTGTATTGTGTGCTGTTGTTGATTTTTGTTTTTTGTGTCGTGTTGAGTGTATGTACATCCTGTTTTTTGAGTGAGTTATGGGAAATTGTGGTGCTTTGTTTTTATGTTGTTAATGACCCCAGGAAGAGTAGCTGTTGTGGTGTGCAGCAGCTAATGGGGATCAAGCAAACTAATAAACTTTCGGCGTGTACTGCCCCCATCGATTCCGGAAGAGTAGTAGCCTATTGATGGTACCGATTCTTATGCAGGCATCGTTTTTTCCGTTTCTTAAAAAAATTAGTATTGACAGGTTTTTTTTTCCAATATAGTATCGAATGGTATCGTGAGTATCGGTTCTCATGCCATCCATACCACAGATATCCATTTGCTTACTGCTCATCGGACCAGTTTACAGCTGCGAAACATCATGAAGCAGCACAATCTGAGTATAATCTGACGCTTGAGAAAAGACCAAAAAAACTTACAACAACTTCATTGCTCAGTCCCAGAATCTCCAGCCACTTCTTCATTAGTTCTTCTTCTTCAAACAGTGTAAGCTTCATCCCTTGAAAAACACAATAGAAACACTTGCATCAATATAACAAACGACACAAAAATGAAATGAATGCAAATTTGTGATAAACAATTCACAGTCAGGAACTCGGCATTAATTCATAACTATCTGCTAAGTACTTAGGCGGTGTAGAGGAGCGGACCAGCATCAAACAGACTTTTATCTGGCCCTATTAAAAATGAAAGTGTCGCTCTATCTGTAAACCTAAGCATCTGAGGGTCTCCTGTATATTCTGGTGGACAAATTACATTGGTCGCCAGTGTGGTCCTGACAGCAGTACCCTCTTATCTGTCACATGTGTGCCCGGTATCTCGGCCCAGGCTCCTACCATGATTGTCTTCCGTTAGCTGATCCGTGGCTCCGCCGACATCAGATCCTTCACTCTTTGTCTGCAGCTGCTTTTCATCTGCGGCGACTGCAAACACACAATGAGCGCTAAGATAGACAGAAGCAGGCATCGGCAAAGGCAGCTGACAAACGCACAAAGCCGCCGGGAAAAAGACAGCTTCCCTCGGCCGACAAACAAAAAACTCAAAGCTGCTTCCTTTCAGAGGCAGGTGTCATTATATTTAATTTATATACATATCTCAAGACTTCAGTTCTTAAATTATAGATGAGATAAAAACTGAGGTATTTTCACAGCCTCTTCCTGACCCTGCCAGCGTATCCTAAATGTCTGTTTTCTCCTTTGTGTTGTCTGTTATCCATCTCAAACTCCTGTCTTTACTTTAAATATTGCTCCATACCCTCACTGCAATTTCCTGACAGGGTTCACTGTCTGGCAACCGCCGGCCGGCTGGCTGGGTTTTCGTTTTGGACCTTTCTGTTGGCAACACACATTATGCCAAATCTTATTTGCATAGCGTTTTCAGTTCAATCAATCACTACTGACACGAAATAACCGAGGAATGTTGCTTTTTTATTGTGATCGCCTGGAGGTCCTGTCAGTGCAGATGAAGACGAGAATCTGCAGCTTTAATGGTTTTACAGCCACTTGTAATTCATCGGTATTTAGTTATTCTTCTGTTACATACTCCTCTATATTATGTACTTACTAATCATTAGTTATGCTTATTTTACTTTATGTGTATTTAATTTCGAAGTGGCTATTATTTACTTGTTATGTTAGTTCTCATATATTATTATTAGATATATGACAACGTACTGTAACCCTTTCATGCATAGTGGTCACTACAGTGGACAGCTTTTATACAGCTGTTCTCATGTATATTCATGGGTTTCAACTTATACCATTACTGTAACTGTACTGTTCTTGTTAAACCTGATCTGCACTAACATGTTTGAGTGTAAATCAGTTACTAATTGTTATAAGACTGTAATTAACAGTTTTCTTACACAAAAAGTTGTTGTTTTTTTTTTGCGTATAATCGCCATAAAAACAATAGTAACTAGTATTAGAGTATGATAGAATGTGAGAAAACATCAGATTAGCTGCATTAAAAAATGTTTTATTTCATAGTTTTCACACAGTATATCACTTTCTGATGATGGTTTTAAATACATGTTTGTTTGCTTTAAAAATTAAACACATGGTGTCCGGTTGAGTGGACATTTTTGTAACTCCATGAAAAATCGGTTCATTAAAATTGATTGATTTTTTTCATGCCTAAAGAGGAATAAAAACACTCAGGACAAAAATCTTAACTAAGGCTCTCATAACTCATGCATGAAAGGGTTAATGTAATGGATGCATTCATTTCTGTAATCGTATTTTTTTCAGTACATGATTATGCATTCATCATACGTTGTTATATATTTAGTTGTATTCTCTTCTGTGTTATTCTTTAGTCATTATTTAGTTATTGCGTGTTAATTGTTGTGTAGGTTAATTTGTACTCATTAATTATTCATTATTATTAGGTTATTGTGTTTATAAATGAGTAGTTTAAGGCCATGGATGCCCTAATTTGCATTTCCTTTATTTCAGTTCTTGTATTAGTTACTATTCATTATGTTACTTGTTATTTGTTTTTAATTATTTAATTATATTAGCTCCCAAATCATTCCATGGTTATTATTCTCACGTGCTAGTACTTGTCTAAGTTTTGCTTAATTAGTTCTTATTGTTGTATTTGTTAATCGTACTTAAATGGTACTGAAGACTGAGACATTAATGGCAAAATACAGTATTATTCAGTGACATTTAAGATAAGATATACTTTATTGATCCTCAAGGGGGAAATTCAAGTGTGTACAGCAGCACAACACAGTATGCGCCAAATACAATAGAAACATTAGAAAATATATCAGCTAAAATTTATTTAGGGGGTCAAATGAGTGGCCATTTTTGTCAAAAAAAAAAAAAAAAAGTTGTAAGAAATGCATAGAACTGTGCTGAAATAATGCTAATACATTTGTGCACAGACTACTGATATTATTTGACAGTGGAAGCTATATTTTCAGAAATATTGGATTTTGAATAGCACGTGTATGTGAAAACTTTTGCTGGTGGACGGATGTGACATTACCCATGATGATCTGGTCAGTACCAGTACTTTATTAGTAATAAACTTATATACTTACTATTGCTAATTCTCCTCTTATTCATAAATGTATTGTGGATCTAAAACAATAACAGCTGACACAAAAACACAAAATGTGGCAGTGGACGATGTGACATGGTTGTTACAGATCCCATCATACTGATGCTCGGCAGCCATGTCACCGTTTCCACAAATGATCCCTGTGCAAAAACTAGGATCAGAATTATTTATTGTATAGTTTATCATCATACTAAAGAGTAAATAACATAGAATTGTTATTTCTTTATAAAAATGTTTATTATTAGAAAGCTGTTGATTTAAAAAGTGGCTTAATGTATGTATTGGTGTAACATAAGCAGGATGGATCAGCACCATACTCCATATTGCAACCTGTAAAAATAAAGCATGTGATATGTAGGATAGAATCTTGTAAGAAAAACTGGGGAATCTAAAAGAATAGAATATTGGTTTTTCAGGTAAATTCAGTTCAAATATAACTTGGCCATTTGTGACATGAAAATATAGCATTAATTGTGATGAAATTGGACATTTTTGACCTGAAAACATAGTTCATATGACCATCAACATGTTGCAACAGAAATGAAATCCTGTAAATTTGCAGAACTTGCATTTACCAACACAAAGTTCCTTTGGGGATTCACTTAGATTGATTTCTTATGCACAAAGACAGAAATAAGACCTCTAAGCAAATTTTAGCCGATATATATATATATATATATATATATATATATATATATATATATATATATATATAAAAACAAGTTCATTAAAGTGACAAAAATAATAGCAATAGTAATGATAAAGTAGCAAGTTGTTACTCTGTTATCCCTGTGTGCGACTGAATATGTTGTATGGTTTGCACACTTGAGATGAATTCAACTGTTACTGTATAAAAGAGCAAAAAATAACAAGAGGAGATACAGTTTGTAGTATTATAAGACATCCTGCACTCTACATGCACACTTCTGCAGTCGTTTTGACAGCCTCTGTGGTAATGATATCCAGTCAAATGTTATGCATCAATGCTCATTTATCTGTTGCTAAATGAATTATTTATTACACTGGACTGGACTGTATATCACAACCCATTCTTTAGTTGGAAGGGAGTCGAACTTTATTTTCATGTTTTGAGAAAATAGTTGCGACCCTCTGGCCTTACTGAGCATCTCATCGCAGTTTCCTCTCTTAATAAGAATAACAGTGCATTTACCCTGCAGTTATCATTAACAGGCAAGAACACGGCATTTTAATCAGCAGTTACCAGTTTGAAATGTTAAAGGTGTAAAACCATGAATTTTAAAGCAGCTGTCGATATTAAAGTTGTGATCACAATGTTAATAGAATTTACAACATCTTCATATAACACAAAGGATGCTACATTTATACATTAACTGGCACCATCTTTAACTGGATGTGCCCTCGTGTTCGAATCGCAAACTGATTTAAAATGACGTAACAGCAAGTGTAACTGCAATGAGTGTTCAGACTTATGAATAAATATAAGCATAATTTTCAGTAATATTGTCATCATATTTGGTATGCATTTGGTGCAGGAAGAGATTTTCAAAGAGAAGATCTTGCGTTGGAAAAAAAAATGTTTGGTGGAAAAGCGCACAAGATCAACCAATCAGATGTGGCATCTTTTGACACCTGGTTATAAATAGTTGTATATAGTTTTCTGAGTTGTAAAAGTGGTTCATTGAACATGTTTGTTGCACCATATTGTTTTGTCAATAGTTGTACATAGTTTTACTAAAACAACACCTTAGATATTGCCTACATTTTAATGTAATTCACAGGTGTCAAACATGCGGCCCGGGGGCCAAATCCGGCCCACCAAAGGGTCCAATCCAGCCCACGGGATGAAATTTGTGAAATGCAAAAATTACACTGAAGATATTAACAATCAATGGTGTGAAAATCATTTTAAATCAGGTTCCAGATACAGTCCAATTAGATTTCAAATGGGTCAGACCGGTAAAACAGTATCATAATAACCTATAAATAATGACAACCCCAAATTCTCTCTTTGTTTTTTTAGTGTAGAAAAGTAAAATTACATGAAAATGTTTACATTACCAAACTATACTTTTACAAAAAATGTGAAAAACCTGAACAAATATGAACAAACGGAAATGTCTTAAGAAAAGAAAATGCAATTTTACCAATATTCTGCCTGTTACTAAATGTTTTGTGCGATTGTAACGCACATGTGTAAATGATAAACTGATAAATCAAGGCATAATATTGTTAAAATTGCACTTTTTTTTCTTAAGACAATTCAAGTTGTTCATGTTATTCAGATTTTTACTGGAACTTTGTTGATGTAAACCTGATCATAATATAATTCTACTTTTTTCTCTGTCATTATTTTACTGGTCCGGCCCACTTGAGATGAAATTTAGCTGAAAGTGGCCCCTGAACTAAAATGAGTTTGACACCCCTGATGTAAATGGTCATATATAACTTCATTTGCTAAATTGGTAAGATAAGATATGACTTTACTGATCCCACCATTTGGGAAATTTCACTTTTAACAGCAGCAAAATACAAAAATGAAATGTAAAGACTAAAAGATGAAACATGCTATTTCTATGAATATTTATTTAAACTTAGATTTAAATATTATTTACATACTTAACAATATAGTTGCCCATGGTGTGATATGGGATGGTGACTGCGAACTGTTATATATTCTGATGACTGTGGGAAGGATATTGTAGTTATAATTTGGAAGTTTTCCATTACCATGTTCATTCTAAGTTATGAAAGTGATTTGTGAACAAGTTTTTGGTAAAGAATCTAACTTTTTCCTACATTGTTATGTTTTTTGTGGGATTTTTAGGGTCAGTGGTTTAAAACCCCTTTAGCCCCAATCAGCCCGCCCGCGGGCCGAAAAAATTATATTTATATTCATCTACTATAAAAATATAATAAATCAGGACAATGGATGTTTTTTTCAACTTTTGCTCAAAGTTTAGAACCTAAAGTTAATAAAAGTACATCAAAAGTGTGTTTTAGTGCAAACTTTAATGTTCAAACATGATTTTTAATCTTTGTGGGGTGAAATATACGCTATTAAAAATCTCCGACACGAACAATTAATTTATGCATATCATCGTCAATCCAGCCGAAAAACAACAGGCGAGGATAAAAAAAATTCTAATTTCTCTTTTAGTTTGTTACAGTTTACTCAGGCATAGTAATAGATACCATATTTTAGACAATGGGAATAGATTCTGTGAGGTCTCTAAATGTCCACAGACACCAAGAACATCCATATGAACCTTATCATTAAAAGTATTATAAGTAATTCTTCATTTACTTTGGGTATGTCTTTTTAGGCGTTTTTCCCCTGAAAATATGGTCAGGGTTAAACAGGTTAATAGAGCACGTCAAATATAAAATAAAAAAATTTAAAAAAAAATGACTGTAAAATCACACAGGTGTGGTTGTGCTGAATAAATTATACCAAACAAGTGGTGTCAGGTACAGCAAACCCTGCCCCTTGCCTGCATTGTAACTTATTTTGGCAATCCAGCTGATGTCATCATGTCTGTGTGTGTGCTGATGTCATCATATCAGCTGCCTTTATATATGTGCCAAGTTTGAAGTAAATTGAAACAAAATTACTGTTTTTATAGACATTTCAAAATTTGGCCCATTACAAGTAAATGGGAGAAAAACAAAAAAAAAATTCATTAAAAAATTGAACTTTGACCTACTGTTCCCAAAATGTAATCAGATCTATTGTGGGTCACTGGCAATCTGTAAACCCAATTTGGTATGAATTTAACTAATAGTTTTGCCGCTAGAGTGTTAACAAACAAACAAACAGAACCAAAAACAGTACCCCTTGTCTCCCCTTAGGGGCAGGCAAGAAATAGAAAAGCAAAGAAAGTCCTAACTTTCTTTGAATTACTTCCTTCCTTTTCTTGCAATTAATGGACCCCCTCCCCCCCTTTTTTTTTTTTTTTTTTTTGTGAGTGTGTGTGTGGGTGTGTCTAGCTTTTTGTTTTGTTTGGTTTTTGGTTTTTGGTATTTATATATATGTATATATTCCTTGCATGGAGCCTATCCCAACTGCAGGTTCAGAAAATTAATAAATAAATCAACACATCCGTTTTACAGAATTTTCTTTCTTGACTTTTAATGACTTAAGTATAATTTTAGCACTTTCCAAATTCAAACTGTGGGACAAATTAGAACCTTTGGTTGGGTGGTTTTGGCCCACGGACTGTATGTTTTCCACCCTTGCTATAACGCGTCTATGGGGGTACGTTCTGTGCTGTACGCACCTCACAATGAGTACGCACAGACCATATGACTGTAGAAAGTGAAACTTAAGATGCTTTTCTAATTCCTCTAATTCCCCTACATTTGTGGAGCTCATTTTCCTTTTCCCTACTTACAGAAACTTTAATTTGAGGGGGAAAGATGTTTCTTTAACCCTTTCATGCATACTGGTCACTACAGTGGACAGCTATTCTGCAGCTCTTCTCTTGTACAGTACAGGCCAAAAGTTTGGACACACCTTCTCATTCTTCGCATTTTCTTTATTTTCATGACTATGTACTTTGTAGATTCTCACTGAAGGCATCAAAACTATGAATGAACACATGTGGAATTATGTACTTAACAAAAAAGTGTGAAATAACTGAAAACATATCTTATATTCTAGTTTCTTCAAAGTAGCCACCCTTAGCTCTGATGACTGCCTTGCACACCCTTGGCATTCTCTTGATGAGCATCAAGAGGTAGTCACCTGAAATGGTTTTCACTTCATAGCTGTGCCTTGTCAGGGTTACTTAGTGGAATTTCTTGCCTTATTGATGGGGTTGGGACCATCAGTTGTGTTGTGCAGAAGTCAGGTTGATGCACAGCTGACAGCCCTACTGGACAACTGTTAGAATGCATATTATGGCGAGAACCAATCAGCTAAGTAAAGACAAACGAGTGGCCATCATTACTTTAAGAAATGAAGGTCAGTCAGTCTAGAAAATTTCAAAAACTTTGAATGTGTCCCCAAGTGCAGTCGCAAAAACCATCAAGCGCTCCAACGAAACTGGCTCACATGAGGACCGCCCCAGGAAAGGAAGACCAAGAGTCACCTCTGATGCTGAAGATAAGTTCATCTGAGTCATCAGCCTCAGAAATCGCAAATTAACAGCAGCTCAGATTAGAGACCAGATGAATACCACACAGAGCTCTAGCAGCAGACACATCTCTACAACAACTGTTAAGAGGAGACTGCGTGAATCAGGCCTTCATGGTCAAATAGCTGCTAGGAAACCACTGCTCAGGAGAGGCAACAAACAGAAGAGATTTATTTGGGCCAAGAAACCCAAGGAATGGACATTAGACCAGTGGAAATCTGTGCTTTGGTCTGATGAGTCCAAATTTGAGATCTTTGGATCCAACCGCCGTGTCTTTGTGCGACGCAGAAAAGGTGAACGGATGGATGCTACATGCCTGGTTCCCACCGTGAAGCATGGAGGGGGAGGTGTGATGGTGTGGGGGTGCTTTGCTGGTGACGCTGTTGGGGATTTATTCAAGACTGAAGGCAACCTGAATCAGCATGGCTACCACAGCATCCTGAAGTGACATGCCATTCCATCCGGTTTGCGTTTAGTTAGACCATCATTTATGTTTCAACAGGACAATGACCCCAAACACACCTCCAGGCTGTGTGAGGGATATTTGACCAAGAAGGAGAGTGATGGAGTGCTGCACCAGATGACCTGGCCTCCACAGTCACCGGACCTGAACCCAATCGAGATGGTTTGGGGTGAGCTGGACCGCAGAATGAAGGCAAAAGGGCCAACAAGTGCTAAGCATCTCTGGGAACTTCTTCAAGACTGTTAGGAAACCATTTCAGGTGACTACCTCTGGAAGCTCATCAAGAGAATGCCAAGAGTGTGCAAAGCAGTCATCAGAGCTAAGGGTGGCTACTTTGAAGAAACTAGAATATAAGAGATGTTTTCAGTTATTTCACACTTTTTTGTTACGTACATAATTCCACATGTGTTCATTCATAGTTTTGATGCCTTCAGTGAGAATCTACAAAGTAAATAGTCATGAAAATAAAGAAAATGCAAAGAATGAGAAGGTGTGTCCAAACTTTTGGCCTGTACTGTATATGTGATTTTACTTTTGGTTTTCAGGGTATAAAAAAAGTTATTATTTTTTTTTTTTTTTATTCTTTTTTTCATTGTGGGTTTGGTTCTTGCACACCTTGTTCAAAAAAAAAAAGACAAATGCTAAGTGTGGCTCTGAATTCAGGGGTTTTTTTTTTCTTTTGTTGGACAGTGACTATTATATTTTTCTGTCAGACTTGTATTGCCTGAATTGTTGAGTTTGTCTTTGTTGTGCCATACTTTTCACTAAAAATATAAAAAAAAAAAAAAAAAAAGAAATATAAAAGCAAAATCAAGAATTTTCCAAAATGGCCAAAATACACTCCAAAGAGCTCCCACAACTACAGTGGATTTGTTTCCTCTAACTCATTACATTCCGTTCTCCTTATGACTCCTACCTTGACTGGCCTCCTCTGCCTTCTTCCCCTCCAGCTCCATCTCCAGCTCCCTCATGACGGTGGCGGTGGTGGGGATGGTGGCGGACGGGGACAGGATGGTGGCGCTGGTGTCCACTGCGGGGGGGATCTCCTCAGGCCTGAAGCCCCGGCGGATGAGCTTCAGGTGGACCGTCTGACCCGTGTGTCTGAGGACCTCCACTGCCTGCTGATTGGTGTATCCCTGGATGTTGATGCCGTCCACCTGCAGAGGGCGACCGCCGGTGAGCACACGGATTAAAGGGGTCATATTTTGCTAAACCCACGTTTATTAGTCTTTGGTACATTTATTCGTGTATTTGGACCCTAATAGTACCAGAAATTTGAATTTGAACCCTCCAGGTGCTGCAAAACTATCTTTATATTCATTTGGGCAAAAATCGAGTGGATTTCTACAACCTGTTTTAATGCTGCGTTCCAGGCCTGTTTTTGAGCAAGTAAGACATGACTTCAAACCACAACTCACGACTTTGTAACGTTCCAGGCAAGTCACGCCAAACTGCTGAAGCACAAGGAAATGTGGTAGCTAGATGTAAACAAACCAGCATGGTGGACCGTACGTTATGCTCATTTATAATCATCTCTATTCCAGAGGTAACTGTTCCTTGCTTATTTGAGGGAAACAGAAGAATAAAAACAGCGCATAAGGCAAGAGAAGTTGTTCTACCTTTTACGTTACGTCATATGTATATTTGGATATGTTTTTGGTATAAATTTATTCTTGCACTCAATGGACTGAAAACGAGCTAACGCTAGAGTAGCAGCTGATTACACTGGGTTACAAAAAAATGTTTTTTGCAAGTTGTGTAGGTTTTTTTCAACTGAATTAGGACCATTTTGCACCGCTAAATCCAAAAATGACATCTGTTTTTCTCAATCACGTCAGGTTTTTTTGCTAATTTGATTTTGAAAAATTTGATCTTCTCACAAAACTGATTACATTTTTGTGACTTTATCAGTTGATTTTTTATATAGTTCTCACCCGAAATAGGTTTTAAGAGAAAAAAAATCATTTTCTAACAGGATTCCTGTTAGGTACAATGGTGTATTCACCACAGATGTAGCAGAATACATCAGGCTTATGTTTGCAAGATCTTCTAGTCGAAGCCATTTCATTCACCTGTAATATTAAAAAAAAACATTAATCACGTTGGCAAAAGTAAAATCTTCAGAACTTGTTTATTGCAAGAAATAGGAAAGAATTTTGTATCATATGATGTGAAAATGCCCATAAATATAAGCAAAAATGTTAAAAAGCCAATATGTAGCATAGTTCAGAAAGTTGACCTGATTGAGCAAAATGAATGTGATTTTTGGATTCAGCACACCAAAATGATCCTAAATCAGCTAAAAAAACGTAAACAATAAATTTGTTGTTGACTAGTGTTATGTATAACATTTGCGGATAAATAACATCAGAGTTAGGGGTGTAAGAAAATATCGTTTCTGCAATATATCGCGATATTTCATTTCATGATACTGTATTGATATTAAAAAGTACTGTATTGATATTTTTAGGTATTTATTATTTATTATTATTTAACACTGTGAGTAAATAATGTTCGTTCCTTTGTTGGGATTGCACAAAAATAATGTTCTGATGTTAGTTCCGAACTAATAGAATATGAACATTTGAGCAGGATCTTAAACTCTAATGTCTGTAAAACATCATTTAAGTTTGAACACAGGAACATTTTTTGATATAGTATTAGATTCTGTTGGGATCAAATAAAAACGTGTTCAGTATTTGTGCAGATTTCTAGTGTAATTCAATTCTTCCAGGAAATAATCATTTTAAAGAAAGAAAAAACAAAAAAAATTGCCTTTTTAGCAGTATCATGACATATCGCGATCCTAGTGTTGTGATTTGTTTCATATTGCCAGATTCTTGCCAATACACACCCCTAATCAGAACAATACCTTGTTTTAATAAACAATTTGCATAAACACAGCATCCATGGGGGCCGCCATTGTTGTTTCACAGGCGACATAACATCAGAGCTCAGAAGTGGGAGTACATCGATCTAGTACGAGTTCACAGGTGGGAAGTCACGGGTTTGACTGCCATTCCAGTGCATTTTCACCAGTAGAAGGTTGGAAAAAATACAAGTTACGGGTTGCCTGGAACGCAGCATAATTCCTGCTTAATTTGTTGCGCTTATAACTAGTTACGTCACGACATTTGCACATATAAGGTCAAGACTTCTGAAAAACATTTCTCCGAGTACGACATAATTGTTTGTCAGCAGCAGCGGTTGTAGTCCATACTGAAAATACGTCCAAACTTTGAGCCGATTACACTGGTCTACAATTTTTTTTAGAAATTATCTGCCTCAGAGATTAAATAGGCTAAATGTTATGCATTTTCATAGGATTACTTGGGAAAAAACTAACCGAAGTGCTGGTTTGCTGATGTTTTCCAGGTATATGATAAAGTGTAATAACACATATATACTGGTTTATGTACATTTATATAATAGATTTATAAGTCTTCCTCTAGATCAGGGGTGTCAAACTCATGTTAGTTCAGGTGCCACATTAAGCCAAATTTGATCTGCAGAGGGCCCGACCAGTAAAATAATAACATAATAATATACAAATAATGTCAACTCCAAACTTTCCTCTATGTTTTAGAGCAAAAAAAGTTAAATTATGCCATCAAAATGTTTATATCTGTCAACTATCCTTTAAAATAATGTGAATATCGTGAAGAAACTGAAATTTCTTAAGAAAACTAAGTGCAATTTTAACGATATTATGTCTCTGTTTATCATTTACACATATAAATTACAACTTACAGATCACAGTTTGTCGTAGTAGTTTGTTTTAGTGTAAATACAGTAAAATGACATGAAAATTTTTACATTTACAAAAACAAAAATTTGGTGTTGTGAGTATTTATAGGTTATTATGATAGTATTTTACTGATCCGACCCATTTGAGATTAAATGTGGAACCTGAACTAAAATGATTAATATCTGTGTAATTTTTGCATTTCATAAATTCATACCAGGGGCCGGACTGGACCCTTTAGCGGGCCAGATTTGGCCCCCGGGCCACATGTTTGACACCTGTGCTCTAGATAGAACCAGTAAAGTGAATGTATTGTCATGTGCAGACGGTGTTTTGAAGTAGATCTTGTAGCTCTGAGACTAATATTCCTTTGGAGTCAAACCCATTCTCTCGTTTATTCTCGAATTCCATATTTTGACCCCAGACTGTATCTTGGAAACTTCAGCCAATCAGCATTTAGGACTTGATTTTTCTTTATCAGTGGCTCACATGTGGTAAAATTTCAAGATTTTTATTCTGGAAGCATTTGACTTGTAGACCAGTGTTACCTAAAATGTTCAGTTGTTGTATGTACAGACCTGATCAAAATCTTAAGACCAGTTGAAAAATAGCTAGAATTTACCTTTTGCACATTTGGATCTTAATGAGGTTTTAAGTAGAGCTACAATATACAAAAGCAAGAAGGGGGAGTGAGACAAAAAGCACTTTGAAAAAGTAATTTATTGAAAACAAGTAAACTGAAATAGGCTGTTTATCAGCTGATCAAAAGTTTAACACCGCAGGCTATAAAAGCCAAAATCTGCTCAAAATTCTCATTTTCTGTCGGGCATTCACACGGTCATGCCCACCTGATGGCTAAAGCTAAGAAGCTTTCTCTTCTTGAACGTGGTCGGATCGTCGAGCTGCATAAGCGAGGCCTCTCGCAGCGTGCCATTGCTGCTGAGGTTGGACGCAGTAAGACAGTCATTCTGAATTTTTGGACAGATCCTGAGCATTATGGAACAAAAAAGTCAAGTGGTAGACCCAAAAAAACAACACCTGCGCTGAGCCGGAGGATCCGATTGACTGTCCGTCAAGACACAGGGCGGTCCTCGACCCAAATTAAGGCCCTTACTGGTGCTGACTGCAGCGCAATAACCATCAGACGGCATCTGCAGGAAAAGGGTTTCAAAAACAAAAAACGAATTCAAAGACCTCGTCTCCTACAACGCCACAAAACTGCCCGTTTAGACTTTGCCAGGGAGCATCAAACATGGGACACTGAAAGGTGGAAAAAAGTTTTATTCTCTGATGAGAAAAAATTGAACCTTGACGGTCCAGATGGCTTCCAACGTTACTGGCATGACAAGGAGATCCCACCTGAGATGTTTTCTACCCGGCACAGTGGAGGGGGGTCCATCATGATCTGGGGTGCTTTTTCATTCAGTGGAACACTGGAGCTTCAGGTGGTGCAGGGTCGTCAAACGGCGGCTGGTTACGTGCAGATGTTGCAGCGGGCATCCCTCATGACTGAGGGCCCTTGTCTGTGTGGTAACAGCTGGGTTTAAAAACAGGACAACGCTGCAGTTCACAGTGCTCGCTTGACGAAGGACTTCTTCAGGGAGAATAACATCACTCTTTTGGACCATCCCGCATGTTCCCCTGATTTAAATCCCATAGAGAACATTTGGGGATGGATGGCAAGGGAAGTTTATAAAAATGGCCATCAGTTCCAGACAGTCGATGCCCTTCGTGAAGCCATCTTCACCACTTGGACCAATGTTCCCACCAGCCTCCTGGAAACACTCGCATCAAGCATGCCCGAACGAATTTTTGAAGTGATTAACAAAAACGATGGAGCTACTCATTACTGAGTCCTACTGAGAAAATTTTTTGTTCTGGTTTGGAGAGTTTTTTGTAATTTTTTGAGCGATGGTCTTAAACTTTTGATCAGCTGATAAACAGCTTATTTCAGTTTACTTGTTGTTTTCAATAAATTACTTTTTCAAAGTGCTTTTTGTCTCACTCCCCCTTCTTGCTTTTGTATATTGTAGCTCTAATTAAAACCTCATTAAGATCCAAACGTGCAAAAGGTAAATTCTAGCTATTTTTCAACTGGTCTTAAGATTTTGATCAGGTCTGTATTAATGAACACAAGTGGATGAACCGGACAGAAAGCACAGTGAACAACCTGGAGGGGGTGGGGTCATGTGCATTTAAAGGGCCGGCGCTCAAAACCACCTTTCTGGTGTCATTACTCAGAAATAGGGTTGAAGATGGACCTGTGGAGTTGAACTAATGAAGAATTCAGACTCAAGCATAGCATTTACAGTTTATATAGACCACAGGGAAATGTTTGAAAATGCATAATTCCATTTAAAAAAAAGCAAAATATCACTCCTTTAAACCACGGCGCAAAACAGCTTGTGTTTGCTGGATCGCCATCTGTATTCTACATTTGACAGAAGCAAAACTGGGAACAAAGCGATTACAAACACTAACATATATCTGGCTTGATTTATTTATTTATTTATTTATTTATTTATTTATTTCTAGAACTCGACACAAGTCAAAAGTGCATACGTTTAAATAATTAACAAAACCTATTAAGCGGTACATTTTTAAGTCCCGAAGCCCACCATCACTTACACTTCAACATAAAATTTAATCAACCACACGCAGTTAAATGAGAACAAAACAAGTAAGAAAACACAAGGCAACATTAACTCATGTTTCAATGATGCAAGAAATTACACGCAGTTTAACTTCGTTGTTAATGTCCCGTCGTAATGAAATAAAAACTTAATTACTCACAGTGTTAATTCAACCCCCTTTTATATTCAGTCGCAAGTAAAACACTTCCATGAACTATCTGTTAATAGTGAATAATTCAAAGTTACGCATCTTTTAATTTCCCTCTACTGAATGAATGACTAAATGTGATCATTACAACAGATAATATGAAACACTCGCTGCATATTTTACCTCGTGCCACACAAGACAGAGAAATTGGTAACAGCTACAAAGAGCATAATTGAAGTACTTACAGCGATAATCTGGTCTCCCACATGAATGCGTCCATCTTGATCTACGGCGCTGTCTTTCGTTATGCTCTTAACAAAAATACCCGAGGGCTCTGGGGAGTTGGAACAAGTCAGAAATTAAAGAGTAGAGAAAGAAGACCGGATACATGACATTAAGAAAGAGCAAATAGAAGATTCAGTCTGATGTAGGAAGTCAATGATGAGATAAAAGCCTGATTGAAAGACCTGATAAATCTCAACAATGAAAACCTCCAATAGTGGCCGTCTATTGTATTGTATCTAATGCTACATTATGGGAAAAAGCAATGGGATTTAATGCTTAAAGCTGCACTCATTTATTTCTGCAGGCACCTGCAGTCGTGGAAACAATTATTAGACCACCCCTTGTTTTCTTCAATTTCTTGTTTATTTTAATGCCTGGTACAACTAAAGGTACATTTGTTTGGACAAATATAATGATAAGAACAAAAATAGCTCATAAGAGTTTAATTTCAGAGCTGATATCTATCCATTTTCCATGGTTTTCTTGATTATTTTGTTCTTTTTGTTTATTATTTTGGTCGTTTTTACTAAATTTTACTAGTCGTTTTGTTGATTTTGTGATTAATTTGTCCATTTTTGTCCATTTTGTTGTTTTTTTCTGTTCAATAAATCTCATACTGTCGAACAAAAAGGGTTAAAGACATGTAAAGAACTAAATACTAGTACTTTGGTTTATAGAAGCTTGGCCCTTTTTGTTTTTCCTGCTGTACATCACATACAGTCGCAGAAAAAAGTATTAGACCACCCCTTGTTTTCTTCAATTTCTTGTTTATTTTAATGCCTGGTACAACTAAAGGTACATTTGTTTGGACAAATATAATGATACCAACAAAAATAGCTCAGAAGAGTTTAATTTCAGAGCTGATGTCTAGACATTTTCCATGTTTTCTTGATAATAACCAAAATTACTTCAGTTCTCACATCAGTATCTATGGCATTGTACTGATAAAAACAGTGCTTTTAGGCATTCCGTGTTTTGTTTTCTGTCTGTTTTAGTCACATGATACACACAGGAGTTAGACCCAGGGTTCAGTGCAAAGGGAGGTCACACTAAACACAACCACTTTGGTTTATAGAAGCTGCTGAATGAGACCTGTATATTTTGTTTGATTTTGTTCATTTTAATTAAATTTATTGTGTTAAATTCTTTTTTTTTTGGTTCATTTTGGTTGAAGTTGTTGATTATTTTGTTAAATCTGTCGATTATTGTCTTCTTTTTGTTTATTATTTTGGTCGTTTTTACCAAATTTTACAAGTCGTTTTGTTAATTTTGTGATTAATTTGTCCATTTTTGTCCATTTTGTTGTTTTTCTCTGTTCAATAAATCTCATATTGTCTGAACAAAAAGGGTTAAAGACATGTAAAGTAATAAATACTACCACTTTGGTTCGTAGAAGCTGTTGAATGAGACCTGTATATTTTGTTGGATTTTGTTCATTTTAATTAAATTTATTGTGTTAATTCCTTTTTTTGTTCATTTTGGTTCAAGTTGTTGATTATTTTGTTAAATCTGTCGATTATTTTTCTTCTATTTGTGTATTATTTTGGTCGTTTTTACCAAATTCTACTAGCCATTTTGTTAATTTTGTGATTAATTTGTCCATTTTGTTGTTTTTTTCTGTTCAATAAATCTCATATTGTCTGAACAAAAAGGGTTAAAGACATGTAAAGTAATAAATACTACCACTTTGGTTTATAGAGGCTTGGCCCTTTTTGTTTTTCCTGCTGTACATCACATACAGTCACGGAAAAAATTATTAGACCACCCCTTGTTTTCTTCAATTTCTTGTTCATTTTAATGCCTGGTACAACTAAAGGTTCATTTGTTTGGACAAATATAATGATAACAACAAAAATAGCTCATAAGAGTTTAATTTCAGAGCTGATATCTATCCATTTTCCATGGTTCTCTTGCTAATAACCAAAATCATTTCAGTTCTTAAATCAATAGCTATGGCATGTTTTCTTTTCTGTCTGTTTTCGTCACATGGTACACACAGAAGTTAGTACTTGAATGCATATACAAGTGTTTTTGATGACATTTGATGGTTTAATAATTTTTTTCCGCGACTGTAAATACAACAGTGAACTTTTAAAACCTAGTTTGAACCCTGTTATTATTCCAGTTTTAAGATGTATTCACACTTCTAATTCAGACCCTTGTTTATGCTCAGCTACAGATAAAAATCCTCTCTAGAACTGACGGATGCTCCTGCACAAAATCCACTTCTCTGTCGAGGAGGAGAAACACGCCGACTTTATGAAAAAGCACATATCAAGAGTTGACCTTTTCAAGATGGAGTCTTTAGGAACCAAACGGGGGGGGGGGGGGGCTTTATTCAAATGGTGGAAAAGTATGAAACAGAGTGTGCATGACTGCATTTAAACAGGCGTATTAGTCATATATGAGTTTTTCTTAGCCATGAAAACGGCTGATTCAGATGTCAGGGTAAGGGTAGAAACCAGAATGTTTTGTGCATGTAAACGGAGTCAGTAAATCCACACGCAAACATCAAATATAATGATCAGTGCAGGTTTAAACCACAAACTTAATTCACTGTCATTATTACCTGAATTTTTGTCTCCAACATAGCCCGCGATGGTAATGCCTAGTCCCTGGGTGTTCTTAGTAAGGCTCACATCAAAAGCTTCTGCCTCCTCTTCCTCATAGCCCTGTGACAAGATGAAATAAACATTATGAAAGGTTAACACCAACTGATATTCAACAAACGCTGAGGGATGATTCATACGACAACAGCGGAAAATCAAGTTAAGGCACTTTAGTCATCAGTACGGTCACCGAAACACTATAACGAGCATGCTGAAAAGAGGATACGATGATTCAAAAGTGACTCACTGATTCATTTGTTAAATCAGGCCTGATTATTATTCGCTGTTGTCGGTGCAATTTCTAAGAAGGAGGAAAAAACGAACGGCGTGAACCGTGAGTCACAGATACTTCAACCCTCAGTTTTCTTTACCGGTTTGTAGTCGAAACAGACAAGAAAAGATTTGAGACATCAAAGCTAAAGCTGCGTTTCCCAATTGTAGGATCTGGAAATAAAATGGGTCACGGAATCTTTTTTATGTCACCAAATAGTACATGTATTAACACTATTATCCTTTATATCACAGGTGTCAAACATGCGACCCATGGGCAAGAACCAGCCCACCAAAGGGTCCAATCCAACCCATGGGATGAATTTGTGAAGAGAAAAAAATGACACTGAAGATATTAACAGTCAGTGGTGTCAAAATCATTTTAGTTCAGCTTCCACATACAGACCAATATGATCTGCCAGTAAAATACTATCGTAATAACCTAGAAATAATGAAAACTGCAAATTTTGTCTTTGTTTTAATGTAAAAAAAAAAAAAAAAAAGGAAAATTACATGAAAATATTTACATTTGCAAACTATCCAGTTACAATAAATGTGAATACCCTGAACAAATATGAACAACCTGAAGAGAAATATGTGCAATTTTACCAATATTCTGCCTTCTATTACATTTTTTGTGCATTTGTAGATCCATGATGATCTGTAAGTTGTAATGCACATGTGTAAATGATAAACTGAGGTACAATATCGGTAAAATTGCACAAATTTTTCTTAAGACATTTCAGGTTGTTGATGTTAATCAGATTTTTAAGGAAACTTTTTAAATATAAACATTTTCATAATATAATTTGACTTTTTTTCACTGTTATTTTACCTACTTGTGATCATATTGGGCTCCATTTAGCCCCTTGAACTAAAATTAGTTCGACACCCCTGCTTTAGATGATGTAAGGAGCGACTTAAACTCCACTATAATTACTTAACACCTACTCTTTACATGAAGTAACAAATGATACACTAGTGTATACTGTATACTGTGTGCAGTATTATACTACTAATATGTTCACTTGTAAATAAATGATCTGAAATAGTATTAAAATGCTCTTATTTGTGCTTACAAATGGGTGCTTGTATGAAACTGGTTCCTAAAAACAGGACATGGGGGGCTAAAAATTCCAATTGTTATGAAGCAAGTTTGGAAAAACTTTGGGTCTATTTTAAAAATAAATATTTACTGAGATAAAAGAGAAACTATTTTTCAGATAAAACACATTTTTATATGATTTTTATACAAAAATTTGCATGTAACATGGTAGAAAGGACACAAAAATTATGTGTTCATATTTTTTTGAATGTCTTTTTTTTCTCACACAGGTACATTCTGGGAATCAAACTAATTATGCAAGGCAGAGTGTTTCACAAAAATGACCGCTAATGCAAAATCACTCACGATTTATATATGTTTAAATGGGCAGGTTCCACATGTAACACAAGTGGACACGATGGGTGACACACGAAACCTGGAATGAGATTCATGAAAAACCTGCACGTCTGGATTAGAAAAACCACTAGGATCCTCAAGTTTAACACAGTGTCTTTATTTATAGCGGTATATATGACCATTTCAAACCATGTTTTCCAGATCAAATGCACTGACATATATGTAGCTTTTCCTGTCCTATTTTTGGCCCCAGTATTTTATTAAAAAAATCATTAATTCTGGGATGGCTCAGAGCAAGAGTATAATTTTTTCTTCATTTATCTGAGGTCATCATCAGGTACATCCTGGGGGGAAATATGTCTAAATTTCTCTTTTATTATTGTGTTTACAAAAGCTGGCAAAGTTCCAGATACCAAAATGAACCCAGTTTCATAGAAGCACACATATACCAAAGGGGGAAAACAAAGCACACAAAAAAGAAAAATGAAAAAAGGAAGGTAATTTCACTTGCATACAAATTAGTGAAACAATCCATCTAATCTGACTGGAAGAATATAATAGCATTTTTAAACCTGTAGCAAATTCTACTTTTTCAGTCACGCCAGTTCATGTTAGAGTTCCTGTGGAGAGGAAAAGGCTAATAATTATCATTATGTTGCTCAGTACTCCAAAACTATTGGGGAAAAAACTGTAATGTAGAAATCCATTTACGTTTTAAGACATTGTATTTGAGTTTGACACCTGATACAGTTAAAGTTGTGGAGAATAAGTACATATTTAGTATACAGTCGCGGAAAAAATTATTAGACCATAAAAGTCATAGAAACAATGGTTATGCAATCAAGTACTAACTCGTGTGTGTATCATGTGACTAAAACAGAAAAGAAAAGAAAACATGGAATTCCTAAAAGCACTGTTTTTGTCAGTACAATGCCATAGATATTGATGTAAGAACGGAAGTGATTTTGGTTATTATCAAGAAAACCATGGATCAGTGTGAGTCGGGATATTTTATTTTATTGTGATGAATAAACTAACATTTATTCAAAGACTGGAATGAGAAGAGTGTGAAATGAGCTGGAAACATTGAATATGTATGAGTTAAACTAAACATGTATATTAAAAAAAATACCATTAGTTGTTCACTTTGTTTACTATTTAGCTTTTTTATTTATGGCTTTTAACCTCAAACCTTTGACTTCTTTTACAGTTTTACCTGTTTGTTCATTTGGTTCTTACTTGTATTATTTGCAAGTAATATGGAAGTAACAAAAATACTTATTCCGTTAGTATCATCAATGTATTTTGAGTATATCAAATATCGATATCAATATCAATATCGGTGAATATCGTTATCGGTTTTTTTGCCTATCATTAAAACCGATAAAATAATGCCTTGATTGCACCGGCATTTACCGATGCGTAAATGAAGCATTGTTTGCAGCTGAAAGAAATGTGCAGTTTTCAAAATTGTACAGTAGAGTTGCCACACTGTAATAGACTCATGGAGGGAGGGAGAGAAAATAAATAAATATGGCATTTTTTCTACAACTTAAGCTGAAGTATGTATTTTTTGCACAGACAGTGTTTACATTTTGAAAGCCTTGTTGCATTTGACAATGCATCCAATGGGGCATCACAATAAAATTAGGCATGATATGTTAATTCCATGACAGGAGATATGGGATGTTACCTAAAATTAGTTTAATATCCCACATATATCGGCAGCGGTATCGGTAAATATCGGAATCAGAAATTAAGCGTTGGACAATATCGGCATATCGGTTTTTGGCAAAAAAGCCAATATCGGACATCCCTAATTATTATACATTATGAGGTCTTGTACTTCCAGGTCTTGGCGAGACAATTTTCTGTTGCGTCTGTGTCTGAGTGTATAATTCTTGTCCTATCAAATCCTTTTATACTTTTTATAGTTACCTCCGCCAAGGAGGTTATGTTTTTGCCAGGGTTTGTTTGTTTGTCTGTCTGTTTGTCTGTCTGTCCGTTAGTGTGCAACATAACTCAAAAAGTTATGGACAGATTTGGATGAAATTTTCAGGGTTTGTTGGAAATGGGATAAGGAAGAAAAGATTAAATTTTGGTGGTGATCGGGGGTGGGGGGGCCCACGGGGGGGGGCGCAGACCAGAAAATTTCATCAAAATCTGTCCATAACTTTTTGAGTTATGTTGCACACTAACGGACAGACAAACAAACCCTGGCAAAAACATAACCTCCTTGGCGTGGGGGGGCCCACGGGGGGGGGGGGGGGGCACTGATCAGCCTTGGCGGAGGTCTGCGCTCTCCGAGTGCTTCTAGTTTTTATTGCTTTTATCTTGCTTGGATTTTTCATTAATGAGCTTGTACTATGTCGCCTTTATTCCTGTGTACTTTTTTTTTGTGTGTGAAAAGTGCTGCATGAATACATTTTAATTAGTTACACATTAAAGCATGCTTGCTACTTGGACTCATCTGTAAATACCTGTTGTTCGTTGACAGTGGGGAGTACGACCGGCATGACTGCAGAGACAGAGGGGGTTTCGTCCACCGGGCCTCTAGTTACGACCAGCTTCACACGGTTTCCACACTGCCGGAGGACCTGGGCCACCTGCTCACTGCCCATACCGTACAGGTCAGTGTCTCCGATTCTCAGGATGTGATCCCCACTGCGCAGGCGGCCATCCTGACAGACAAAGGTTTTCAAAGATTACTTTTGTTTGGCTTCAGAAAACAAACCCATACGGATTCTGTCAGTGAGGGTAAAAACGTGTTGGCATGAAAGTTAATAATTATAACTGCAAGAGCGCTCTGTCCAAATGAAAAGACTAAAAATAAATATACACTCCCTCCGAGAAAACAAGTGATTAGTTTCAGTTCTTTAACTTTTTAACTGATACAGTAGAGTGGCTTCTCATGAGGTGAACAACCAGTTTGCAGAAAGTATAAAGATCGGACTGTGTTTCAGTGGAAAAGGGTCATGTGGTCTAATGAGTCCAGACTGACCCTGTTCCAGAGTGATGGAGCAATTACCCATCATGCATAGTGCCTACAGTACAAGCCTGTGGGGGCAGTGTTACAATCTGGGGTTGTCGTGAGGCTAAATATTAGAGCATAGGACTATTTTTAATTTTTTTGGCCAGGTTTATAGTAGGGATGTCCCAATCCAATCTAAAGATCGGTATCGGCTGCTGATCTGGAATTTTTTAGAAGATCTGATCGGATTTAGTCACAAGATCGGGCTGATCTGGGCCCGGTTATCGGGGGGGCAAGAGGGGCCCTTAACCCTTACATGCACAAATTAGGAGAACCTTAATCAAGAATTTTTTCCTGAGTGTTTTTATTCCTCTTTAGGCATGAAAAAACCCAATGCGATTGAAAATTTTCTTATGAAAAATAAATAAAATACATCTACAAAAAAAAAAAGTAAAAAAAAAACAAAACATTTTAACCCTTTCATGCATGAATTATGAGAACCTTAATCATGATTTTTTTCCCCCTGTTTTTATCCCTCTTCAGGCATGAAAAAAAAATGCAATTGACAGCTTTTTATGAACCTATTTTTCATGGAGCCGCAAAAATGTCCACTCAAATGGATACGATGCATTTAATTTTTGAAGCAAAGAAACATGTATTTACTGATATACAGTGAAAACTATGAAATATAAACACTTTTAATGCTGCTAATCTGATGTTTTCTCATATTTAAACATACTCTAATACTAGTAATTACTCACTTCATGGAGATAATATACAAAAAACCCATTTTGTTAAAGAAAAAATGATAATTACAGTCTAATAACAATTGATTTGCACTCAAACATATTACTGCAAATCAGGTTTATCAAGAACAGCAAAGTTACATATGCGTAAGTGTCCACTGTGTTGGCTGATATGGAACTAAAACAACAAAACCCATGAATATATAAGAGAACAGCTGTAGAATAGCTGTCCACTGTAGTGACCACTATTCATGAAAGGGTTAAAAAAAATAGTAATAATAATAATAAAAAAAAAAAAAATTCTTATGAACCTTTTTTTCATGAAGTTGCAAAAATGTCCACTCAGCTGGACACCATGCATTTAATTTTTGAAGCAAAGAAACATGTATTTACTGATAAATTGCGTGAAAACTATAACTATTACGTTAAGGGGAGATCTACACAATGTTACCAATTCATGTCAGAAAACATATGTAATGTGTTAAAACTTTAATAACGATAGGTGCAAAAAAACAAAAACAACAAAATCCATGAACATACAGTACAGGCCAAAAGTTTGGACACACCTTCTCATTCTTTGCATTTTCTTTATTTTCATGACTATTTACTTTGTAGATTCTCACTGAAGGCATCAAAACTATGAATGAACACATGTGGAATTATGTACTTAACAAAAAAGTGTGAAATAACTGAAAACATCTCTTATATTCTAGTTTCTTCAAAGTAGCCACCCTTAGCTCTGATGACTGCTTTGCACACTCTTGCCATTCTCTTGATGAGCATCAAGAGGTAGTCACCTGAAATGGTTTCCTAACAGTCTTGAAGAAGTTCCCAGAGATGCTTAGCACTTGTTGGCCCTTTTGCCTTCACTCTGCGGTCCAGCTCACCCCAAACCATCTCGATTGGGTTCAGGTCCGGTGACTGTGGAGGCCAGGTCATCTGGTGCAGCACTCCATCACTCTCCTTCTTGGTCAGATATCCCTCACACAGCCTGGAGGTGTGTTTGGGGTCATTGTCCTGTTGAAACATAAATGATGGTCCAACTAAACGCAAACCGGATGGAATGGCATGTCACTTCAGGATGCTGTGGTAGCCATGCTGATTCAGGTTGCCTTCAGTCTTGAATAAATCCCCAACAGCATCACCAGCAAAGCACCCCCACACCATCACACCTCCCCCTCCATGCTTCACGGTGGGAACCAGGCATGTAGCATCCATCCGTTCACCTTTTCTGCGTCGCACAAAGACACGGCGGTTGGATCCAAAGATCTCAAATTTGGACTCATCAGACCAAAGCACAGATTTCCACTGGTCTAAGGTCCATTCCTTGGGTTTCTTGGCCCAAATAAATCTCTTCTGTTTGTTGCCTCTCCTTAGCAGTGGTTTCCTAGCAGCTATTTGACCATGAAGGCCTGATTCACGCAGTCTCCTCTTAACAGTTGTTGTAGAGATGTGTCTGCTGCTAGAGCTCTGTGTGGTATTCATCTGGTCTCTAATCTGAGCTGCTGTTAATTTGCGATTTCTGAGGCTGATGACTCAGATGAACTTATCTTCAGCATCAGAGGTGACTCTTGGTCTTCCTTTCCTGGGGCGGTCCTCATGTGAGCCAGTTTCGTTGGAGCGCTTGATGGTTTTTGCGACTGCACTTGGGGACACATTCAAAGTTTTTGAAATTTTCTAGACTGACTGACCTTCATTTCTTAAAGTAATGATGGCCACTCGTTTGTCTTTACTTAGCTGATTGGTTCTCGCCATAATATGTATTCTAACAGTTGTCCAATAGGGCTGTCAGCTGTGCATCAACCTGACTTCTGCACAACACAACTGATGGTCCCAACCCCATCAATAAGGCAAGAAATTCCACTAAGTAACCCTGACAAGGCACAGCTATGAAGTGGAAACCATTTCAGGTGACTACCTCTTGATGCTCATCAAGAG
Source organism: Sphaeramia orbicularis (assembly GCF_902148855.1). Taxonomy (NCBI): domain Eukaryota; kingdom Metazoa; phylum Chordata; class Actinopteri; order Kurtiformes; family Apogonidae; genus Sphaeramia; species Sphaeramia orbicularis. Next base: position 30,474,588 of record NC_043974.1, read on the forward strand.
AATGCCAAGGGTGTGCAAGGCAGTCATCAGAGCTAAGGGTGGCTACTTTGAAGAAACTAGAATATAAGAGATGTTTTCAGTTATTTCACACTTTTTTGTTAAGTACATAATTCCACATGTGTTCATTCATAGTTTTGATGCCTTCAGTGAGAAGCTACAAAGTACATAGTCATGAAAATAAAGAAAATGCGAAGAATGAGAAGGTGTGTCCAAACTTTTGGCCTGTACTGTACAAGAGAAGAGCTGCAGAATAGCTGTCCACTGTAGTGACCAGTATGCATGAAAGGGTTAAAGAAACATCTTTCCCCCTCAAATTAAAGTTTCTGTAAGTAGGGAAAAGGAAAATGAGCTCCACAAATGTAGGGGAATTAGAGGAATTAGAAAAGCATCTTAAGTTTGACTTTCTACAGTCATATGGTCTGTGCGTACTCATTGTGAGGTGCGTACAGCACAGAACGCACCCCCATAGACGCGTTATAGCAAGGGTGGAAAACATACAGTCCGTGGGCCAAAACCACCCAGCCAAAGGTTCTAATTTTTCCCACAGTTTGAATTTGGAAAGTGCTAAAATTATACTTAAGTCATTAAAAGTCAAAGGTGTCACAAATGTTTTAGTTCAGGTTCCACATTCAGCCCAATTGCGATCAAGTAAAATAATAGCATGATAACCTATAACGCAGGTGTCAAACATGCGGCCTGGGGGCCAAACCAGGCCCGCCAAAGGGTCCAATTTGGCCCCTGGGATGAATTTATGAAATGCAGAAATTACACTGAAGATATTAACAGTCGAGGATGTTAAAATCATTTTAGGTCAATTCAGTCTAAAGTGGGTCAGACCAGTAAAATACTATCATAAAAACCTATAAATAATGAAAACTACAATTTTTTCTAGTGTAAAAAAAAAAAGTAAAATTACACAAAAATGTTTACATTTACAAACTAGCCTTTTACAAAAAATGTGAATAACCTGAAATTTCTGAATAGCAGTCTTTGGAATTATACCAATATTCTGCCTCTTACTAAATGTTTTGTGTATTTGTAGATCCACTGTGATCTGTAAGTTGTGATGCATATGTATAAATTATAAACTAAGGCAGAATATTAATAAAATTGCACTTTTTTTTTTTTTTAAAGAATTTTCAGGTTGTTCATATTTGTTCGTGATATGTTCAAGTACAGTTCATAGATGTAAACATTTTTATTATGAAATTTGACTTTTTTCACTCAAAAACATAGAAAAATCTTTGGAGTTGACATTATTTATCAGGTTTTATCCTATTATTTATATTATTTAACTGGTCCGGCCCACTTTAAATCAATTAGGCTGAATATGGCCCCTGAACTAAAATGAGTTTGACACCCCTGACCTATAAATAATGACTCCAAATTGAAATCAAAATTTCATAGCAAAAAGTGTCGGTATCAGATCGGTATCGGCAAAACTACTCATTAAAAAAATCAGATCAGAAGCAAAAAGAAAAAAAAAAATCCAGATCGGAGCATCACTAGTTTATAAGTTGCCTGATGCTGTTATGGAAACTGGAGCCATTTTTCCAAGCTTGGATGATTTAGTGCAATAGAATCCCATCCAGGTCAGCTGTCAATCACATCTTTAACCCACTATTTGTCTGAAAATGCTTGTGAGCAGACGATTTCTGCATCATGAGGTCGATTTTCTACGCCTGAAAACACAGCAAGGAGTAGATGAGAAGTCCTCAGACCACTTGAATTACAATATCCTGGAAGGTAATTATAGCATTTTTGCCCAAACACTGCAGCTTTAAATCATATTTCCACCACAATTATAGGCCTAAGCTTTTTAAACAGACACTTCTTCAACAGTCTGGAACAGTCAGGTGGAAGAAATCATCCACATTTCATCATTTGTGTGGCATCAACAAACAATGAGGGATTTGGCCAAAAATCACATTTTTGATGTTTTTAATCACAATTCATAAATTTAATTGCAATCTGTTATCTCAATTTGGATAAAACAGCTGTTCTCTTAGTGTTTGTTTGTTTGTTTTTTAATCTTGTTCTTGCATAATTTTTGAGTATATGGAAATAATGTTCACTCAATGATGCATACTGATTAAAACTGAACTGAAATTAGACTGAAAACAGAGAATTTCTAGCTATTACTACTGGGGTTTATTAGACAATCTAAATATATAGTTAATAAACAGCTGTAATTAGCAGTGAATTGTAATTTAATCAAACAACGACACAATTTAAAGTAAAAATCCCATCCCACTATGCACTTTTCACATTCTGGCGCTTAATCAGACACTTGCCCAGCAGTCTTTTGTTGACACTGAGAATTAAGGCAGGGAATGATAGGATTGGGAAAATATTTGGGGACTGGCAAAAATCTACAGTCTACAGTCTGCCGTTTGCTTGCGTTTTCCATGGCAGTCGTACTTTGTTGACTTCTCGAACGCCTCACTCGGATAAAAATGTCTTGGTTTTATAAGCAGGTCTGCGTCCACCACTCTGATGTCTACATGTTGTATTTTACTGTTATTTATATGTACATCAAATAAGGGAGGGAAGAGACAGGAAGTAATTTGTCTGATCAGTGGAGCTGTACATTTAGCTACGCAGCTCCGTTTGATTGTTGACATAGCGTGGATTCACTTTACTAAACGCCATCTGAATAATCATAAGTTTGGAGACAGTAAGACCACGTGAGCCACAGCAATTGTCAGATAGACCACCTCTAGCATCCAAAACAGTTCCAAAGAGCGTTTACCTGGTCAGCTATTCCTCCTGGAAGGATTGTTTTGACAATAACCCCGGTGGTCTTTCCTCCAACAATCCCAAAGCCCAGGCCGGTGCCGTCATTGACCAGCTCAATGGTCTCCAGATGCTGCCACTGGATGACAAGAAATAACAAACAAAATCATAATCATTGTTTTTTTTTTTGTTTTTTTTTTAACCCTTTCATGCATAGTGGTCACTACAGTGGACAGTTATTCCACAGCTGTTCTGTTGTTTATTCATGGGTTTTGTTGTTTTAGTTCCATATCAGCCAACACAGTAGACTCTTATGCATTATCCCATAAACTGCAATTCATACAATTACTGTAACTTTGCTGTTCTGGATAAACCTGATCTGCAGTAACATGTTTTAGTGTAAATCAATTGCTAATTGTTATTAGCCTGTAATGAACAAACTTTTTTTTTCCTTTTTTTTTTGCATATCCTCCTGAGACCCAGCAATGCATTTTGTCCTCTGTAGGGGACAAAAGTTTGACAGTTTTACTTTAAAAATGCTGTGCATTGCAAAGGATATTCCATTAAAAAAATCAATTAATAAATAAAAATAATTTTAAAAATGTATCTGAAAAAACTGTTGCATTATGCAATTTCCAAACAAGATAATTTTTTTAATGTAAAAAAGCTAAAACTGTCAATTTCCTGGGTCTCAGGAGGATTTTATCTCCATGAAATGAGTAATAACTAATATTAGAGTGTGATAAAATGTGAGAAAACAGTAGCAATTTAGCAATTAGCAGCATTAAAAATGTTTTTATTTCATAGTTTTCACACAGTGAATCACTTTCTGATGATGATTTTTAAATAAATATTTCTTTGCTTCAAAACTTAAATGCATGGTGTCCAGCTAAGTGGACATTTTTGTAACTCCACGAAAAATAGGTTCATAAAAAATTTTTGTAAAAAAATCAATTGCATTATTTTTTTCATGCCTGAAGACGAACAAAAACACTCAAGAAAAAAATATGGTCAAAGGTTCTCATAATTCATGCATGAAAGGGTTAAATAATTTTTGCATCGTTAACACATGGTAGTTTTCATCTTCGGTTTCAAACGGGAACACACACTAGGCCTTTGTCAGCTGTGGTGTCGTATTATTATAATAGAGCTGCGTCTGTGTTTGTATGTGATTAGAATGTCTGCACGCTGTAGACTGTGCACACAGCAAAACAAAATGTCAAAATGTGAGCGTTTCTGCACTGTTGGCACATTTCTTGTTAATAATACCGCGCTGGAGTTGGCAGACAGTGTACTGGCGGCAGAGGGTGTGCGGGATACCACAGGACTGGCCAGTTGAGGTATTGGTCCTCTTGCCACTATGAGCTGCACCCTCTCTGAAGCGCTCTGCAGGATGCCTATTGCCTGCTGGTGGGTGACAGTCTGGTCCAGGGCCTGGCCGTTAATAGCCAAGATCTGGTCGGCTTCTTTGAGCTTGCCATCGCTGCAGGACGAAGAAGCAGAACAGAGAAAGACGCAGCAACTCGGTTATTCAATTAGTTCTGAAGTCTGTCTCCTGGGCAATCTTTAAACGACGGCGTCTTGACTCGTACCAGTGGGCCACGCTTCCTGGCTGAATCTCCTGGATAAAAATGCCGAGCTCTCCGCGGTTCTCGCTCTTCAGGCCCACCACGCTGAACCCGAGACCTCCTGACACCGGCTTCTGTAGCTCCACATGCGTCACGTAGCGCCCCTGTGTCACACACACACACATACTTTCTTTTTTTTTTTTTCCACTTTGCCCCCACGCTGCTACAGCAACGCATCAAAGCTACAGGCAAACTTTAGAAGTCTATTTGAAGTGCCTCAAGAGAAAACATCACCGTGTGCGGTCGGTAGTTCTGTAGTTCTCACTCTTGAGATATTTGTTTAAATTAAGCAAGATCTATTCCAGGTGATCTCAGTAGTACACTTCAGACAGGCAATATTAGCAAGGGTTATTATGTTGATATTTTAACTCCAAAGAGACAGGTTTTCAGGTGATTATACCTGTGCCATGGTGTGAAGAATGTGCTCAAAATCTTCTGATGTCTTGCCATTGACGTGTGCAGCAGCTGAGATATCGGAGTAGGAATGATGGCTGCCATTGGGCTTGACTGCAATGCCGTGATCGCTGAGGTCACTCCCTCGAGACGACGGGACGTTCCCCTAGAGCCGCAATGAAAAAGAATTCATCAGCAAATGAAACAGATGTTCCACCGAGAGATAAAAACAAGTGTCATGTCATAGATGTAATAAGCAATCAGACTACATTCGCACTGGCACTGAACGTCCATGAAATGAGGTGTAATGCCGACTGTTAGGATTCCAGTTTGCAGCGTGTCATAATGGTGCACAGAGCAGCAGTCAGTGGCCTAGATCCAAGCCAAATTTATACGTTTAAACAAAACACAGTATGCCTCATTCCTAAAACCAATGTAAACATTAGATTTTATTCACCCAAAAGCTGAAGTCTGGGTATCTAAAGCCTCTGGGATGCCCAGCAGTGTGTTATCCCACCATGATTAGCTGGATCTATGGCAGCCTAATCCTTCAGGAGATAATGGCTTTTAGCTGATGTTCCAACAATAACTAGGCTCCAAATACAATATTTCTATCTTGGTGGGGGAAAAGCATCACTGGCCATCTGGATGCCTTAATGTGCTCCGGTTTTAATTACTGCAATGACTTTACTTGTGTGGCAGATGAATTACATGAACGTGACAACTACATAAAACAGTTTTTCCGATTTCATTAGCCAAAGGGTGTAATGTTTATGACTGACTGAATTGCATTCAAAAGGACAGACCTAATGCACTGCTATAATTCTATAAACACTCCATACAGCATATGGCATTGCTTAAGCTGTCCTTGTGAACTTGCATTAGGAAGTTGACGGAGTAACTTTCAGAGCTTAGAGAAGCACAGTCTGTGAATTACGCCTGCTTTAAATACATTTTCAGATTAGTCCTCAGACGCCAAACTGCATTGGACAGGACACATTAGTGCTGCACACTGCAAACAAAACCCTACGGGTCGAGCTAAGTTAGCGTAGCATGCTGCTAAGTTGCTGTCCTCATGCATGAGCTTTGTTAGCTGGGGCCCGGCTAAGAGGATTAAAGTTCCAGTTTGGTTCTTGCACATTTAAGAAATTGTTTCTGCCCCACTTCACACAGCCGAAGTGGCCTCTTTCTCATTGGAGAGTAGGCCTCGTCACCATAGCGACACAGGCTGAGCAAGGCCTAACTAGCAGAGCCAGAAGACAGACAGTGTGTCTGTTTATGTGTCTGGCTCTCGTCTCACAACAGAACACAAAACACAGCCTCTCTCCAAATTGGTTGTGCTTAAGGGGGGGGGGGGGGGGGGGGCAGTTGAGTTTGGAAGCTTTATAAAAACACAGCAGAGACTCATATCTGTTGCATTTACTAATATACAGCTCTTTACTGTTATTACAATGTGCAGTAGGTGCCTTTAAAAAACGGAGGAATTCACAATGATTTTTCTTGCTAAAACAAACACGCATGCACCAGCACATGGACTCAGAAGAATGCACGTCTTTGAAATTACCTAAATCGCCAGCACACAAAAAAACGCAGGTCTTTTATAATCTAAATTCCTCAAGGGGTAAAGGGCTCTAGCATCCCTGCCTCCCACGGCATAGCTCACATATTTTCATCTCAATTTCTTAAGCGCTTACGCCGGCCCCTTTCCACAGTGACTTCAGCGCTCCTTCCTTCGACTCAGTGTGCTCTTCTCACAAGGGGGAGAATCAGTCCGAGGAAAGAGTTCCTGACACAGACCAACCATCTCTGCTCATGTAGTGACATTACATCTGGCTGGTGTGAACCCTGACAGCAATTTGGCCATAGCAGTAACACGTCTGGGGATAGGGATTGAAACTGTGGGCGCAAGTGTGTCTTGACACAAGCCAAAAACAGAATCAGTGAGGTCACCCAGAGAACAAGAAAAAAAAAAAAGAAAGAAGAAAAAAAAAACAGGCAATCTTATGACAGAATGTAGAAAATATCCTATTACATTATGGATTAAAGAAATGCCTGATATTAGTCAGTGGGACATTAATACCTCCATTTTTATTACTATTCTGCTTTTTTTTTTTTTATTCCTGGTAGTCTGCAATCTCTAAAAAAGCTGAACTTTAAATGTCTACAAGACTAGAGCAGCACAATTAATCAACTCACAATGTCAGCCTGTGCAATTATATAATCACAAGAGGCTGCAATTAAAAGGTCCAGTGTGCGTCTGGTGGCGAATAGGACTCAGACTTATGTAAAACATTTATGAAAATAAAAAAAATGAACATCGCACTTCTTGATTGATGACCAACACAACAACAAACACAACGAAATCATGAAGCTCAAACTAAAACCTCTCTCCGCTTAACTTTCAGCCTGATTTTCAGTAGTGCTTTAGCATCTTGGGAACTAAATATGGCTTATTTGTACTAAGCACTGTGAAGTAGGGATGCATATTAGCACATATTTGCATATAATGCGTACAACGATACAGAGGTTACAAGTCAATGTATGTGAAAAAGTGTGCGTCAAAGTGTGTGTTAGTTTTGACCATTAAATTAGATTTTCATTATCAGTGCTCTATGGAAATGCACGTTAAACCCTTCTCAAAAAGCCAAATATGGAGTTTTATTTACATGTATCATGCATTCCAAGCGTCACAATGTTGAACCATAGTTATGCTGATACAAGACAATACACCACCATATACATGAAAAATTAACTTTTACACAACAAAAATTGCCACAAATCTCTGAATTGTAAACTATTTATTAAAAGTCAATGGTGTTATTTAGAATCAGTACAGTATTTCAACTTAATATCACAGTACTCGAGTATCTTTATATTCATACAACCCTACAATTCTATTAACTCATAAAGACCCTGTGCTACTTTTGTTTCAGTTCTCAAATGAATTTTCTTTATATTTAACCTTTCTTATGTGATTAATCACCATTTATTGTAATATCCTCTTTATTTAGTGTTTTTTTCCAGTGAAAATCTGGTATTTTCTTATATTTAATTCGCTGATCATGTAGATGTTTACAAAACCTCAGATAAAAGTTGAGGGTTATTATACTAGAAATAGAGAAAATTGAAAAAAAAGTTCAACTAAAATTCAAGCACTTCTCAGACCTTTAAAACACAACACTGAAATTGAAGTATTTTCAAGGATTTCAAGCATCCGTATGAACCCTGAATAAAATAACATAAAATTAATTAATTCTCAACCCATGAAGACCCAGTGCTACTTTTGCGGCAATCACAAAAATGAATATTTCTCTCTATTTAACCTTTAAGTGTTTTATCACCATTTATTATAATATTATCCTCTGCATTTTTAAAGTGAAATTTTGGTATTTTCCTATATTTAATTCATTGATCATGTAGATGTTCGTAAAAGCTCAGATTGAAGTTGAGGGTTACTATATCAGAAATGGAGTAAACTAAAGAAAAAGTGACTTTATCAGCAAAATATATCATTAGCTGAACATAAAACAGGTGTCTCCATCCACTGTTATTGATCAAACTTTATGGGTTTTACTGGTGAATCAATGGTGTCGAAGATGACTGCGTTTCCAGGGTAACTACGGAGCCTCTGAACGTCCAAATGGGTCATATCTGATGACCATGAAAAGATGACAAACTGTATTTTACACCAATTATTTACATGTACTGATAGAATTAGTGGATCAGCAGGTATTAAACAGTTTAGGTCAGTAGATGGTTTTGGTCGACACTGGACATTTGGGTCTTTATGGGTTAATGCTCCTTTGTTTACACTGTATACTAGGGGTGTTAGAAAATATCGGTTTTGCAATATATCGCGTATTTCATATTTCATTTCACAATACTGTATCGATATTGAAAAGTACTGTATCGATATTTTTAGGTATTTATTCAAATGCAGATATGGCGGAGGTTAATTGTTGTTTTTTAGTTTTCTTTGTTTATATCTTATTTATTATTATTTAACACTGTTTTATTAAGTAGTTGTTATTTGAAGAATCCTAAAAGCACTTTTTACTGTCTGAGAGGCAGATTTTAGTTCCTTTGGAAACCAGAAGAATTAGAAAAATGTTGTGATATAGCATTAGATCCTGTTCTGATCAAATAAAAATGTGTTTAGTATTTGTGCAGATTTCTGGTGTCATTCAATTCTTCCAGGAAATCATCATTTAAAAAAAGAAACAAACAAAAAATTGCCTTTTTAACAGTATCATGATATATCATGATATATTGTATCATGATCCTAGTACAGGGTGACCCAAAAAAACGGGAATTTTTGAAGTGCGTATTGGCGGACATGAGCAAGTGGCAGCACTGCGAGAACGTGACCTTGAGCAAGTAAACACACCCCCATTTTAGTAACCATTGATCATCGGACCTTATTTTTCTGAAAATGAACAGGGGATCTCAGTCACTGTCACTGCGAATCGTTACGTGGAGATGTTACAATCCTTCGTTACACCTGAATTGAACAATTTTCCACACGTTCAATAAACCTGGTTTCAACAGGATGGAGCGACATCACACACTGCACGGCAATCGAGAATTGTTCGGTAACCGTGTGATCTCAAGATTCGGTAACGTTCCCTGGCCCCCTAGATCGCCAGATTTGTCCGTTTGTGATTTTTTCTTGCGGGGCTATCTCAAGAGTAAAGTGTACACGACTCGACCAAGAACTGTGGATGAGTTAAAACAGAGAATTCAGGATGAAATTCACAGTATCCCAGCTGAGATGTCGCAGCGGTCAATGAGGAATCTCAACAGCAGATTTCAAGAATGCATTCGTACAGGAGGACGCCATCTACAGGAAGTCATTTTTAAAAAATGAAAATTCCATCATTGTTTCTTAAATGGCATGGTTTAAGGTTTCAGTTACTATGAATAAAATATTTTTCTTCCATCACTCTTGGTTTTATTGGATTGTTAAAAAGTTCCCGTTTTTTTGTGTCACCCTGTATTATGATTTGTATCGTATCGCCAGATTCTTGCCGATATACAGCCCTACTGTACACTATCCACTTTTAACTGCATCAGTATAGAAATCTGAGCCTGCATGAGTCGTCCATAACATTAACCCTTTCATGCATAGTGGTCACCACAGTGGACAGTTATTCTCCAGCTGTTCTCTTGTATATTCATGGGTTTTTGTTGTTTTAGTTCCATATCAGCCAACACAGTGGACACTTACATCTCATATCCTGACATTCATACCATTACTGTAACTTTGGTGTTGTAGATAAACCTGATCTGCACTAACATGTTTGAGTGTAAATCAATTATTTGTAAGACAAAAAGTTTTTTTTTTTTTTTTTTAGCATATTATCTACATGAAGTGAGTAATAACTAGCATTAGATTATGTTAAAATGTGAGAAAACATCAGATTAGCAGGATTAAAATGTTTTTATTTCATTGTTTTTATCTCACTTTCTGATAGTGGGTTTTAAACACGCTTCTTTACTTAAAAAATTAAATGCATGGACATTTTTGTAACTACATGAAAAAAGAAAAAAACTCAAGTGCATTTTTTTTTTTTTTCATGTCTAAGGAGGAATAAAATCTTGACAAAGGTTCTCATAATTCATGCATGAAAGGGTTAAATATCCATATCCAGAAAGACTTGTAAATCTTTTCAGGAGAGATAAAAGTGGTAGCATTGCAGCTGAACATGTGAAATGTTTTTATTAACGTTATCAGTGGTTTTTGGGGTTTACCTGGTCTTTGAGGTGCTGGACAGTCTTCTGCAGGGCCAATATCTGGTGGAAGAGGGGGCTCTGGAGCACTGATTTGAGCAGGCTGAGCTTCTCCTCAGTGGGCACCTCCCCCCGCTCCTTGAGTTTGGCCTGGAGACGCTCCACCGCCTGCAAGGCACGCTGTGTATCTGTAAGCCGTCACATATTTCAGTGACGGTAAGATTGAAGGAGTGGATGCAGGCAGAGCAGAGGAGGAGTGGGAGATAGAGGTGGAGAGGTGATGAGGACAGATGCATATCCACTCAAAGGCAGGAACAGTCAGACATTTATTCATTCCAGTAGCTTATTTTGAATTGAGAACATGCCTTTGCCGTGTTCTATAGTTAATACGCTACATGCTTTGTGTTTTGTTGTGTTTAACAATGATATGTAAATGACACATAAGGGAAGTGTGGAGCGAGCCAGACATTACAACCTGTAGGCTTAGCTAAGGCTGACTGGTGCCCAACAGACCTTACGATATCGAAATCACATAGCTTCAGGTTTTTCACCACAAGTAGAAAAAACTCCATTTTCAACGCACCGTTTGTTTTCGGAATAGCAATGTTTCCTTTTTTTTTTTGCCTTTTTTTTTTTTTTTTTGCCTTTAGGGTCAGTGGTGGGTCGCACAGGAGTGTAGAATGGGTATCAGGAGGAAAAAGATAAAAGAGTCGGGCCCACTCCGACTTGCTTGCTGGACCCTGCATAAGCCCCACAATCGAGCAACTCCAGAGTGGCTTGTTAGTGAGGATGGGCCAGCCCAGCATCATCTGGACAAAAATGAAGCAATTTCCAAAGCTCACCAACTGTGACTAACACCTAATATGGCGTGCACAAGGTCCAAAGCATTTTTTGCACTGACAAGCGTTGTTTGAACAAAGGTTGTAAACAAGCCAATAACATTTGAGCCCAAGCAGATTCTTTTTTTTTTTCCTAGTCGCCACTGCTTCTAGGCAGTTATTTCTATCATTTCCCACCAACTACTACATATATATGTTCGAGTTAGGAGACCGATAACCAGGATTTGGAGCCATATGTTTGCAGTATCATGCCCTGTCCACACTAACATGGATATTTTCTTTCTCTGTCCACACAATCTTCATTTTACCAAATATCTCCGGAGACAGTTTTGCATCGGGGTGTGGACAAACTGGTCCGGTCAGACAAACCATAGTTGTGTGTCGTAGTGTGGATAATACTAGATGTAGCAGACGCAGAGGCTTGAATCTGTCATGAAGCAGCAATAATAAGTGCGGGTTGAGGTTGTGGAAGCGTATCTGTTACATCACAGGTGTCAAACATGCGGCACGGGGGCCAAATCCGGCCCGCCAAAGGGTCCAGTCCGGCCCTTGGGATGAATTTGTGAAATGTAAAAATCACACAATCAACAATCCCTTTAATTCAGGTTCCACATACAGACCAATTCAATCTCAGGTGGGCAGGACCAGTCAAATACTATCATAATAACATATAAATAATGACAACTCCAAATTTTTCTCTTTGTAAATGTAAATATTTTCATGTATTTACACTAAAACAAAGTATAATTTCATAAAAAATGTGAATAACCTCAACAAATATGAACAACCTGAAATGTCTTAAGAGAAGTACGTACAATTTTAACAATATTCTGCCTGTTACTAAATGTTTTGTGTATTTGTAGATCCACTATGATCCGTAGGTTATGATGTACATGTGTAAATGATAAACTGAGACCTAATATTGTTACAATTACAAGTTTGTTCATGTTAATCACGATATTTGAAAGGATAGTTTGTAAATGTAAACCTTTTCATAATGTAAATGTACTTTTTTCACTCAAAAATAGAGAAAAGTTTTGAGTTGACATTATTTCTATATTATTATGTTATTATTTTACTGGTTCGGCCCACTGCAGATCAAATTTAACTGAATGTGGCCCCTGAACTAAAATGAGTTTGACACCCCTGCTTTACATGATGTGGATGTAAAGTAAAATGTATCTGTGCTGCCACTGATCTCCTGCAGGTCATATACTGATTTATCCACCTGGATTTGATGTTTCAGGTGCAGCTTCATTACACAAAGTAATAGAAACAAGTGGTGCCAGGCACAACAAACCCCGCCCCTCGCTCATATTGTAGCTTATTTTGGCATCGATCCAGCTGATGTCATCATGTATATGCGTGTGCTGATGTCAGCATATCAACAGCCTCTACATATGTGCCAAGTTTGAAGTAAATTGAAACCAAATTGATGTTTTATAGACATTTGACATTTTGCCCATTATAAGTAAATGGGAGAAAAAAAGATTTTAAAAAATCATAAGAAATCTGAACTTTGACCTACTTTTCCCAAAATGTAATCACATCTATTCCGGGTCACTGGCAATCTATAAACCCAATTTGGCATGAATTCAACCAATAGTTTTGCTGCTACAGACATTTGAAATTTTGCCAATTATAAGTAAATGGGAAAATTAAGATTACAAAAATTCATTAAACATTTACACTTTGACCTATTTTTCCCAAAATGTAATCACATCTATTCTGTATCAGTGGCAGTCTACAAACCAAATGTGTTATGAATTCAACCAACAGTTTTGCTGCTACAGACATTTTACATTTCACCCATTATAAGAAAATGGGGGAAAAAAAAGATTTTAAAAATTAAATAAAAAATTTGAACTTTGACGTATTTTTCCCAAAATGTAATGACATGTATTCTGGGTCACTGGCAATCTATAAACCCAATTTGGCATGAATTCAACCAATAGTTTTGCTGGTAGAGTGTTAACAAACAAACAAACAAACAAACCAAACCAAAAACAACACCCCTGGCCTCCCCTTCGGGGGGGGCAGGGTAATAAACATATTGCAGTACGACATCACCATTTTCTAATCAAATCTACACTTAGAAATCTCAGATTTTGCCACCCTGAACGTTTACATGTGGACAAGAGGCCAAAATGTAGAGAAAAACACCCATTTTGCAAAACATCCACATGAGTGTGGATGGGGCAAAAGTACCCTTTTGAGTATTAAGCGGTTCAGAAAATGGATGAATGAACCTGATTCACAATTATAGTACTGAACATTTCCCCTTGATCAACAACAACTGTAACTTCAATAATGCAATCACTGTCCTTGAATCGGCACCATCTCGTGTAACAGCCTACCTACTGAGTTTCAGATCAATCTGACTTGAAATAGCTGAGAAAATTGATTTATAACACAATGGGGACTAATGAATGGACCAGAAAAAAGTGTTCCCAGCAGCCTTTCTTATAAAGCTTATAACGCTCTGATAAATAAATGAACAGAACAGCTCCCCTACATTTAAGTAAAACATAGTTAAACTTCATTCTGCGCCTTGATTAGTAGTCCTAATTCATCGGCAACTGATTAAGGTGCAGGAAGCAGCATTGCTCAACGTGACACGGGCAGAGAAGGGCAGTTGCCTCTGAGCCAAAGCAATAAAACAATCCAGATCATCGTAAAAACGCTGGATATTGGATCCAGTAGTCAGCCAGGCTCATAATTAGTTGATTCGCAATGTGTATGTGTTTATTTTAAGAGATTTGCTGGTTTTGGAGGAGATTTAAAAGATGGCATGGTTGAGATTATCAACTTTTCTCTGTTACTTTATGTACAAACTTCCAAAATCGTATTAAATATTAGATGAAAAGTGAATTTGAGCCTCAACCCACTGCACCACGGCGACCCACCAGCTCAACATGCCAGTCTTGAGAGTGACCACAGATTGCGGTTTTAAAGACAGAAGCCAGAAGCACCAATTTGGCTCCTTGCTTGACAGTTGGACAAATAAGAGCTCTACAGGGACAAACAAACAATCAAATATATGGCAATATTATCAGATATGGCAACACTGGCAGCCTGAGAGCCTTGAACCTAATCCAGGGCCTCTTACACTGGTTGGAAAAATAAATAAATAAAAAATTAAAAAAAAAATCACAGCAAGAGCCAAATGTGGGTGCAGAGCCAGTGGAGATGGATATCTGACTGACAAGACAAAACAACTGAGCCAAAAAAAAAAAAAAAAAAAAAGATTGGAAAATGAAAATTAAGAGGAAAGAGGTAAATGTATTATCAGCCCAGTTACCGTGGCAACACCAGGACTTAAATCTGGTCAAGTGTGGAATAAAAGCAGTTTATCGATCCAAACCTATCCATTAGACACCAAGACAATTACTTACCTATTGTTTCAATCATTGTCAGAGTGAATGTGATCTCCTCCCATTAACTAGTCTCCAGCTCTTCCCTTTTTTTTTTTTTTTTTTTTTTTTTCAAGGCCTGCAAAGAAACACAAAAGAATGTGTTATGTCTTTCCGTAAAGGGTCGGAGAGCCGAACAGCGGAAAAAGGAGAAGCTCAGTCCCCTCTGAACCCGGCTTCTTAAACGTTCTTTATTCAAAAGGTCAAGACGGAAGGAAAAATATATTTATTTCCCCTTCCGTCAGGTCCAGATTTATCTCCTGAGAATGTGTTACAATAACATCACAGAGCAACCATTGTGCTGAAGCACTGCAGGCAATTTACTGAGTCCCTGAACCGCTGTGCTTGAACCCCATTTACTAGAGGCTGGTAGCTACTTTATACTTAACAAACACTCCCATTTTTTACATTTACACCTGTTTATTTATTTTTTTCTCCAAAGATTTTTTATTGAATTTTTATAAAGTAACAACCATAAGTGTACAATTAAATGTACTTAATATATTAGAACATAGTTATCTAACCCTACTCCCAACTAGGGGTGTGTATTGATAAGAATCTGGCGATACAATACAAATCACAATACTAGGATCACGATAAAATATATTGCGATATATCACAACACTATTAACAATACAACATTTTTTTTGTTTGTTTTTTGTCTTGTTTGTAGAAGATTATTTCCTGGAAAAGTTTAATTACACCAGAAATATGCACAACTACAAAACAATTTTTTTATAGGATCAGAACAGGAACTAATGCAGTATCACAAAACAATCCTGTGTATAAACCTAAAGTGTAGGATTTGGATAAATAACGTTTTATCATCTGGCTTTACCAGTACAGAAAACACACACAATGAATAAATAAATAAATAAAATTATGTTTTTCAGACATTACAGTTTAAAATCCTGCTCAAATGTTCATATGCTATTGTTAAAAGAAGTAGTTTACATTCCTTCATGCTTGAAAAAACAATTTTAACAAAAGTGTGTTAACAATTTAAACAAAACTACATGCATGACCTGCAATATCACAATACTACTTTTTTAGTATATAAACAACAGACAAAATATCCATGTGAAAACTATAAAAATATCAATACAGCACTTTTTAATATCAGTACACTATTGTGAAATGAAATATCGCGATATATTGCGGAAACAATATTTTCTTACTTTTTACTCCCAACCCTGCTGCACCTCATACTCCAATCAAAATATATAAACTCATACATCCAAAATAAATATATAAATATGTCATATAAACTGGATTTATACACATTTTTCAAGGTCAAATTCAAGCACTTATAAGGGTCATTTTCAAATTTGTCCAGCCCAGCACCTTATCACTGGAGTAAAATACAAATATACAAGAATACATGTACTCATGATTATTTTTTTTTTCACTTTTTATCACTATTATGTACATTGTATTATGCTATAGACATCTAAAATGTGTGTATATATATATATATATATATATATATATATATATATATATATATATATATAAATAACTATGTTTCATAATAGCAAAAAGTTTAGAAATGAAAGGAGAACACTTCAGGAACACTCGCACCGAGACAAAGATTAAGATAAAAATGTGCCTGGAGTCGACCTGAGAGCACACACTAATGTTCTTTTTTGACATAGTTTTATTTTTCAAACTGTATCACCTGTCTGTAAATAGCTGTGGCTTCACATCTAACCTGGCAGAGTTACTATGAAAAATAAAGAAATAAATAAATCACATCATAGAGTTAGAATTATAAGCACTTTCAAGCACTTCAACTAAAATTGAAGCACTTTTCAGATTTTGAAAACACAACATTGAAATTCAAGCATTTTCAAGGATTTCAAGCACCCGTACAAACTCTAAAGGAAATAAAATAAAATTAATTCATTTTTAACCCATGAAGACCCAGTGCTACTTTTGTGGCAATCGTAAAAATGAATATTTCTCTCTATTTAACCTTTCTTAAGTGTTTTATCACCATTTATTATAATATTATCCTCTGCATTTTGCGTTTTCAAAGCGAAAATCTGGTGTTTTCCTATATTTAATTCACTGATCGTGTAGATGTTTGTAAAAGCCCAGATTGAAGTTGAGGGTTACTATATCAGAAATGGAGTAAACTAAAGAAAAAGTGACTTTATCAGCAAAATATATCCTTAACTGAACATAAAACAGGTGTGTCCTTCCACTGTCATTGATCAAACTCTATGGGTTTTACTGGTGAATCAATGTTGTAGAAGATGATGAGGTTTCCATGGTAACTACAGAACCTCTGAATGTCCACATGGGTCATATCTGATGACCATGAAAAGATGACAAACTGTATTTTACACCAATTATTTACATGTATTGATAGGATTAGTGGATCAACAGGTATTAAACGTTTTAGATCAGTAGATGTTTTTGGTTGCCATTGGCTTTATAGGTTAAAAAAATTATCCTTAGTTACAATGATAAGTTGTTTGTGTCCATCTTTTCAATATATGATAAAACAGGCTGCCACATTGTATAGAATTTGGCTGCACTGCCTCTTGTGGCATATCTTATTTTCTCTAAAGCCAGATAGTTCATAAGGTCTTAAAGGAGTGATATTTTGCCTTTCTAAATCGAATTATGCATTTTAAAACTTTTCCCTGTGGTCTACGTAAACTGTAAATGCTCTGCTTGGGTCTGAATTCTTCATTAATTCAACTCCACAGGTCCATCTTCAACCCTATTTCTGAGTAATGACACCAGAAAGGTGGTTTTGAGCTCTGGCCCTTTAAATGCAAATGAACCACTTCATGCCACACCCCCTCCAGGTTGTTGGCTGTGCTGCTCTGTCCCGTTCAACCAAAAACTGAACATTTTAGGTAATCGGCTCAAAGTTTGGACATATTTTCAGTATGGACTACAACCGCTGCTGCTGACAAACAATTATGGCGTATTCTGAGAAATGTTCGCCAGAAGACTTGACCTTATATGGGCAAATATCGTGATGTAACTAGTTACAAAACGTAACAAATTAAGCAGGAATTAAAACGGGTTGTAGAAATCCACTCGATTTTTGCCAGAATGTTGTTTCAGATATTTTTATTGCGAAGCTTTATCATAGTACAAATTTGAGATCCCCTGATTGGTACAATATGCTTCATTTTTAATATCAACACAACAAACAAACGCACATTCAAAAATAGAAAGACAAGAAAACAGCATTGATAGAGTGAGAAAAAACGACGGAAGAAGAAAGAAAAAAAAAAAGCACACACAATTAACATCTCACTCATATTCATTGTCAAAATTAATATAATGATAGCTTTGCATTACCTGGTTCAAATTCAAACTTTTTTGAACTATTAGGGTCCACAAATACATAAATAAATGAACCAAAGACTAATAAAAGTGGGTTTAGCAAAATATGACTGCCTTAAATCCCCGAGGCTGAATGTCGGTGGATTTCTAGCTTTCCACTTAAGTAGAATGATCCGACGAGCTATTAAAGTTGTGAAGTCAATAATGTTCTTAAAATTCTTGTTGAGGTGTTTAATCTGTGGAATCACTCCAGATATCGCAGTGAGTCCATGACATTCTATTTCAAAGATAGATGTCGGAAAAGAATTTAACCCTTTCATGCATGAATTGTGAGAACCTTAGTCAAGATTTTTTTCTTCAGTGTTTTTATTCCTCCTTAGGCATGAAAAGAAACAATGTGATCGAGTTTTTTTTTTTTCTATGGAGTTACAAAAATATCCATGCATTTAATTTTTGAAGAAAAGAAATGTGTTTGAAATCCAGTATCAGAAAGTGATATGAAAACAATGAAATAAAAACATTTTTAATGCTGCTAATCTGATGTTTTCTCACATTTTAACATATTCTAAGGCTAGTAATTACTCACTTCATGGAGATAATATGCAAAAAAAAACCTTCTTGTCTAACAAATAACAATTGATTTACACTAAAACATGTTAGTGCAGATCAGGTTTATCAAGAACAGCAAAGTTACAGTAATGGTCTGAATGTCAGGGTATGAGATGTAAGTGTCCACTGTGTTGGCTGATATGGAACTAAAACAACAAAACCCATGAATATACAAGAGAACAGCTGGAGAAGAACTGTCCACTGTAGTGACCTATGCATGAAAGGGTTACCGTAAATTCCAGACTATAGACCGCACCTGAATATAAGCCACAGACCCTAATTTTAGAAAGAAAATCAATTTTGTACACGTATAAGCCGCGCCAGTTTATAAGCCGTGGGTGTCCACCAGTGGCGATTTCTCATAGGCTGCAAGAAAATTAAATGGTTAAATATGTTCGTTTGTGTTGACATTTCATTGACTACACATGTGTTAAAACACGTTCATCTCACAGACGAGTTGGTTCAGAATCAGCTTTATCACAAATCATCAGACTCGATATTGTTCACTTCTCATACATTCCCGTTGGGCTGTTTCCTCATACGATCTATGGTCAGTACATTTCACCGTTGAAGCCTGGCTTCTATGGGAGTCTATGGGACCGAGTGGAACCTTTTTTTTTTTTTCATTGCGTCAAAACTGGACGGTAATTGGATAAAGGTTTTCTTTGAGTTCAAATGAAATTCTTCCCTGTATGTAAATGGGTATTATATGTGAGCTTGCTGTCATATCTATAGGTTGATTCGTTGTTAATATGATGATTAAAAAACAAAAAACAAAAAACGAGGCGATAAATGGATAGTAATACAAGCACATTTTCTCTTTCTTTTTTTTTTGTCGGTGGACTTATCAGGGTTTCCTTTGGATTCGTGCCGATACGGGATTGACTTGCTTTTGTGTCGGCTGTGGATTCACGGACTTAAAATGACTTGAAAGACACTTGAAAGTGAACAAATTTTTGTTTTTCGTTAAAGTAGGACTTTTAATTTACAGGGTGGGGAAGCAAAATTTACAATGAACATTTAGTTGTTTTTTCTCAGCAGGCACTACGTCAATTGTTTTGAAACCAAACATATATTGATGTCATAATCATACCTAACACTATTATCCATACCTTTTCAGAAACTTTTGCCCATATGAGTAATCAGGAAAGCAAACGTCAAAGAGTGTGTGATTTGCTGAATGCACTCGTCACACCAAAGGAGATTTCAAAAATAGTTGGAGTGTCCATAAAGACTGTTTATAATGGAAAGAAGAGAATGACTATGAGCAAAACTATTACCAGAAAGTCTGGAAGATACTATTAAAGAAGAATGGGAGAAGTTGTCACCCGAATATTTGAGGAACACTTGCGCAAGTTTCAGGAAGCGTGTGAAGGCAGTTATTGAGAAAGGAGGACACATAGAATAAAAACATTTTCTATTATGTCAATTTTCTTGTGGCAAATAAATTCTCATGACTTTCAATAAACTAATTGGTCATACACTGTCTTTCAATCCCTGCCTCAAAATATTGTAAATTTTGCTTCCCCATCCTGTATTTTTAAAACATGAAGATTAAAAACAAGTAATTACGTCTGTTGTAATATCATTTTCATTTAACATTACACACGACGTGTGCATTAATTCTGAGATGCTTTAAATTTATGACAGTCTCTGGAGAGCTTTATTGGGTGTTTTCATTCAGAGTTTTGTTTTGTATATTTGTGAAACAATATTAACATTTGAAGGTTTACTATTTTTCCTTAAAAGTTCCCCTTTTGTGTGTGTTAATATTAACTTTATAAAGGTTAAGTTGTTAATGTTATCCATTCCTGCATACCTGGTAACAATAGACAGATTCTTCCCTGGGGGTGTGGCAGGCAATAAGGGAAAATCGTCGTATAAGCCGCGTCGGAGTATAAGCCGCAGTGTTTAAAGCGTGGGAAAAAAGTAGCGGCTTATAGTTCGGAATTTACGGTAAATATTGGTTGCCAAAAATTGCTCAATCTGGTGCAGAGACAAAACATGTGAAAGCTTATATCTGTCACATAGTTTATTTCATTTCGGGACATATACACTCATGTCTGCAGCTGGCGTTGAATCCGATCATCCGTCTTCATGTAACACAATAGCACAGTCCTGTTTCTTTCAATAACAGCCTCTGATGATCAGTCTTGTTGCACCTGTAATGTAAACTCAGACTGGTCTTTCAATCCTCATACGATATATTTAGACCCACAGAAGTGTCACCGCCTTGATGCAACGCGTCCTTAAAGCTTAAAACATAAAAATGCATGAATCTGTTTACGTCTTTAATGATTATTAACGCGGTGAAGGCTGTCAGCTCCCATCTCTGGACTGTCATATTTAGCTTTAGAAGTGGCTTTGTCAGAGGCATGGCATGACTCAGGGAGACATTACACGACTTAAAGGAGATTGGAAAGATAATTAAAAGCCCTGTATAGGCTCTTAGAATAGCTTCAGTGCAGTAGCAGGAAGAGGACATCATTTGTCTGTTCATATTTATATTTCCTCCTCATGTCTTGCATGTAGGTCACTTTTTAAAGCACTTAACCCAATCATGTGACCACCTGAATTATTATGTGGCATCTACTGTATATATATTTCTTAATTTTTAAGATGGATCTTTTGTTATTATAATGTTTGGGATGGTTATAGAACATTACAGCCATTTCTACCAATATTAAATGTAACGCAGACAAACAAAAGCATAATATCTACTTGTATTTACTTTAATTTTTGCTTTGGGTGTTATGTTATTATGATATCTGGGTTAGTATCTGGTAAGTTTAAAGCACTTAAACCCAATCATGTGACCACCTGAATTATTATGTGGCATCTACTGTATATATATTTCTTAATTTTTAAGATGGATCTTTTGTTATTATAATGTTTGGGATGGTTATAGAACATTACAGCCATTTCTACCAATATTAAATGTAACGCAGACACACAAAAGCATAATATCTACTTGTATTTACTTAAATTTTTGCTTTGGTTGTTATTACGATATCTGGGTTAGTTATAGAACCTTAACAGTATACTGCCTTTTTTAACTTGGTTCTTAAATAATTATAGGGTAGCAATATAAAATGTAATGCAGACATACAAAAGCATATCTACTTGTATTTCTAACTTTATTTTTAACTTAGTTCTTGTGTTGTAACAAGATCATGAATGGTTATAAAGACACACAAGCACAAAATCTACTTATATTTACTGCATTTTTTTTTTTTTTTTTTTTTTTTACTTGCTTCTGATATTATCGCAATGTTTCTTATCTTATCACTCTTTTTTGAATGGTTATGGACCATTAGAAGCATTTCTAGCAATATAAAATGCAACGCAGACACACAAAAGCATATCTACTTATATTTTTAACTTGGTTCTTATGTTATTACAATATCTTGAATCGTTAGCTATAGAACATTAGAGGTATGTTGAACTGTGTCAAATGTAACGCAGACACACAAAGGCACAAAATCTGCTAAAAACTGCTTTTTTTAAGATTGATTCCTATGTTATTACAATATCTGGCACAGTTATAGAACATCAGACCCATGTCTATTTATATTTACTGCATTTCTTTACTTGGGTCTTATATTATTACAGTGTTTTTTAATGGTTATAGAACATTAGGAGTATGTTGAACAGTGTCAAATGTCATAAAGACACAAAAAAGCATAAAACTACTTACATTTACTTCATTTTTTTCCACTTGGTTCTGATATTATCACAATGTTTCTTATCTTATCACTCTTTTTTGAATGGTTATGGAGCATTAGAAGTATGTATAACAATATAAAATGGAATGCAGACACACAAAAGCAAAAAATCTACTTATATTTATTACTTTTTAAATTGGTTCCTATGTTATTACAACATCTGGCATAGTTATAGAACATCAGACCCATGTCTACTTATGTTTACTGCATTTTTTAACTTGATTCTTATATTATTACAATGTTTTTGGATGGTTATAGAACATTGAAGTATGCTGTTCAGTGTCAAATGTAATAAAGACACTACTTATATGTAGGCCTACTACTTTTTTACTAGTTCTTATCTTATTACGGTGTTTAGGATGGTATGGAAAAGCAGACGTTTACTTATTGTTACATATCCACTGCATCCTTAACCCATAAAAACCTAAACAGCAACTGGCAACCAAAACCATCTACTGATCGAAAATATTTAATCCCTGTTGATCCATTAATCCTATCAATACGTGTAAATAATAGGTGTAAAATACAGTTTGTCATCTTTTCACGGTCATCAGATATGACCCATTTGGATGTTCAGAGGCTCCGTAGTTACCATAGAAACACTGTCATCTTCTACAGCACTGAATCACCAGTAAAACCCATGGAATTTAACAAATGACACTGGATGGAGACACTTTTTTTTTATGTTCAGTTATTTACATCTTTGCCAAAATACTCACTTTTTCTGTACTTTTCTCTATTTCTGATATAATTCCCCTCAACTTTAATCTAAGCTTCTATGAACATCCACATGATCAGTAAATTAAACACAGGAAAATACATTATTTTTTAGTGGAAAAAACACAAAATACAGAGGATAATATTATTAAAAAAAAAAAAAAAGGTGAATCTAGAGAAAAGTGTATTTGGGACCTGACACAAAAGTAACACTGGGTCTTTATGGGTTAAAAATGGCTTATTTTTCATGGACACATCGACAATCATTTGTACATGTAGATAAATGTGTGTGTGTGTTAAAGTAAATGTAAATATGTTTGTTTACATATAGAATCTTTATTACTTTTTGTGTTATTGTTCTACAAAAGTAGCATGGCCATGAAAAGCATTGATTTTTTCACGAACTACTCCTCTGTTTTGTATTGCACTGGATAGTCTATATTTATATGACGATATTCATGCAACAAAGATTCACAAGTTACCTTTTAGTTGTTTTTTTTTTTCTCTCTTTCTTTCTGTGAGCAATACTGACACCCTTTTTTCTTAAAAAAAAAAAAAAAAACAAAGAGAGAGAGAGAACAGTGTACTTTGTGTCAATGATGTCCTTTGTAGTGTTGTGAGACTGTTTTAACCCTTTCATGCATTGTGGTCACTACAGTGGACAGTTATTCTACAGCTGTTCTCTTGTATATTCATGGGTTTTGTTGTTTTAGTTCCATCTCAGCCAACACAGTGGACTCTTACGCATCATCTCAAACACTGCAATTCATACAATTATTGTAACTTTGCTGCTCTTGATAAACCTGATCTGCAGTAACATGTCTGACTGTAAATCAATTGCTAATTGTTATTAGACTGTAATTAACAATTTTCTGAAACAAAAAGTTTTTTTTTGTTGTTTTTTTTTGTTTTTTTCTTTTGCATATCCTCCTGAGACCCAGCAATGCATTTTGTCCTCTATAGGGGAAAAAAGTTTAACAGTTTAACTAAAATGCCATCCATTACAAAGGACATTCCATTAAAAAATCAGTAAATAAATAAAAATGATTTTAAAATGTATCTGAAAAAACTGTTGCGTTATGCAGTTTCCAAACACAACAATTTTTTAGTGTAAAAAGCTAAAATTGTCAGTTTCCTGGTTCTCAGGAGGATATTATCTTCATGAAATGAGTAATAACTACAGGGTGTCCCATAAGTCTCCATACATAGGAGACATAATACATTTCATACATATATGATCCTAACATGTTTTTCTTTATATTTCTTTTTTATAGTTCTTCAGCAGTGGAGGACACGCACTGAAATGTGTTCCCGACAAAATGGCAGTCCTATAGAGCATATTATATAAATTAAAATGGTTTATGTCAAGAAACGTTTATTTTTCCTATGTATGGAGACTTATGGGACACCCTGTAGTATTTGAGTAGGATAAAATGTGAGAAAACATCAGAATAGCAGCATTAAAAATGTTTTCATTTCATAGTTTTCACACAGTTTATCACTTTCTGATGATGAGTTTTAAATACATGTGTCTTTGTTTCAAAAATTAAACACATGGTGTCCAGCTAAGTGGACATTTTTGTAACTCCATGAAAAAAAGGTTCATAAAAAAAATTTCAATTGCATTGCTGTTTTCAAGCCTAAAGACCAATTTCACCAATTTTAAATCTCTTACCCATCATTGTCTGCTTTATGATCATGTAAGGATGGTCTTCCTGGTCGGCTCGCAGACTGAGTCATTGGCGTATTTTAATTAATATGTCTATTCTAGGTCTGCTCCCATCCTACCTTCAGACCTACATCAGTCGGAGAACCACAGACGCTTATAATCTGCGTTCTCAGGATCTTTTTTCGTTGTCTGTTCCTAAAGTTAGACCTGAACAGGGGAAAAAGGCCTTCAGGTATATGGCCCCATTCACCTGGAATGAACTACAAAAAGACCTGAAACTGAAGGACCTGGCTTCGTTGGACACTTTTAAGAGGATGTTGTATGACTTAGAGAGGGAGACATCTGGCTGCAGATGTTTTACCTGACGCACTTTTGTCTACATTTCATGAGCACATTTTGCAAAGTTGACTTTGGAAGGTTTGACTTGTCTATGTGCTTTTTGTGTATTCGTTTTATGTATGGAAGTCTGTCTGTAACTATTTAACTCTTTCATGCACGAATTATGAGAACCTTAATCAAAATTTTTTCCTGAGTGTTTTTATTCTTCTTCAGGCATGAAAAAAACAATGCGATTGAAAATTTTCTTCTGAAAAATAAATAAAATAAATAAAAATACAAATAATTTAAAAAATGTAAAAAAAAAAAAACATACAAAAATAATAAAAATTAAAAAAAAAAAAACTTCTTATGGACCTATTTTTCATGAAGTTGCAAAAATGTCCATTCAGCTGGACACCACATGTTTAATTTTTGACGCACAGAAACATGTATTTACTGATAAATTGTGTGAAAACTATGTGGAGGGCTTTGTGATTCTGGGGGTTTATGCTCAGAAGACATCTACATAATGTTACCAATTCATGTCAGAAAAGATATGTAGTGTCTTAAAACTTTAATAAAGATATGTGTGAAAAAAAAACCCAACGAAAACAACAAAATCCATGAATATAGAAGAGAAAAGCTGTAGAATAGCTGTCCACTTTAGTGACCAGTATGCATGAAAGGGTTCATGTACTGCTGTCCGTCTTGGCCAGGACACTCTTGAAAAAGAGATTCTTAATCTCAATGAGGTTTTCCTGGTTAAATAAAGGTAAAATTGTTTTGGTCATGTCCATCTTTGTATAGTTTCTGGTCATCAATTTTCCAATCACTTTCAGCAATACCTGGCAAAACACTGCAGCCTGACCCTTTGATAGGCATCTTCGGTGTAGTTAGTGATGATCTAAACTTGTCCCATCTCCACAAAAATGCAATTGCCTTTGCATCGTTGCATGCCCGTCGTCTGATATTACTGAACTGGAAGGGGAAGAACCCTCCTGCCTATGTTCATTGGATTACAGAGGTGATGTTGGGATCGGACCTGGAAAAAATTAGGTATACACTCTGCGGGTTGGAGGATAAATATGATAAAACTTGGTCACAGTTTATAATTCATATCAAGAACCTGCCTTTTTTCCTGATTTCTTGTTTTTATTTCATGCATTTTTCTTTCTTCCTCACTCTTCTACTGCCATCCTAGTCTTCTCAGTGCCCACAGTCTGACTGCTGGGACTTTTTTTTTTTTTTTTTCCTTATGCAAGAGCTCCAGAATGTTGACGATATGACCGAAATGATCAACATAAATTGGTTTGAGTCTTTTTTTTTTTTTGTTCTGTTTGTCTGTGCGTTTATATGGATGTCACCTAGATGGGGGGGGGGGTCAAGTTGAAGAATTGCATAAGATGTGCTTCAAAGATGTAATTGTAATGGAAAAATGATAAATAAAGTTGTTTAAAAAAAAATAATAAAAATAAAAAAAATAAATAAAAGAGGAATAAAAATACTCAAGAAAAAAATATTGACTAAGGTTCTCATAATTCATGCATGAAAGGGTTAAAAATTGAATTTAAGAAAAAAAAAAAAAAAAAAAAAAAGACGTATTAGTAGATGAATAGACTTCATGTGCCTCTGCAAATAAATGCTAGTGAAGTTATGTTCGACCACAAACAGCCATGATAACAGGTTCTCATCCATAATACTGCCCTAAACGTCTCCTTCTCCTTTATTATTCCACCATCTGTCCATACAGTGTATGTTACGGTGGTGCATTTAGGTTCACTATAGCTCGTTTTGGTTTTGTTTTGAAGACAGTCGCCTCGACACTTGGGACAAATCCGCTTTTCTCAACTCCTCCTCCTCCTCCTACATCTCATCCATGTCGCAAGAAAGCAACAGGCTTCCGACGACGAAGAAGTTTAGTCGAATAAACACTTTTAAGACCGAAAAGGCTACTTTGTGATGCGTTTACGGCACATAGAAAAAGAGGTTTGAAGCTTGAAAAGAAACGCGCAGAACAATTAAAATCCCGTTTTTTTTTAAAGGCTGGTGCTGAAGTAACGCGATAACAGCTCTTTTCCTCTCATTAGCAACATTTTCTCGAACAAAAGCCACTCCTGTCCAAACTGAAACATTTGTCCTCCTCATGTTAGCTGTGAAATGACTCTATGTGGTGTTCAAGTGTCCAGACGGTTACTTACATGTGTGTGGAGGCTGTTCCGGGCTGTTCCAGGCTGCTGTCCTGCTGTTGTCCTGCGGCTAACGGAGCTCTGACCGGGGCTTAAAGATGGGGCGGTGTGTAACTGGATCCTCTATGGACATGTTCAGCGGGAGAGGAGCCGTGCCGTGCTGTGCCGAGCCGGGACTGAAGCGCCGCTTGCTGGTTGACCTGACACCTAGGCCTGGCCTGGTCTGCCCCCCCCTCCCCCTCCCATGGGTCTGAGAATGCGCACACACACACACACACACACACACAGTTAGGTCCAGCCCAGTATGGAAAGTATACACACATTTAGACTGAGTTAGGAGGTAGAAGGCCTATTAGGGCCACATAAGAACAAAACAAAAAAAACCGCTTGTCACCACGAGAAGAAAGTCGTTAATTAATGAGAATAAAGTCGTAGTTTTAAAAAAGTCATTATTTAACGAGAACAAAGTCGCTAATTAATGGGAATAAAGTCGTTAATTAATGAGAATAAAGTCGTTAATGAGAATAAAGTCGTAGTTTTTAAAAAGTCATTATTTAACGAGAATAAAGTCGCTAATTAATGAGAATAAAGTCGTTAATGAGAATAAAGTCGTTAATTAATGAGAATAAAGTCGTAGTTTTAAAAAAGTCATTATTTAACGAGAATAAAGTCCCTAATTAATGAGAATAAAGTCGTTAATTAATGAGAATAAAGTCGTTAATTAATGAGAATGAAGTCGTAGTTTTAAAAAAGTCATTATTTAACGAGAATAAAGTCGCTAATTAATGAGAATATAGTCGTTAATTAATGAGAACAAAGTCGTAGTATTAAAAAAGTCATTATTTAACGAGAATAAAGTCGTTAATGAGAATAAAGTCGTACTTTTTTTAAAAAAAAAGTCATTATTTAACGAGAATAAAGTCGTTAATGAGAATAAAGTCGAAGTTTTAAAAAAGTCATTATTTAACGAGAATAAAGTCGCTAATTAATGAGAATAAAGTCGTTAATTAATGAGAATAAAGTCGTTAATTAATGAGAATGAAGTCGTAGTTTTAAAAAAGTCATTATTTAACGAGATAAAGTCGTAGTTTTAAAAAAGTCATTATTTAACGAGAATAATGTCGTTAATGGGAATAAAGTCGAAGTTTTAAAAAGTCATTAGTTAACGAGAATAAAGTCGCTAATTAATGAGAATAAAGTCATTAATTGATGAGAACAAAGTCGTAGTATTAAAAAAAGTCATTATTTAACGAGAATAAAGTCGTTAATTAATGAGAATAAAGTCGTACTTTTTAAAAAGTCATTTAGCGAGAATAAAGTCGCTAATTAATGAGAATAAAGTCGTAGTTTTAAAAAAGTCATTATTTAACGAGAAAAAAGTCGCTAATTAATGAGAATAAAGTCATTAATTAATGAGAATAAAGTTGTAGTTTTTAAAAAGTCATTATTTAACGAGAATAAAGTCGCTAATTAATGAGAATAAAGTCGTACTTTTCAAAAAAAAAGTCATTATTTAACGAGAATAAAGTTGTAGTTTTAAAAAAGTCATTATTTAACGAGAATAAAGTCGTTAATGAGAATAAAGTCGAAGTTTTAAAAAGTCATTATTTAACGAGAATAAAGTCGCTAATTAATGAGAATAAAGTCATTAATTAATGAGAACAAAGTCGTAGTATTAAAAAAAGTCATTATTTAACGAGAATAAAATCGTTAATGAGAATAAAGTCGTACTTTTTTTTAAAAAGTCATTATTTAACGAGAATAAAGTTGTAGTTTTAAAAAAGTCATTATTTAACGAGAATAAAGTCATTAATGAGAATAAAGTCGAAGTTTTAAAAAGTCATTATTTAACGAGAATAAAGTCGCTAATTAATGAGAATAAAGTCATTAATTAATGAGAACAAAGTCGTAGTATTAAAAAAAGTCATTATTTAACGAGAATAAAGTCGTTAATTAATGAGAATAAAGTCGTACTTTTTTTAAAAAGTCATTATTTAACGAGAATAAAGTTGTAGTTTTAAAAAAGTCATTATTTAACGAGAATAAAGTCATTAATGAGAATAAAGTCGAAGTTTTAAAAAGTCATTATTTAACGAGAATAAAGTCGCTAATTAATGAGAATAAAGTCATTAATTAATGAGAACAAAGTCGTAATATTAAAAAAAGTCATTACTTAACGAGAATAAAGTCGTTAATTAATGAGAATAAAGTCGTACTTTTTAAAAAGTCATTATTTAACGAGAATAAAGTCGCTAATTAATGAGAATAAAGTCGTAGTTTTAAAAAAGTCATTATTTAACGAGAATAAAGTCGTTAATTAATGAGAATAAAGTCGCTAATTAATGAGAATAAAGTCGTTAATTAATGAGAACAAAGTCATAGTGTTAAAAAAAAGTCATTATTTCACGGGAATAAAGTCGTTAATTAATGAGAATAAAGTCGTACTTTTTAAAAAGTCATTATTTGACGAGAATAAAGTCGCTAATTAATGAGAATAAAGTTGTAGTTTTTTTAAAAAGTCATTTAACGAGAATAAAGTCGTAGTTTTAAAAAAGTCATTATTTAACGAGAATAAAGTCGTTAATTAATGAGAATAAAGTCATTATTTAACGAGAATAAAGTTGTTAATTAACGAGAATAAAGTCGAAGTTTTAAAAAAGTCATTATTTAATGAGAACAAAGTCGCTAATTAATGAGAATAAAGTCAGTTTTAAAAAAGTCATTATTTAACGAGAAGAAAGTCGCTAATTAATGAGAATAAAGTCATAGTTTTAAAAAAGTCATTATTTAACAAGAATAAAGTCGTTAATTAATGAGAATAAAGTCGTACTTTTACAAAAGTCATTATTTAACGTGAATAAATTCGCTAATTAATGAGAATAACGGCGTAGTTTTAAAAAAGTCATAATTTAACGAGAATAAAGTCGTAGTTTTTAAAAAGTCATTATTTAACGAGAACAGTCGCTAATTAATGAGAATAAAGTCATTAATTAATGAGAATAAAGTTGTAGTTTTAAAAAAGTCATTTAACGAGGATAAAGTCGCTAATTAATGAGGTTAAAGTCATTAATTAATGAGGTGCAACAGCCCAGAAAATTTTCCATATAAGAAAAAAAAAGAGAACAGCCCAAAAAATGATCCATTCTAAGAAAAAAGAAGAGAACAGCTCCCCTCTCTTTCATTAAACAGTTTTTGAATGTTTTTCAGTAGCAGCTTATTCCATGCTTTGTGTAGTAATCGAGCTGTTTTGTGTTCCACCAAGTCAAAAAATTTTAGTTTTGGATTTTTAAAAAGAAGTCATTCGTGTGAACCCAAAAATCAGCATTATGAATGATTCTGATTGCTCTTTTCTTGCAGAGCAATCAGAATCCAGATGAACTTACAAGATCCAATTGTATGTTCTGAATCTGATAAGAATACTCAGATTTATTGTAATAGAACATACTAGATACAAAAACAATCTAATTCCCCACTAGTCACATGACCATGGAGGCTAGTGTACGTAGGCAGCTGCAAAAGCTAATATATCAGTACACCCACAGAAGGAAAACAGCACATTCCCACACAAATACATGTAAAATCGAATGCGTGTTAGCTTAATGAGTCTATAAGTGCACTAAGCATGATTGTTTTTTTAATACAAGTGGAAAATAAAACGCTCTCGGCCTCAGAAAACCCTTGAAAAAGGACACGTCGTACTGTTAATGCTTGTCGTCTTTGTGTCCTGTTTATACATTTTTCACCCCATTTAAGGCAACAATATGCCGCGCTTATCAAATTAGATATGAGCTGTTGCCCACTGGGATGGACTACGTCACTGTTCGCTTGGGGTTTGCATCTAAGGGTACGAAAATAGCCACAGCACAGTTGTTTTTACCTAATATAATTTTTTTTTTTTGGCTTCCGATCACTTCCTTCCCCTCGGTCGTCGTCCCACCAGACCTTTTCATAGACCGTGGAGGAGTCGGGTCACTGAGAGAGAAGTCGTTTCAACATACAAAAGGATACAAGCTGCTTTCAGGAGCTGATACTGACTAAATCCTTTCACCATTTATATCTTTACCGCTCCCTGTGTCTCTCTTATCCACCCAGTAACTCCCTTCTTACTTCGACAATAAGCCACTTTTATGTGGGAGGTCTGACTCAGCCGAAAGCTGAAAGACACTGGAACGAGAAGGAAGAGAAGAGAAAGCATTTCAGTTCGATTCTAGGTAGTTTCAGAATTTTAGATTTCAGTGCCTGCCACAGTCCTTGTGTGGTAGTCATTGTTGAGACCACTTGTACTGAACACATGAAGCCAAATCTCCGGTGTAACTGGATTCAAACCTTCAGTTTCTTTTCTTTTCTGTGGTTTTATTCTCTCGTTTGCTTACGCTGTGGGTGAGGAATTTCATTTCATGCACCCTTTTCAATCCATTCTTTTAAAAAGGACCTGTATTTTATGCGGGTCTTCTTGCTGTTTAGCTTTGTTTAGCTACTTTCCATCACAGCCTCTAACTTGTACAATGGACCGAAAAAAAAAAAAAGAAAAAAATTTTTTAACCCCTAACGACCCAGAGCTATTTTTGTGGCAGTTCCCAAATGAATTTTTCTCTAGATTGAACTTTTCTTAAGCGGTTTATCACCATTTTTTTATGTTTTCCTTGGCATTTTTCAGTGAAAATCATGCATTTTCCTGTATTTAATTTACTGATAATGTACATGCTCATAAAAGCTCAGATTAAAGTTGAAGGTTATTCTGTCAAAAACAGAGAAAAGTGACTATTTCAGCAAAGATATCAATAACTGAACGAAAACCAAGTGTCTCCATCCACTGTCATTGATCCAGCTCCATGGGTTTTACTTGTGAATCAATGTTATAGAACAGGGGTGTCAAACTCATTTTAGTTCAGGAGCCACATTCGGCTAAATTTGATCTGCAGTGGGCCGAACCAGTAAAATAATAACATAATAATATATAAATAATGTCAACTCCAAATTTTTCTCTATGTTTTAGAGTAAAAAAAAAAGTAAAATTAAACAATGAAAATGTTTACATCTACAAACTATCCTTTCAAACAATGTGAATAACATGAACAAACTGAAACAATAAGTGTAATTTTAACAATGTTATGCTTCAGTTTATCATTTCCACATGTTCATTATAATTTACAGATCACAGCGGGTCTACAAATGCACAAAACATTTAATGTCAGGCAGAATATTGTTAACATTGTACGTACTTCTCTTAAAACATTTCAGGTTATTCACATTTTTTGTGAAATTACACTTTATTTTAGTGTAAATACATGGAAATATTTACATTTACTAAGAGAAAAAAAATTGGAGTTGTGAGAATTTATAGATTACACTGGTCAACAACAAATTTATTGTTTAAGTTTTTTGAGCTGATTTAGGATCATTTTGGTGTGCTGAATCCAAAAATCACATTCATTTTGCTCAATCAGGTCAACTTTCTGAACTATGCTACATTTTGGCTTTTGAACATTTTTGCTTACATTTATGGGCATTTTCACATCATATGATACAAAATTCTTTCCTATTTCTTGCAGTAAACGAGTTCTGAAGATTTTACTTTTGCCAATTTATGATTAATGTTTTTTTTAATATTACAGGTGAATGAAATGGCTTCGACTAGAAGATCTTGTAAAAATAAGCCTGACGTATTCTGCTACATCTGCGGTGAATACACCATTGTACCTAACAGGAATCAAGTCACAAGTTTCATAAAGTGTGCTTACCAATGTTATTTTGGTATTAACCCTTTCATGCATAGTGGTCACTCCAGTGGACAGCTATTCTACAGCTGTTCTCTTGTATATTCATGGGTTTTGTTGTTTTATTTTTATATCAGTCAACACAGTGGACGCTTATACATCATCCCATGAACTGCAATTCATCCCATTACTGTAACTTTGTTGTTCTTGATAAACCTGATCTGCAGTAACATGTTTCAGTGTAAATCAATTGTTATTTGTTAGACAAAAAGGTTTTTTTTTTTTTTTTTTTTTTAATTTTGCATATTACCTCCATGAAGTGAGTAATAACTAACAGTAGAATATGTTAAAATGTGAGAAAATATCAGATTAGTAGGATTAAAATCTTTTCATTTGTTTTTATCTCATTTTCTGATATTGGGTTTTAAACACGTTTCTTTACTTCAAAAATTAAACGCATGGACATTTTTGTAACTTCATTAAAAAAAACTAAATTGCTTTTTTTTTCATGCCTAAGGGGGGATAAAAACAAGAAGAAAGAAAAAAATCTTGACTATGGTTGTCATAATTCGTGCATGAAAGGGTTAATTACTATATTTTGTGAGAAGATCAAATTTTTCAAAATCAAATTAGAAAAAAAAAAAACTGACCTGATTGAGAAAAACAGATGTCATTTTTGGATTTAGCGGTGCAAAATGGTCCTAATTCAGTTGAAAAAACCTAGACAACTTGCAAAAAACATTTTTTTGTAACCCAGTGTTATTATGATAGTATTTTACTGGTTTGACCCACTTGAGATTGAATTGGTCTGAATGTGGAACCTGAACTAAAAGGATTGTTAATATTTTAGTGAAATTTTTGCATTTCACTAATTCATCTGAAGGGCCAGACTGGACCCTTTAGCGGGCCGGACTTGGTCCCTGGGCCGCATGTTTGACACCTGTGTTGTAGACAGGGCCAGATTAACACTTCATCGTACCCAGGGCAACAATATTCAAGGGCCCCATCATCACAACCCCAGGATCCCTATAATTTGGCAAAATACAGAATAAGTTCCAGGAATATATGTGAATATACCCCATACTTCAGTATCTAACTATCATCAAATGCATTTTGATGTACAAATGTGTAAATGCTCGTGGAACTACAAGTGCACCACTATAGCCTCTTGTCAAGGCCACTCACTTGCAAATGATGATATGAAAACAAAACACATTAGCATCAGTATAATCTAAAATTGATCCACTATATTAGAAAGAGAGGGAAGTGTCCTCCATTTTCACAAAAAATGAATAAACTATTTCCAAAGTATCCAGTATTTATTTAAGAACACTTTTTGCGGACAGTTTCATTTATAAGCAAAAGATAACCAGATATTTTCGTTATGCCCGAGCTACCCAGGGCCCTTCAGAGGTCACGGGACCCTGGGCAATTGCCCAGTTGCCCATATGGTTAATCCGGGCTTGGTTGTAGAAGATGACGGTGTTCCCATGTTCACTATGCAGCCTCTGAACGTCCAAATGGTTCATAATCTGATGACCATGAAAAGATGACAAACACCTGTTATTTACATGTATTAATATGTTTAGCAGTTGAGAAGTTATTAAACATTTAACATCAGTAGAGGATTTTGGTCGCCACTGGCTGTTTGGGTCTTTATAGGTTAATGTGATTGAACCAAAAGAACTAAATGTGATTCCCACAGATGACATCAATAGCAAGGAAGTCTGCTGTGATGCATTAGTTTGTATCTGTGCATTTTTGACATTCAGTTTAACCCTTTCATGCATGAATTATGAGAACCTCAATCAAGATTTTTTTTTCCTGAGTGTTTTTATTCCTCTTTAGACATGGAAAAAAAAAAAAAAAAAAAAGTTACAAAAATGTCCACTCAGCTACACCATGAATTTTATTCTTGAAGCAAAGAAACATGTATTTAAAACCCAATATCATACAGTGATATGAAAACAGTGAAATGAAAACATGTTTAATGCAGCTAATCTGATGTTTTCTCACATTTTAACATATTCTAATACTAGTTATTACTCACTTCATGGAGATAAAATGCAAAAAATAAATATCAACAATTGATTTCCACTCAAGAACCAATCAAGAACAGCAAAGTTACAATAATGTTATGAATTGCAGTTTATGAGATGACGCGTAAGTGTCCACTGTGTTGGCTGATATGGAACTAAAACAACAAAACCCATGAATATACAAGAGTAAAGCTGTAGAGTAACTGTCCACTGTAGTGACCACTATGCATGAAAGGGTTAAATATCAATAGTGGAAGCGATTGTTTAATGTCATAATGATTTAGCAATGAAAAAAAAAACTCTGCCATAAAATGACAGCTGCACGAAGACCAGACATTTTACTTGGCTTCACTCAGTTTTGAAATATCATACTTTATTGAATAGCGTCCTGGTGTATAAAGTCATATGGTGTAATAACGACATGCCCTGAAGGAATCACAGATTCAGCGACTGAACCATATTGTGGAAATGAAAGCTGGCAATGTCTGCTGTCTGGATTTATTGCCAATAAATCCATCACTGTTCACACAGTCTGTGAAACTATGGCATCCTAAAAGGTGCAGAAAGACATGCAGAAAGAGTCGGATATTATAATCAAGTACTTGCCATTTGTGCAAGCTTCGTCAGGTCGATCAGCTGTGCGTCGACCGCTTTTAAGCTAATCAGCGGCAATTATGTACCCAAAGCGCTGAAGATAATATCAGCGTTGAAAGCAACATCCTACAAATGAGTAATACAGAAGAAAGACTGAGACGCATAGATGAAAAATGATTCAACCCCGAGTCCATGCAAGTTGGGACACTGTGAAATATAAATAAAAGCAGAAATTGCAAATCTCATAAGCCTATATTTTATTGATACAGTAAACGTATCAAAAGTTTAGAACAAAAAAATGTACTATTTTACGAAAAACGAAGGTAATTTTGGATTTCATGGCAGCAACATGCATCCAAAAGGTTGACAGAGTGTTAACAGAAGACTGTAAAAGTAAGTTATGCTAAAAAGAAACATTTTGCAACTACTTAAGTTAACCCATAAAGAAGCTTCTTTTGTGGCAGTTGCCAAATTGTTCTCTCTATTCAACCTTTCTTAAGCAATTTATCACTATTTATTTTAACCCTTTTGTGCATGAATTATGAGAACGTTCATCAAAATTTTTTTCTTTATTCCTCTTTAGGTATTTAAAAAACAATGAGATTATTATCATCATTTTTTTTTTTAATGAAGCTATTTTTCATGGAGTTGCAAAAATGTGCGTTTAATTTTTAAAGCAACGAAACATGTATTTATTGGTAAAAACTATGAAATAAAAACAGTAAATGCTGCTAATTTGATGTTTTCTCACATTTTAACATACACTACAAACAAAAAGTTGTGGATATTTTAAATTTTTGGGGCTATTTTTTTCAGTTTCGATTTTTGCACAACGCTTTTTACTTTTTTTTGTGTGTGAATTGAATTGAAACACGTTTTTTAATGACCAGACATAGTTTTAATTACAAATGGCAAAAAAAAAAAGCCAAAAAACAAAAAAAAGAAATATCCTTAACTTTTTGTTTGTAGTGAACTCCAATACTAGTCACTTCATGGAGATAATATGCCAAAAAAAAAAACAAACAAAAAAAACTTTTGTTGTTAATTACAGTCTAATAACGATAACAAGAAATTGATTTACACTCATACATGTTAGATTTGGTTTATCAAGAACAGCCAAGTTACAGTAATGTTATCATTTGCAGTGTATTGTGTATTGTGTTGACTGATATGAAACTAAAATAACAAAATCCATGAATATACAAGAGAACAGCTGTAGAATAACTGTCCACTGTAGTGACCACTATGCATGAAAGGGTTAATATTATGCTTTGTATTTTGGATTTTTTTTAAGAGAGTGATATTTAGCTTTTTTTAAATGGAATTATCCATTTTAAAACATTTCCCTGTGGTCTACATAAACTGTAAATGCTCTGCTTGGGTCTGAATTCTTCATTAATTCAACTCCACAGGTCCATCTTCAACCCGATTTCTGAGTAATGACACCAGAAAGGTGGTTTTGAGCGCTGGCCCTTTAAATGCAAATGAACCACTTCATGCCCCACCCCCTCCAGGTTGTTGACTGTGCTGCTATACATTTGGTATCTGGTCTATAAATTATTATTAATAAAATGTGTTCATGGGATTTGCAAATCATTATATTCAAATTTGATTTACATTTTTACAGCATCCCAACTTTTTTGGAGGTTGTACTTCACCAATACCGATACAGACATAGAAGTTATTTTTACAGATAGATGGGTGTCTGTGGGTAACACCCCTTATGCAAAGAAAATATATTTCTCTATATATTGACAGTCAATATATTACTGACTGAAAAATATATTACTGTATAATATAGATTTATATTTAAAATATACTGAATAATATATTGTGTCAATATATTTTGTATTATATTACAATATATTGAAAAATACATAAGGAATTGCCGCTTTCCATATATTGAAACATATATGACAATATCTTTACTTATATATGTAAATATGTCATTATATATTTAGTAATACACTTCATAATGTATGTATGCATATATAAATACATATATTGTCTCGTGTAATATATGTAATTATATATTTATATTTATATATTTAGTAATACACTTCAAAATATATGCATGTATACATGTACATCTTTTTCATCCTATGTTGCCAAAATGACTAAGAAGGCATCTTATTGAGCTTTTTTTTTTTTCAGTTAACACTTTTTTATGTATATCTCGATGCATATTTTCATGAAATATGTTATTATGCATACCAAGTAATGTAAGTGTTGATAAATATCTGCTTTATGTAAACTTTTTGAATTTGAGTTTCAATAGAACTATATGTAAAAATATAGGGCAGTTTTTGTCTTCATTGCTGTATATGTTTTATATGTATCAATATATGATTAAAGCATATATTACAGTATACTGGAAAATATATGCACTACTTTCCCATATATGGAAATGTATTTTTTAATATAATGCATTATATTTTTCAGTATATTGCCATATATTTTTGTTTCATAAGGGACTACACATACTGTTATTTCCCGCTGTTATTTTCATACCATGGCCCAGATTCTGCGGATAACAAAGGGGTTCCGGATGATGTTATCCTGATGCTGGTCGTGTCGGGAGCTTGTATCGGTGTTTTTTCAGGGTCAGAAGTCATTGGCTCATTTAAAACCTGAAAGTTAAGGCTTGTTAGTGGGGCCTGTAAGAGCCAGGGTCATAGCTAATCAATAGATATC
Source organism: Sphaeramia orbicularis (assembly GCF_902148855.1). Classification (NCBI taxonomy): domain Eukaryota; kingdom Metazoa; phylum Chordata; class Actinopteri; order Kurtiformes; family Apogonidae; genus Sphaeramia; species Sphaeramia orbicularis. The sequence goes on from NC_043974.1 coordinate 30,512,904, forward strand.
TTCCTGTCAGGAATATAAATGTGCAGATGAAATTCATGGCTGCCACTTGGAGATATTCCGAAGACTTAAGGAGGTTATGTTGGTGTTACTTAAATGTGGTGCCAGAGGACGGGTCATCAGAATTGTCAGAATTGACCTCATTTTGCCTCTTGGGAGCGTAATAAAGTGTTGCATCAATAATTATGTGAAAAACAGATCAATTATACAGACTACGACAGCCACAAAGCTGTAATTTTCACTTTTGTAAAGTATGATTAAGCCCTTAAACGGCTGTCTTGTTTAACCCATACAGATCCCGGGCTACTTTTGTGGCATTTCCAAATTGAATTTTTCTCTCTATTTTAACCTTTCTTAAGTAATTTATCACCCTTTATGATTTATTTTAGTTTTTTGTTTTTTTTTTTCAGTTAAAATCAGGTATTCTCCTATATTTAATTCATTGATGTAGATATTCATTAACCCTTTCATGCATACTGGTCACTCCAGTGGACAGCTATTCTACAGCTGTTCTCTTGTATATTCATGGACTTTGTTGTTCTTTTTCTTTTTTTTTTTACACATATCTTTATTAAAGTTTTAAGACACTACATATGTTTTTTCTGGCATGAATTGGTAACATTATGTAACTCTTTCCTGAGCATAAACCCCCAGAATCAAAAGCCCTCCCCATAGTTTTCACACAATTTATCAGTAAATACATGTTTCTGTGCATCAGAAATTAAACATGTGGTGTCCAGCTGGGTGGACATTTTTGCAACTTCACGAAAAATACACTCATTATTATTTTTTTTATTTTATTTGTTTTTTGTTTTTGTTTTTTTATTACTGTTATTTTTATTTTATTTATTTACTTTTTTTTTTTTTTTTTTTCAGAAGAAAATTTTCAATCGCATTGTCTTTTTTCATGCCTAAAGAGGAATAAAAACACTCAGGAAAAAAATTTGATTAAGGTTCTCATAATTCGTGCATGAAAGAGTTAAAGCCCCGAGTAAATTCAAAAGTTATTATATCTAAACAACAAAAACTGAAGAAAAAAGTGAGTTTTTCAGCAAAATCTATCATTAACTGAACATAAAACAGGTGTCTCCATCCACTGTCATTGATCCAACTCCATGGGTTTTACTGGTGAATCAATGTTGTAGAAGATGGTGATGTTTCCACAGAAACTACGAAGCCTCTGAACGCCCAAATGGGTCCTATCTGATGACCATGAAAAGATGACAAACTGCATTTTACACCAATTATTTACATGTATTGATTGGATTAGTGGATCAACAGGTATTAAACATTTTCGATTTGTACATGCTTTTGGTCGATGGCGGTTGTTTTGGTCTTTAATGGGTTAATAAGCATGAGCTGGTTTTATTAAAGGAGTGATATTTTGCTTTTTTAAATGGAATTATGCATTTTAAAACATTTCCCTGTGGTCTACATAAACTGTAAATGCTATGCTTGGGTCGGAATTCTTCATTAATTCAACTCCACAGGTCCATCTTCAACCCTATTTCTGAGTAATGACACCAGAAAGGTTGTTTTGAGCGCTGGCCCTTTAAATGCAAATGAGCCACTTCACGCCCCACCCCCTCCAGGTTGTTGACTGTGCTGCTCTGTCCCGTTCAACCAACAACTGAACATTTTAGGTAATCGGCTCGAAGTTTGGACATATTTTAAAATAATATAAAGAAGAATTATAAAGAATTGATTCTAAATAGGTATAGGGAACATGAAGGATGAAAATAGTATTGTTGCAAAGTTCAGGTGTGGTTTCTTGGAATTAAGAGCGAGTAATTCGAATTTCAGAGATTCTGATATGTGTGACTGGATTAGAGTGGGGGCAGATGTGAAGTCTAAGTGAATTGGGATTGTGGGTGTGAAATTATGGAATGGACCTTATGATGCATTTAAGTTATCCACTCCTTTGGCGAAGTTTAAACAAAAAAAAAGTACTTTAAGTTTAAATTATTCAGAAATATTGAATTGAGATGGTAGATGTGTTTTTGTTGTTGACTTTTTTTTTTTTTTTTTTTTGTTATTATTATGGTGTAAATGCTCGATACTGTACACATTTAAATTGACGTAAGCAGTGTATTAGTTGAAAAAGATAGGCAAAAAAATAAGCTTTTGCTTCTAGCCTATTCCTTTTTTGGTTTTTATGTTTATTACAGTTGATGTACTGAGTACAATGACTGATGTAAAACCAAAAAGAAATTTATTAATTCATATTATTCATTCATATTTTCAGTATGGACTGTAACCGCTGCTGCTGACAAACAGTTATGGTATATTCTGAGAAATGTTCACCAGAAGACTTGACCTTATATGTGCAAATATCGTGATGTAACTAATTATAAAATGTAACAAATTAAGCAGGAATTAAAACGGGTTGTAGAAATCCACCTGATTTTTTCCGGAATGTTGTTTCAGATATTTTTATTGCGAAGCTTTATAATAATAATAATAATAATAATAATAATAACTTTATTTATATAGCACCTTTTAAAACAAAGTTTACAAAGTGCTTTGACAAACAAATAAAGGGCACAACAGCAGGATACAAGATGTAAATAAAAACACTAAAATAGAAGCAACATAATAGGAGAGATGTGTACAACAACGCAGAAACAAGACACTTCAAATAGATTAAATGAATCGGAATAAGGAGTGCAGGGGTAACATGATGCTGTTAAATCAATGCAAAAATAGAGGCGTGAGATAAAACAACATCATGTATGAGAATATAAACCAACAATCAAACAGGATAAGATTCAAATAAAAAAAAAAAAAAAAAAAATTAAAAGGGACAAACATCACACAAAAGCAAGTCTATAAAAGTGTGTTTTAAGAAGTGACTTAAAAGATGCCACTGATTCCGCAAGCCTTATTTCCTCGGGCAGGCCGTTCCAAAGTCGAGGGGCCCTGATGGAAAAGGCCCGGTCACCCTTAGATTTAAGCCTCGACTTTGGAACAGCCAGGAGCCCTCTGCCCGAGGATCTAAGGCTACGTGCTAGCTCGTAGGTAGCTAACATGTCAAATTCATAGTACAAATTTGAGATCCCCTGATTGGTACATTATGCCTCATTTTTCATATCAACACAACAAACAAACGCACATTCAGAAATAAAAAGACAAGAAAACAGCATTGACAGAGTGAGAAAAGAAGACGGAAGAAGCAAAAAAGAAAACAAAACAAAGCAGACGCAATTTAACATCTCATCTGGACTACAACCGCTGCTGCTGATAAACAATTATGTCGTACTCAGAGAAATGTTCGTCGGAAGTCTTGACATTATATGTGCAAATGTCGTCGCCTAACTAGTTGTAAATGTAACAAATTAAGAAGGAATTCAAACAGGTTGTAGAAATCCACTTCATTTTTTGCCAAAATGAATATAAAGATAGCTTTGCAGCACCTGGAGGGTTCAAATTCAAACTTTTGGAACTATTAGGGTCCAAATACACAAATGAATGAACCAAAGACTAATAAAAGTGGGTTTAGCAAAATATGACCCCTTTAACCCTTTCATGCATAGTGGTCACTCCAGTGGACAGTTATTCTGCAGCTGTTCTCTTGTATATTCATGGGTTTTGTTATCTTAGTTCCATATCATATAGACCATATAGATGGTCCAGAATGCAGCAGCGCGTCTGGTCTTCAATCAGCCTAAAAGGGCACATGTCACCCCCTTACTCATTGAGTTACACTGGCTACCCATAGCTGCCCGCATCAAATTCAAATCTTTAATCCTAGCCTACAAAATTCTCCGTGGGTCTGCTCCTGTCTACTTAGGTGCACTAATAAAAGCTTATGTCGCCCCACGACCACTCCGCTCGTCTGGGGAACGTAGTCTGGTGGTCCCCAGACCTTGTACAAGACAATCCAGGCTCTTTTCATGGGTCGTTCCACGTTGGTGGAACGCTCTACCAAGTGCTACAAGAACAGAGTCATCCCTGCCTATCTTCAAGAAGCTCCTGAAGACCCAGCTCTTCCGAGAGCACCTCCTGTCCTAGCACTTTCAAACATTCCATTTTAAATATTCTAATAAGGTTTTTCCCAGGACAACCACAGATTCTTTCACGATTATCTCTGGACCTGCTGCGGTGGTCCGGCCTCTTCCCTGCCCTCATCATCACCACTCACTTATCCTCAACCGCCTCCATGTGTCTCCCCCTACTCCCCCCTTCTCCCCCTCTCCCCCAGTCCCTATCTCTATCGCTCTCTCTTTTTCCCCTTCTCTACTCTCTCTCTTTAACCCCAACTGGTCAAGGCAGACGTCCATCCTCCAGGAGTCTGGGTCTGCTCGAGGTTTCTGTTGTTAAAGGGAAGTTTTTCCTCGCCACTGTCACCAGTCACAAGTGTTTGCTCCAGGAGGATTCTGTTGGGTTTCTGTAGAATTGACTTAGAGTCTGGTTTTGACCAACTCTATATATAAAATGTCAAGAGATAACTTTTTTGTGATCTGGCGCTATATAAATAAAATTTGATTGATTGAGTGATTTAATTGGTTTTCCCCTGTAAGTCGCTTTGGAAAAAAGCGTCTGCCAAATGCGTAAATATAAACATAAACATAAACATATCAGCCAACACAGTAGACACTTATGCGCCATCCCATACACTGACATTCATACCATTACCATAACTTTGCTTCACATGATAAACCCGATCTACAGTGACATGTTTGAGCGTAAATCAATTGCTAATAAAAACTGGGAATATGATAAAATGTGAGAAAACATCAGATTAGCTGCATTAAAAATGTTTTGATTTGATAGTTTTCACACAGTATATCACTTTCTGATATTTGCATTCTTTCCTTCAAAAATTAAACACATTAAATAAACACAAAAAATTATGAAGGTAGATTTGTTTCTTTATTGCTTTAACCAAAAAAATTTTTTTATAAAAAAAAAAAAAAAATCACTTAAATCAAAGAAAAAAAGTGTTCAAATGCAAGTTTTTGGGTCTTTTTTTTTTTTCATTCACTTTTTTTTTTTTTTGTCAAAATTTTTTTTTGTTAAAGCAATAAAGAAACAAATCTACCATCATAAAAAAACAGGTTTATTAAAAAAAATTCAGTTGCATTGTTTTTTTTTACGCCTAAAGAGGAATAAAAACACGGAGGAAAAGAATCGCGAGTACGGTTCTCATAATTCATGCATGAAAGGGTGAAAGTAGCCAGGAGCAGCTTTCATATGCATCTGTTTTTTCACATTTTTGTAAAGAAAATATAAAATGTCGTTGCTTATTGTACTAGTGCGGTTTGTCATTTGACATTAACCCATAAAGACCCAGTGCAACGTTTATGTCACTTCCTAAATTATGTTGTTCTCCACTAACCTTTCTTAAGTGACTTATCACCATATATTATTATATTATCCTCTGCATCCTCTGTTTTTTCCCACAAAAATCTGGTATTTCCCTGTATTTAATTTGATGATAATGTGGATGTTCATAAAAGCTCAGATTAAAGTTGAGGGTTATTATATCAGAAACAGAGAAAACTGATGAAAATGTGTCTTTTTAAGCAAAGATATCAATGACCGAATGCAAAAACAAGTGTCTACAACCACTGCCATTTATCAAACTCTGTGGATTTTCCTGGTGTATCAGTGTTGTAGAAGATGATTTTGCATTTTTAAGTGTAAATCATTTTCCTATATTTAATGTACTGAATATGTAGATGTCCATAAAAGCTCAGATCAAAATTGAGGGTTATTGTTATTATCAAAAACAGACAAAAATGAAGAAAAGGGGACTTTTTCAGTTAAATATATCATTAACTGAACATAAACCAAGTGTGTTCATCCTCTGTCACTGATCCAACTGAATGGGTTTTACTGGTGCATCAATGTTGTAGAAGATGAGGGTGTTTCCACGTTCATTACAGAGCCTCTGAATGTCCAAATGGGTCATATATGATGACAATGAAAAGATGACAAACTGTATTTTACACCAATTAATTACACGTATTGAAGTTATTAACCCATAAAGACCCAGAGCTACTTTCGTGCCAGTTCCCATATCATTTTTTCACTATTTCTACTTTTCTTAATTGATTTATCACCAATTTTTTTCATTATATTATCCACTGTATTTTGCATTTTTTGGTGTAAATCATGTATTTTCCTGTATTTCATTCACAGACTATGTAGATGTTCATGAAAATTCACAGTAAATTCAAAGTTAATTATATCAAAACAAAGAAAAATGGCAAAAAGGGACTTTTTCAGCAAAGATATCACTAACTCAACATGACCCCACTGTGTCCATCCATTGTCAGTGATCCAACTTCATGGGTTTTACTGGTGAATCAATGCTGTAGAAGATGACAGTGTTTCCACGGTAACTACGGAGCCTCTGAACTTCCAGATGGGTCATATCTGATGACCATGAAAAGATGAATAACTGTATTTTACACCAATTATTTACATGTATTGATAGGATTAGTAGATCAACAGTTATTAAACAGTTTAGATCAGTAGATGGTTTTGGTCATCGGTGGCTGTTTGGGTCTTTATGGGTTAAAACAATGCAAACACAACTCATAGACTGTTTTCCCCTTCTAATGCTTTCTCGAATACAACATGTGTGAAACAAATAGAAGTAGCTGGGTTTAATAATGTCATATAAATGTAAATTTGGGTTTTGAACTTTTAAAGTTTGAGAAGGAGGTGGTGTTGTGTGAGAGACTGTGATTAGAGTCAATTGCATTTAATGAGAGGGAGTTGGCAGCTCTGCCGTTGCCTGTTATAGGTCGCTGATTGCCAACCTGGTGTGGCGGCTTATTACCGACAATTTATTGCCTCCATTTTCCTTTCAAGTTCTCGTAATGTTACTCTGTGATGAAATTACAGCCCTGCATCACTTGAAAGAGCTTTGAGAACAGTTAACCTACCCATGTCTCCGCTACCTGACCTCGGTACACCTGACAGTTAAAATGAGTGCCCTAATGGTAACATTCACCGGCGCGGACCGCTCTCGTTTCATTTTGCAGCACTCTGAACGTTCTAATGTGTCAAGGGCTCTTTGAATGCACCTTGATTCACAGCAGGTTCCAGCAGAAATACAGATAATAGCAGCACTTGATTGGCCGCTGTAGTTTTAATGTAATTTCTTGATTTCTTACCCCCGCTTGTATGTGCCTGCGTACCGCGCTGTTTTTCACGTCAATGCGCGCTAATTAGGATCTTCTTTCACCGTATTTGTTTACTGCTTTTTACAGTTTTAATTAAGTCAGACCTTTCTGAAAGTAAGTTTTTGGTTTTTCCCATAAATTAGAAAAAAGAAAATGAAGAAGAGGTAAAAATCAGCAATATGTACAGGGTGGGGAAGCAAAATTTACAATATATGATAACAACAAAAATACCTCATAGTAGTTTAATTTCAGAGCTGATATCTAGTCATTTTCCATGTTTTCTTGATAATAAACAAAATCTCTTCAGTTCTTACATCTATAGCTATGGCATTGTACTGACAAAAACAGTGCTTTTATGCATTCCATGTTTTCTTTTCTGTCCGTTTTAGTCACATGATACACACAGGAGTTAGTACTAGATTGCATAACCATTGTTTTTGATGACTTTTGATGGTCTAATAATTTTTTCCACGACTGTACAGGGTGGGGAAGCAAAATTTACAATGAACATGTAGTTGTTTTTTCTCAGCAGGCACTACGTCAATTGTTTTGAAACCAAACATATATTGATGTCATAATCATACTTAACACTATTATCCATACCTTTTCAGAAACTTTTGCCCATATGAGGAATCAGGAAAGCAAACGTCAAAGAGTGTGTGATTTGCTGAATGCACTCGTCACACCAAAGGAGATTTCAAAAATAGTTGGAGTGTCCATAAAGACTGTTTAGAATGGAAAGAAGAGAATGACTATGAGCAAAACTATTACCAGAAAGTCTGGAAGTGGAAGAAGCAACAAAAAACGTACCAAAGCTTTTATTAAAGCTCTCAAATCCAAAATCCTAAAGGATCCAACCAAATCCATGAGAAAAATGGCAACTGAACTTGAGGTAGACAACAAGACCGTTAGAAATGCAGTAAAATATGATTTGAAGTTCAAATCTTACACAAGAACACCAAAACACTTGTTGACAACAGCAACAAATCCAGCTTTAGCAATTTTTGGGAATCATGTTTATGGCCGCCTTCTAGCCCAGATCTAAACCCTCTGGATTCTGCTATTTGGGGCGTTTTAGAACATGCTACCAATAGAACATCACACAGCAATGTTCACTTTCTTAAAGATACTATTAAAGAAGAATGGGAGAAGTTGTCACCCGAATATTTGAGGAACACTTGCGCAAGTTTCAGGAAGCGTGTGAAGGCAGTTATTGAGAAAGAAGGAGGACACATAGAATAAAAACATTTTCTATTATGTACATTTTCTTGTGGCAAATAAATTCTCATGACTTTCAATAAACTAATTAGTCATACACTGTCTTTCAATCCCTGCCTCAAAATATTGTAAGTTTTGCTTCCCCACCCTGTATATTTTATTTATTTATTTATTTATTTATTTATTTATTTTTCATAAGAAAATATTCAATTGCATTGTTTTTTTCATGCCTAAAGAGGAATAAAAACACTCAGGAAAAAAAAATCTTGATTAAGGTTCTCATAATTCGTGCATGAAAGGGTTAAGCCACCGTCTAATACTGTCTGAACCTGCGCATATCACAAAGAGCCTCTGTTTTCTTTTTTTTTTTTTTTTTTTTTAATCTTATGTGCTTCCGGATAGACACCAAGGACAGATTAGACTCCATATTAATGCAAAGTGGCCGAATTTCCTGCAATATTCATCCATCATATTCCCAAATTCTTTAATCTTTCAACATTTCCATACATGATGAAAGCAGGGTTTAAATTTTAATGTTGATGTGTTCAGAACTGAATCATCCATGAAACAGTAAAATATTTTTCAATTAACTATTAAGATTGTTTTGCTGCATTCGGTTGATTTCAGCTTCTTCTGACAGCGTTTTCACACCCAACGTTAAATGCGACTGTAGCGGATGCCTGTCACGGGGATAAATAATATTATGCCGTTTGTGGAAAAAATGCTTTTAATTGGTGAACAAGTGACTGCCATGTTGTATGTGTAACAGGGTGGAAAAAAAAAAGTGTGTGTTGTCATGATATTTTCCACTCCGATTGTCTGCCGTGTTGACTGCTTTAATGTTTTTAACAAACAAGCATGACACCTCCACATGATAAATTCATGCAACGATGTCCCGAGCCATGAAATGATTTATACATTTGATTTTGACGCTTTTGGAGTGAATGCAAATTGTTCGCTTGTTCACAGACTGCATATTTTCTATTTCCAAGCTTTATTATTGTAGTCTTACAGCGTTCTGTGTTTGTGTGTATGCACTTAGAGCCTTTAAGTGACAAGATGTATTAAATAAAAAGACTCACTACAGTCTATTCCGAGCACTTTTATTACCAAAACCTACAAAAGAAAGTAAAGTGAAATCCATATTAAGACTCAGACTCTATCAATGGTACACAATAGAATGAAATGTAAATACCCAGGTCTTGGTTTTAGCATAAAAGATAAAGAATAAAATCTAAAATAGAATATATACAGTAAGTCGGGTAGAAAAAAACTACCATGATAAAATATGCAAAGAAAAAAAAATCAAATTTTAACTCTTTCATGCGTAGTGGTCCAAAGCTGTTCTCTTGTATATTCACGGGTTTGGTTGTTTTAGTTCCATATTAGCCAACACAGTGGACACTTGTGCATTATCCTATACACTGACACCTAATGGCCCGATGTGGGAAGTGCACTTTTTTAAAACTCATAACCAAGATGGCTGACAGGAAGTCAGAAATGCTTAACATCCAAGGTGTATCTTGTAAATCCCTCTATATCAGGACACCCCTGCAGGTAGAAAAAATATGCAGCATCAAGTAACATCTAAGAATTAACATCACTGGTCAAAATTCCAGATATTTATTTTATATTTTATATCGGAAGAAATTTGCAATTAATCCCATGTCCGCTGAATTGGACACCATGCATCATTGGCTGTATGAAGTGTAAATCAATTGCTAATCATCCAGTTGAGTGGACATTTTTCAAACTCCATGAAAAATAGGTTCATTAAAAAATTTCATGCCTAAAATTAATTCTAACTCTAATTAAACTCTAAAAGCACTTTTAGAGTCGTTTCTTTAGCAATTGTCTCTTAGAGTGTATATACTAACCTTTTTGTCAACCTGGTACTAACCCACTTCTGTGTTGTGTGTTGTATGTAAGCTGCTGAATACTTGAATTTCCCCCCGGGCATCAATAAAGTATTATCTATCTATCTATCTATCTATCTATCTATCTATCTATCTATCTATCTATCTATCTATCTATCTATCTATCTATCTATCTATCTATCTATCTATCTATCTATCTATCTATCTATCTATCTATCTGTGGCGATTTCTCATAGACTGCGAGGCTTATTTTTGCAAGATCTTCTAGTCGAAGCCATTTCATTCACCTGTAATATTAAAAAAAAACATTAATCATAAATTGGCAAAAGTAAAATCTTCAGAACTCGTTTATTGCAAGAAATAGGAAAGAATTTTGCATCATATGATGTGAAAATGCTCATAAACGTAAGCAAAAATGTTAAAAAGCCAATATGTAGCATAGTTCAGAAAGTTGACCTGATTGAGCAAAATGAATGTGATTTTTGGATTCAGCACACCAAAATGATCCTAAATCAGCTCAAAAAACTTAAACAATAAATTTGTTGTTGACCAGTGTAATCAACATGGGCACCATTTTGCCCATCAGTGTCAGAATGTTATGGCTAACACATACAGTCATGGAAAAAAATATTAGACCATCAAACATCATCAAAAACAATGGTTATGCAATCAAGTACTAACGCCTGTGTGTATCATGTGACTAAAACAGACAGAAATGAAAACATGGAATGCCTAAAAGCACTGTTTTTGTCAGTACAATGCCATAGATATTGATGGAAGAACTGAAGTGATTTTGGTTATTATCAAGAAAAACATGGAAAATGGATAGACATCAGCTCTGACATTAAACTCCTATGAGCTATTTTTGTTGTTATTATTATATTTGTCCAAACAAATGTACCTTTAGTTGTACCAGGCATTAAAAGCAACAAGAAATTGAAGAAAATAAGGGGTGGTCTAATAATTTTCTCCGTGACTGTAGCAGTTTTGCAGGAACATAAAATGGCAACAGCTTTTGTGGTGATGGTGTTGCTCAGCGTCTGTCTTGGCAAAACAACGTCTATACGCGTTCAGTTCTCTGTGGTGCCTTCACTTACACGTTGCATGTGGTCGAATGTGCAGAATAACCAACAACGCTGTTCAAATCCAAAGCAATGAGCTGAAAGATGCTCTGAGTCTCTGTAGAGCGGAGCAGGACCTGTATAATTGTGCATTAACCTTTGTCAAGGCCTATAGTCTGTATTTGAACAAACACTGGGTGAATGTTTGCAGCTGATTCGAACACTGTGCTCTCAGAACCAGAGTTACATCTATAAAGTGTTATATTCAGCCTGTGACGACTATTACATGACATTTTATTACATTCGATTTTCATTGGTTAGTTTTCCAAAACCTTGATAATCATCTCTAATCACTTCTGTAAAAAAAAAAAAAAAAAAAAAAGAAAAAGAAGAAGTATTAAATTAAAAAAACAATTAGTCTTCCCATGTTATGACAATATTTCAGTACCTGGATTTGAAAATTAAACTTCCATCACATCTATCAGTTATATTTTACAATTAATTTTCATTTCTATTTGCATATTACTTCACCTTGTTTGCCCATAGTAGATGGTTCATTTTGATTTTCTACCTTAGTTGAACATGAGTAATTGATTTTGTACATTAATTTATGTTCAGTTTTTACTAATAATGATAGCAGAGGCATAAAGTTAACCCTTAAAGACCTAGAGCTATTTTTTATGACGACTTCTTGATTATTTTTCCTCTATATTTAGCCTTTCCTAAGTGATTTATTGCCATTTATTGTAATATTATCCCCTGTATTTTGCATTTTTCTGTGAAAACCACAAATTTTCCTGTATTTAATTGACTGATCTTATTCATTTATTCTTTTATTTGTTTGAAGCAGAAGAAAAAACAAAACTTTTATGTGTACGAGCAACTAATGCAGCTCAAACACATTAATAAAGACAATATAGCAATTGCCATGTACATTAGTAATATCAAAATAAACTCAATACATATTGCTCGAAAAGGAGTGGGAAGACGAAAACTTATTAAATCCCACTCCTACGTCCCACATCCTGGAGATTCAGAGTAAATTCAAAGCTTATTTCAACCAAATGGAGAAAAAGGAAGAGAAAGTGAGTTTTTCAGCAAAAAATAAATAATTAACTGAATTTAAAAACGGGCAACTACAAATAATACACAGGTTTTATCGGTGAATCAATGTTGCACTACAGAGCTTTTGAACATCTAAATGTGTCATATCTGATGACCATGAAAAGTTGAGAAGCTACATTTTGGCTGAATTATTAAGCATGTTGATAGAAGTAGGAGTTCGAACTTTTTATATCATTTTAGATTTCATTTTTTTTTTTTTTTTATTTTAGATCAGTAGATGCTTTTGGTGGCTGTTAAGGTCCTTGAAGGTTGTAAAAGATAATGTTTGTTGCAATTATTTATAGAGTCGCAGAAAAAATTATTCGACCACCCTTGTTTTCGTCAATTTCCTGTTTATTTTAATACCTGATACAACTAAAGGTGCATTTGTTTGGACAAATATAATGATAACAACAAAAATCGCTCATAAGAGTTTAATTTCAGAGCTGATATCTACACATTTTCCATGTTTTCTTGATGATAACCAAAATCACTTCAGTTTTTACATCAATATATATGGCATTGTACTGACAAAAACAGTGCTTTGAGGCATTCCATGTTTTCATTTCTGTCTGTTTTAGTCACATGATACACACAGGAGTTAGTACTTGATTGCATAACCATTGTTTTTGACTTTTGATTGACTGTATGACAAATAATAATACATCTAAACCACCATCAAAACCACCTTACAAGTGTTTAATAAGAGGGAAACTAACTGACCAGTACCTTCAAGGCTTTAGATAAGGTCTGAAAATAATACTAAGGTTAAATATATGCTACTGCAGATTAATTGTAAATGATCAACTACGTGTATTGTAGCCGTAGCAGGATTGAAGTTAGTTGAAGGTTTTACATTCTAGCACAGGATGGAAGTGCAATTTAACCCTTTCATGCATAGTGGTCACTACAGTGGACACTTACAGGGGTTGGACAAAATAATGGAAACACCTTCACCTCAAGATGATAATGCCCCAATCCATACAGCTAGAATTGTTAAAGAATGTCATGAGGAACATTCTAATGAAGCTGAGCATCTCGTATGGCCGGCACAGTCCCCAGACCTCAACATTATTGAGCATTTATGGTCAGTTTTAGAGATTCAAGTAAGACGTCGATTTCCACCGCCATCGTCTCTAAAAGAGTTGGAGGGTATTCTAACTGAAGAATGGCTTAAAATTCCTTTGGAAACAATTCACAAGTTGTATGAATCAATACCTCGGAGAATTGAGGCTTTAATTGCTGCAAAAGGCGGACCTACACCATATTAAATTATATTTTGTTGATTTTTTAATGTGTTTCCATTATTTTATCCAACCCCTGTATTCTCCAGCTGTTCTCTTCTTTGTTCATGGGTTTAGTTCCATGTCCTCCTGAGACCCAGCTATGCATTTTTGTCCTCTGTAGGGGACAAAAGTTTGCCAGTTTTACAAAAAAAAAAAAAAAAAAAAAATGCTGTTCGTTGCAAAGGACATTCCATTAAAAAAATGAATAAATGATTTGAAAAATTTATCTGAAAAAACTGTTGCATCATGCTGTTTCTAATCAAGATGACTATTTAATGTAAAAAAAAGCTAAAAATTTTCACTTTCCTAGGTCTCAGAAGGATATCAGCCAACACAGTGATGCTCATGCATCATCTACACCAGGGGTCTCAAACTCATTTTCCTTCAGGGGCCACAGTCAGTCCGATTTGGTCTGAAGTGGGCCCGGACCAGTAAAATAATAACATAATAACCTATAAATAATGACAACTCCAAATTTTTGTCTTTGTTTTAGTGCAAAAAAATACACCATTAAATTATGAAAATACTTATGTTTATAAACTATGTGAATAACCTGAAAAAACTGAAATTTCTTAAGAAAAATAAGTGCAATTTTAACAATATTAGCCTCAACTTATCATTTCTACAGTTGCACAGGCAGAAAATTGTTAAAATTGTGATGAATTTTCTTTACATATTTCAGGTGGTTCATATTTGTTCAGGTTATTCACATTTAATTGATACAGGATAGTTTGTAAATGTACGTGTTTTCATAACTTAATGTTATTTTTTGCACTAAAAGAAAAAAAAATTAAGTTGTTAATTCAAGATTTTTTGTTTCATTCAAGATTTTTTGCTTAATTTGAGATTTTTTTTGGCTCAATTCAAGATTTTTTTTTACTTAATTGAAGATTTTTTTTTGCTTAATTCAACATTTTTTCATTAAATCAATTCAAGACTGTGGAATCTTTGCACTTGACATCCCACAGGCCGGATTGGAACCTTTGGTGGGCCGCATTTGGCCCCCGGGCCGCATGTTTGAGACCCCTGATCTACACTGATATTCAGACCATTACTTTAACTTTGCTGTTCTGATAAGCCTGATCTGCACTAACTTGTTTGAGTGTAAATCAACAGCTAATTTTCTTAAACAAAAAGTTTGTTTTTTTTGTTTTTTTTATGTATTATCTCCATGAAATGAGTAAAAACTAGTATTAGTAGTAGTAGTAGTAGTAGTAGTAGTAGTAGTAGTTTATTCAGTCCTGACAACACCAAATATTGTACACAGTATTGACATTTCATGAAAAAGAAGGAAAAAAACAACACAGAATCACAAAATCAAGAATAATGTGTTGAATAATGACTGAAAAGGTATAGGCAGAAGCAGACTGCTTATCAAAGCCTATCCTATATTACAACTTTTTAGGCTACCAACCTCCAAAGAAACAATAACAACAGATAATTAATCGCATTTATAAGCTTCAAAAATAGCTTTACAAACCATTTTCTTAAAAACCAAAAAAGAATTACATGTTTTTAAATTTATGTTGGCATCATTCCAAAACTTAACTCCAATAATGGACACACATCTCCTTTTCATACCTTTTTTAGCTTTTTGTACAGTAAATTTGCAAACACCTCTGAGATTATATGGAATGTCCTGAACTGAAAAGAACCTCTGTATTGGGTCAGGGAGCATTTTTGATTTTGCTCTGAACATAATTTGCATTATTTTATAATAAAAGAGATCAAAAAATTTCATCACATAAGAATTTAGAAAAAGTGGCTCCGTGTGTGCATAATAATCAGCCTTATTGATAATATGTATAGCTCATTTTTGCAGTTTTATTATTGAATTTATGGTGGTTTTGAAGGTGGATCCCCACAATTCCACACAGTAAGTTATATAGGGAACAATCAATGAGTAATAGATTAAATGCAAGGCCTTGGAATTCAATACATTTCTAAATTTATACAAGATTACAAGTGATTTTGAGATTTTCCCTTTAATGTATTCAATGTGTTGTTTCCATGTTAGCTTTTGATCAACGACAACTCCAAGGAATTTAGTCTCAGAAACTCTTTCAATATCAACATTACAAATTTTTAATTTAACATTACAATCACTTGCATTTAGATTCCCAAAAACCATAAATTTTGTTTATGGTTTAGAGTATGATAAAATTTTAGAGTATGATAAAAAATTTTCTTTCTTTTTTTTTTTCATGCCTAAAGTAGATTAAAAACACTCTGGACAAAAATCTTGATTAAGGTTCTCATAATTCATGCATGAAAGGGTTAATTATGTCGATGAAGACCAGATGTGGGAGTGGGTTATAAGAGTGGGTTGTTGAAGCTTTTTAGTTGGACAAACTGTTTTATGACCATATTATCCTGCAATTAAAGCTACAGTCGTCCTCAAAATTATTCATACCCCTGCCATTTTTTGTAACTTTTTGTTTTTGTGATGAAATGAATGAGTTTTGTCAAGTTTGTTTGTGACTTATATGTGATACACAAGTGAGGAAATAAGAACAAATGATACTTGGAGAAATACTCTATTTCAGGAGTATTTTATCAGAGGATTTCTAAAAAACGCCATGTTCAAAATTATTCATACCCTAGGTTTATTAAGTCCAAAGTCTTTTCTTAATAGTCAGTAGAGTAGCCTTTTTTCTTGATGATGGTTCCTGTAAGTGTTCATAAGTTCTCTTCTGTCTCCTGTGGGGTTTTGGTCCACTCTTCCTGGACCAAAGCCTCCAGCTAGGTCCGGTTGGATGGTCTCCTACCCATCACTCTGGTCTTTAGCTCCCTCCACAGATCCTCTAAATGATTTAGGTTAGGACTTTGATTTAGGTTAGGACTTTGACTGGGTCATGTCCTTGAACCACTACTGCACTACCTTGGTGGTATGCTTGGGGTCAGTGTCCTGCTGGGACATCCAATCAGGACCAGTCAAAGCTCTGACCTAAATCATATAGAGAATCTGTGGAGGGAGCCAAAGACTAGCGTGATGGGTAGGAGACCATCCAACTGGACCCAGCTAGAGGCTGTGGTCCTGGAAGAGTGGACCAAAACCCCACAGGAGACAGAAGAAACCTGCGGACACTTACAGGAACCATTATCAAGAAAAAAGGCTACTCTATTGACTATTAAGAAAAGACTTGGGACTTAATAAACCAAGGGTACGGATAATTTTGAACATGGCGTTTTTTAGAAATCCTCTAATGAAATACTCCTGAAATAAAGTATTTCTCCAAGTATCATTTGTTCTCATTTCCTCACTTGTGTATCACATATAAGTCACAAACAAACTTGACAAAACTCATTCATTTCATCACAAAAACAAAAAGTTACAAAAAATGGCAGGGGTATGAATAATTTTGAGGACGACTGTATGTCACTGGGATAGTCTGGTGTTTGTAGAACGTGTTAAAACTGTATGTGGGTGTTTTATGTGATCGCATATGGGGCCATGTTGTGGTTAGTCATGCATGTACTCTACCTCCCAAATTTTAGTGGTTAATTTGGATTTGTAGATGTTTCATATTTTTTGCGTAACTGCCCACAGATGGAAATAGGTTGGTAGCTAAATGTACTGCAACAGAGATTTTTTTTTTTCTCTTTGAGATTGTTTTGAAAGTAAACAAAGGATGATCTAAAACTGTCATTTCCAGATTTTAACTTGTGTGGAAATGTTATCAATGTCACAGATGAAATCAAATATCTTGGACATTATCTTACGCGTGACCTCACCGATGACAGAGATGTTTTCAGGCAGTGATGTAAACCGTATGGGCAGGCAAACATGCTCGCCCGTAGGGTCCATATGCGCTCTGCTCATGTAAAAACGGCTCTTTTCAGAACCTTCTACTCTCCTCTGTACACTGCACACTTGTGGTGCACCTACAAAAACAGATCCACGCACTAACTGGTGGCTGCTTATAATAACTCGATGAGGATAATCCAAGACATTATAGTGCCTTTCAGATGTTTGTGGATTGTGGTTTTCGATGCAAGGTTATTATCGTTAATGAAAACTAACGAAATGACCAAAACTAGAATTGTAAAAACATTTTCGTTAACTGAAATAAATAAAAACTATAATTAAAAGAAAAAAAACATAACTAACTGAAACTGTGTTGTGCGTTTACAAAACTAACTGAAATGGATAAAAATTATGGATCAAATTCCCTTCGTTTTCGTCTTTGTCAATGTCGGATTGAAATTGATTTATTTCCATCGAGCAATTTTATCTGCTGTCACCATACGACACCTGACGGTCCGTCATTTGTGGTCACTTGTGGTTTCCAGTCGTCTTCTCGTCCCCACTTTACCTGGAAATATAGAGACTAAAGTTGGGAGAAAGCAGCATAGTCCTGTCTGGGATTTATTTGAATATGATGAAGAAGAGAAAAGATACGACAAAACTAAAAGTAATACTAAAACTAAGCACTTAGAAAAAATTAAAACTACTAAAAACTAGCAAACTTACTCTAAAAACAAATTAAAACTGACTGAATTAGAGAAAAAAAAGTCAAAACTAAATAAAACTAAACTAGAATGAAAAATCCAAAACTATTAGAACCTTGGTTTGATGCTGTGCGGCTGCTATACAGCATTTTATTTATTCATTCATGTGCAGTTACAAAATTATCAAACTCAATTATACAAGCCCTGGTCCGTCACAAGATTAGTTCTGTAAGGTTTACACCTAAAATATGGTCTCACTGGCGATTGAGCCTTTATGTGTACATAACATATGGAGTTATGCTATGGATGCACCAATACTGATACCAGTATCGGGCATCAGGTCCGATACTCAGCATGTGTACTTGTATTCGTACTCCGATACAACCGCACCGATACCACTTACGGCAGCGTGACATTCGTTGTTAAGTGCAGTAGGTACGCAGCGGAGGAGTAATGTCAGCAGTGTGGAGATTGTTCAAAGTAAACGACGATGACAAATGGGATGGGAATCGAGAACCGGTTCTTTTTGAGAACTGGATAATAACAATAATAATAATAATAATAATAATAATAATAATAATACAGGGTGTCCCATAAGTCTCCATACATAGGAGACATAATACATATGGTTCTAACATGTATTTCTTTATATTTCTTCTTTTTAGTTCTTCAGCAGTGGAGGACACGCATTGAAATGTGTTCCCGACAAAATGGCAGTCATATAGAGCATATTATATAAATAAAAATGGTTTATGTCAAGAAACGTTTATTTTTCCTATGTATGGAGACTTATGGGACACCCTGTAATTTTTTTGTAAAGTGCTTTCAATCCAAGTGCTGTACAGATATAAAATCAATCACAATAAAACATAAAAACTAAAAACATTAACACAGTAAAAACAAATCAAGACTTATAACACAGAGTAAACAAGTGGGTCTTGAGCTTTGCTTTAAAAACATCCACAGAGCATGCCTGCCTTATGTCCAGAGGAAGACTGTTCCAAAGTGTTGGCGCACGGAAAGAAAAGGCTCGCTCACCGACAGTCTTTTTCCTGACTTTAGGCACAGTCAGGAGGCCAGATCCTTGTGAGCGAAGGGCACGAGAAGGTGCATACAGTCTAACCAGCTCTGTTAAGTAAGAAGGTGCCGCTCCATTTAAAATTTTATAAGTCAATAAAAGCACCTTAAAATCAGCACGAACCTGACATGGAAGCCAGTGAAGAGAGGCCAACACCGGGGTAATGTGATCATATTTCCCAGCTCCAGTCAGAACCCGAGCTGCAGCATTTTGCACCATCTGCAGGACTCGGAAACTTTTTTTGGGTAATCCTGAGAGAAGAGCGTTACAATAGTCCAAACAAGATGTTATGAGAGCGTGAATGAGGACTTCAGCATCTTTGTCACTAAGGATTGGCCTGATCTTAGCAATCCTTCGAAGATGAAAAAATGATGAAATCCCAGTAGCTCGACTCCTTGGAATCGTTTGCCTGCCTGCTTAACGATTCTGCTTATCGATTCCACCTTCGTTGTGCATGCGCGACAACGTCACACGTACGCTGCATTGTTTTGGTCAGAACGTAGCCAACATGGCGTTGAGGCAGAAACGGTCTAAAAAGACGACACCAGGTCCACTGGAACACTGTCAAAGCTTCCATTTCTTCTAAAGGGTGGAATCCCTCCAATCTGCTCAAACATTTGTCCACAGCATGTGATTCATTTACAGGAATGTCATGTATTTGATATGCTACATAGCAGCACTTGTGAATGTAGCGGCAGAGTAAACGCTGGGCCCAGTTCCGGTTGTGGTGCGGGCAACAAACGTCGTACTCCCTCAAATACAAGTTTCTGAAGGTAGGGGAAAGGAAATGAGGTGCACAACAACGGGAGACGAGCCGAGTCAAACCGGTTCCACATAGTGGACATGCGGCAATAGAAGAATTAGTAAAGGGTCTTTAGTTTCACTTTCACTGCATGCCCCCCTCCCCCGAACTGGGCCCAGCGTCATCTGTTATTACTATTTGTACATACTGTATATGTTATATTTTCTGTGCAGAGATGAAAATATCAAAGACAGTTAATGCAAACACACCTGTTTGTACTATTTTATTCCCTCACCCAATGAGAATCGATAAGAGAATCGATAAGGAATCGGATCGATAAGCAAAATCGATAATGGAATCGGAATCATTAAATTCTTATCGGTTCCCATCCCTAGTGACAAAAGTAACGCTGACTGCAAGTAACGTTAAAGGCACTGACTGATACAGACAGAGAGTTCTGTCTGTCCTCTGCGTACGTATTTGTTTCCATTTTCTAGGTGCTCGTGGATGCGTACCCAGATAGAGAATACCACCAGGAACCGTGGAGGTAGAAGATCTGTTCAAAGAGCGACTGTGTGAGTTAGTGAAAAACAACTGACAGATTTATGACAACTACTCTCATCAATATCAACATCAGTATCCACATTAGTGTTACCTCGTCATCTCCATGTTTATTATTACTATTACTATTATTCTTCTCAAAAAATGCTACTTTTCTCCCTGGTATTTGTCCAGTATGGTTAATTAAGAGCGGCGCCCAATGGTGGATTGATTGAGAAACGCTCATTCCAACACATTAAATGTCGGTAGCAGCACTTTGTTACAGTCAGACTAATGACAACGACAATAAAGCACATTTACAACAGTAACTAAGAACTGTAAAGGTATTATAAAGTACTCATATCGGTGCTCGGTATCGGCAAGTACTCAAATGTAAGTACTTGTACTCTGGGAAAAAGTATTGGTGCATCCCTAATTTATACTATTTCTTTTCTATTTTATTGTGCATGTTTTTTATCTAATCCCATGGACCTAGTTTTTGTGTCATTAATAAAGCTTGAATGATGATGATAAATTACAGTAAACCACCAATTTCCAGAACAAACCTACTGTATGTTCGTGCTACGTTGCATTGGATTGCGTTACAGACCAACTCATTGGAGTATTTTTTCCCTCGGTAGAACGCCTGCGTCTATCTGTCTAAATCGACTGGATGTGAATATAAAATGAGATGTTTTGAAATAAGAAAACCTATTTTTCATGTAGGAAGAGCCTAAGTACTATTGTCAGATGATTATGTATGGTTCCTGCAGACCTACAGTACTGTGCAGTAGCCTTGGTCCACATCTACCTTTGTTATTTTTCCAGGGTTGAAATGAGCATACATATTTATTTTCCATTCTCTTTTCTTCAGATACAGAAATAAAATACAGGAAAAAAAGACACGCAAAAAATGTAACTAAATCAGTTCCGAAGGTTTAAGTCACTATTTAGTTCGAACCCTGACCCAATGACAAGAAGCAGCACAAACATTTAGAAACATCTGACATGTGTTGAATGAAACCTGGTATAAAACATCAGGAAATGAATGCCATAAATGTAAAACTGTCTGAACGAAAAGGGGTTAAAGGCATGTTCATTGCAAAAGAAGGTCACAGTAAGTACTAGGACTTTGGTTTATAGAAGCTGTTTTACCCTGAAACAGTTTTTAATGCTCTTCATACTTCACATGCACTCAGACTGGATTTTAATAGACTGAGAAATACATTTGTGTCGTCATTAGAACTTCATTAAACCAACAAACCTAATGTTGAGTGAAATCTTTTACACAGAAAATAAGCAATGTTTAGAAAACTATAAAACCATCTGACATGCATGTTTTGATTTTGATTTGATTTAGTGATTTATTCTGAACATGCAAAGAAATGTGCCATATGTGTGAACAAGTCAAACATAAATAATACAAAAATCAACAATCAAGACAACCTTAGACAGAAGAACAGCACAATAGTTTAATTTACATGTCCGACAAGGGGTGGGAAGAAGTGCTACTTATTTAGTCCCACCCCTTCTTCATAAAATATTAAGGATGGATGGATGGATGAATAGATAGATAGATAGATAGATAGATAGATAGATAGATAGATAGATAGATAGATAGATAGATAGATAGATAGATAGATAGATAGATAGATAGATAGATAGATAGATAGTAGAGCTGCAACCGATTAATCGACTAGGTGCTTGAAGTCAATGCAAAAAGTCCCGATTCGATTAATCGACTTGATTGATTGAAGGGAGATATTCTATTGTAGTTTTCCTGAATTGAAGCTTCTTTGTGCGTCACAATAAGCGTCTGTGTGAAACACAACAGTGGAACCAATGTTTAACAGCAGAGAAATGAAGGAAACAAAGCTTTAATTCAGGAGAATTTTGGTTGAATGATTTTTTTGGATCACTTTGAGTCAATTAATCGATTGCAGCTCTAATAGATAGATAGATAGATATTTTATTAATCCGAAGGGAAATTCAAGTATTTAGCAGCTTTGCATACAGCACAAGAAGACGAAAAACAGAACAAAAAAGGCAGGTTAGTAACCAGGTTGACATTAAGGTTAGTATATACAGAGTGGGGAAGCAAAATTTACAATATTTTGAGGCAGGGATTGAAAGACAGTGTATGACCAATTAGTTTATTGAAAGTCATGAGAATTTATTTGCCACAAGAAAATGTACATAATAGAAAATGTTTTTATTCTATGTGTCCTCCTTCTTTCTCAATAACTGCCTTCACACACTTCCTGAAACTTGCGCAAGTGTTCCTCAAATATTCGGGTGACAACTTCTCCCATTCTTCTTTAATAGTATCTTTAAGAAAGTGGACATTGCTGTGTGATGTTCTATTGGTAGCATGTTCTAAAACGCCCCAAATAGCAGAATCCAGAGGGTTTAGATCTGGGCTAGAAGGTGGCCATAAACATGATTCCAAAAAATTGCTAAAGTTGGATTTGTTGCTGTTGTCAACAAGTGTTTTGGTGTTCTTGTGTAAGATTTGAACTTCAAATCATATTTTACTGCATTTCTAACGGTCTTGTTGTCTACCTCAAGTTCAGTTGCCATTTTTCTCATGGATTTGGTTGGATCCTTTAGGATTTTGGAGATTTTGAGAGCTTTAATAAAAGCTTTGGTACGTTTTTTGTTGCTTCCTCCACTTCCAGACTTTCTGGTAATAGTTTTGCTCATAGTCATTCTCTTCTTTCCATTATAAACAGTCTTTATGGACACTCCAACTATTTTTGAAATCTCCTTTGGTGTGACGAGTGCATTCAGCAAATCACACACTCTTTGACGTTTGCTTTCCTGATTACTCATATGGGCAAAAGTTTCTGAAAAGGTATGGATAATAGTGTTAGGTATGATTATGACATCAATATATGTTTGGTTTCAAAACAATTGACGTAGTGCCTGCTGAGAAAAAACAACTACATGTTCATTGTAAATTTTGCTTCCCCACCCTGTATAAGCGCATGAATCTGTGGACTCACAGGCGCCATCTATCATGAGGCAGGGGTACTGTTTGCCTCCCCTAGTGACTTTTTCACTGCGGTTTTATGATTAATCTGCAATCTTAAACACGTTACAGAAATACATTCCATACGTTATGCAGATTATGGAAGGATAGAGCATGTAATCAGAGTGTTTGAAAGCATTTTAACTGCGATATACAGAGGGACAGCGACACAATATTTTCATGGGGTACCAGCAGAGTTCATGAGGGGAGGAGACAGTTCTCCGGGAGGCACAGCACAGCGCTGCCTCACGGCCCATCTCCTCCCTGTATTTGAACGGAGCATGCGGAAATTCTGCTATTCTAATTGACAAAAAAAAAAAGTAATAATAACAATATTGGATTTGAATGGAAAATAAGTTATAGGACATACCAGCTGACAACTATCAACATTTATTCTATTTTATAGTCAAGTTTTTTTTCTTTTCAAGATTGACAAGGGAAGCTCTGACTGACTGCACATCACTGATCACGCTACCAATCAAACCGTCAAAACCTCGCAGGACTACAGAGCCTTGGCGGAGGAATACTGTCCAGTTCATGATGCATTCTGCAGCTCTAATGACCCTTTACTGTTTCAGGAAAGTCACATGATCCTCTGTTCCGTATCGATTAGCGTAGCTTTAATAGGTTACCGCATTGACTGTTCTCAAGCTTCAGTTCATTAAATGGATATGACTGTATTTCTGCCCTTTTCTATTTAGGCGCTTCCTGATTCCATTCCCACACTTGTTTCCTCCATGCTCCTGGCGCTCTAAAGGTAATCAGCGCGTCTCGACATTGTAGAATTCACTAATAATAGAAAGTATTTAATGTCTTTGTACAGTCCTAAGATGCTCTGGATAACGTATCAGAGCGGCAGAAACCGTAGTAGCGCCGATTCTTTTGCTTTCCAGTGATCTTATTTCAAAGCCCAAATGTCTGGAAATCCATCCGACCAATGCAAAGCGTGACACAGAAGAAGTAGGACGTGCATTGTTCTTTGTATTTGTGTGAATTTCCGATGATTTGATCCACCTCCTAAGTTGCCTACACCTTTAAATAACATGAAAAAACAGTAGTGGCGCCGTTAAGAGAACTTTTTCAAAATAAACTTTTTAACAAGTGTGCAAATTTTGCATGTTGTGCAAAAAAAAAAAACCTCAAAACTGTTCTGAAACATTGAAATGTGGGTTGAGGAAGTCTCTTTTTAGCACAGAGCTCCAGCCCCCCCCCCCCTCCACCACCACCGCTGCCGCCACCACCTCCTCTTTGTGCTGTCTTTGTATATGTGCCGCTGTGTTGTTTTGCTGCAGCGATTTTTTTTTTTTTTTTTTTTTTTTTTTCCAGCCGCGTGGAGGTTTAAACACAGCAAAGGTCAAACCCAACTCTGAAGGAATACAGATAGACACAGTAAGTTTGTAGTTGTGATTATTAATAGAAACCATATATTTAACTTCGCCCAACAAATCTTAACCCTTTCATGCATGAATTATGAGAACCTTAGTTGAGATGTTTTTCCTGAATGTTTTTAGTCCTGTTTAGACATAAAAAAAAAAAAAAAACATGCAATTGATTTTTTTTTTTTTTTTTGTTATTTTTATCTTTATGAACTGGTTTTTCGTGGAGTTATAAAAACATCCACTCAGCTGGATACCATGAATTAAATTTTTGAAGCTAAGAAACATGTATTTAACCCTTTCATGCACGAATTATGAGAACCTTAATCAAGATTTTTTTCCTCAGTGTTTTTATTCCTCTTTAGGCATGAAAAAAACAATGTGATTGAATTTTTTTTTTTTTTTTTTATGAACCTATTTTTCATGGAGTTACAAAAATCTCCACTCAGCTGGACACCATGCGTTTAATTTTTGAAGCAAAGAAACATGTATTTAAAACTCATCATCAGAAAGTGATATACTGTGTGAAAACTATGGAATCAAAAATTTTTTAATGACGCTAATTGCTAAATTGCTAATTTTTTCTCACCTTTTTATCATACTCTAATATTAGTTATTACTCATTTCATGGAGATAATATCCTCCTGAGACCCAGGAATTTGACAGTTTTAACTTTTTTACATTAAAAGGGAGGGAGTTAATTATGTTCTTAATAAAACCACATTTAAAACAAACAAACAAACAAAAATTCTAAATGCATTTCAACTTTCACCTAATTTGGAGAAATAAAATCAGTCTAAAAAAAAATCTAGATACTTTTTTTCCTAGTTCGTGCGTGAAAGGGTTAATCAAGATTTTTTTTCCTCAATGTTTTTATTCCTCTTTAGACATGAAAAAAACAATGTGATTGAATTTTTTTTTTTTTTTTTATGAACCTATTTTTCATGGAGTTACAAAAATCTCCACTCAGCTGGACACCATGCGTTTAATTTTTGAAGCAAAGAAACATGTATTTAAAACTCATCATCAGAAAGTGATATACTGTGTGAAAACTATGGAATCAAAAATTTTTTTAATGACGCTAATTGCTAAATTGCTAATGTTTTCTCACCTTTTTATCATACTCTAATATTAGTTATTACTCATTTCATGGAGATAATATCCTCCTGAGACCCAGGAATTTGACAGTTTTAACTTTTTTACATTAAAAGGGAGGGAGTTAATTATGTTCTTAATAAAACCACATTTAAAACAAACAAACAAACAAAAATTCTAAATGCATTTCAACTTTCACCTAATTTGGAGACATAAAATCAGTCTAAAAAAAAAATCTAGATACTTTTTTTCCTAGTTCGTGCGTGAAAGGGTTAATCAAGATTTTTTTTCCTCAATGTTTTTATTCCTCTTTAGGCATGAAAAAAACAATGTGATTGAATTTTTTTTTTTTTTTTATGAACCTATTTTTCATGGAGTTACAAAAATCTCCACTCAGCTGGACACCATGCGTTTAATTTTTGAAGCAAAGAAACATGTATTTAAAACTCATCATCAGAAAGTGATATACTGTGTGAAAACTATGGAATCAAAAATTTTTTTAATGACGCTAATTGCTAAATTGCTAATGTTTTCTCACCTTTTTATCATACTCTAATATTAGTTATTACTCATTTCATGGAGATAATATCCTCCTGAGACCCAGGAATTTGACAGTTTTAACTTTTTTACATTAAAAGGGAGGGAGTTAAATATGTTCTTAATAAAACCACATTTAAAACAAACAAACAAACAAAAATTCTAAATGCATTTCAACTTTCGCCTAATTTGGAGAAATAAAATCAGTCTTAAAAAAAAATCTAGATACTTTTTTTCCTAGTTCGTGCATGAAAGGGTTAATCAAGAGTTTTTTCCTCAGTGTTTTTATTCCTCTATAGGCATGAAAAAAACAATGTGATTGAATTTTTTTTTTATGAACCTGTTTTTCATGGAGTTACAAAAATGTCCACTCAGCTGGACACCATGCGTTTAATTTTTGAAGCAAAGAAACATGTATTTAAAACTCATCATCAGAAAGTGATATACTGTGTGAAAACTATGGAATAAAATTTTTTTTAATGACGCTAATTGCTAAATTGCTAATGTTTTCTCACCTTTTTATCATACTCTAATATTAGTTATTACTCATTTCATGGAGATAATATCCTCCTGAGACCCAGGAATTTGACAGTTTTAACTTTTTTACATTAAAAGGGAGGGAGTTAAATATGTTCTTAATAAAACCACATTTAAAACAAACAAACAAACAAAAATTCTAAATGCATTTCAACTTTCACCTAATTTGGAGACATAAAATCAGTCTAAAAAAAAAATCTAGATACTTTTTTTCCTAGTTCGTGCATGAAAGGGTTAATTAAGATTTTTTTCCTCAGTGTTTTTATTCCTCTTTAGGCATGAAAAAGACAATGTGATTTTTTTTTATGAACTTATTTTTCATGGAGTTACAAAAATGTCCACTCAGCTGGACACCATGTGTTTAATTTTTGAAGCACAGAAACATGTATTTACTGTCATACTGTGTGAAAACTATGAAATAAATGTTTTTTTAATGTTGCTAATCTGATGTTTCCTCACATTTTAACATACTATAATAGCAGTTATTACTCACTCAAATAATATGCAAAAAACAACAAAACACAACAACTTAAAAAAACAAACAAACAAACTGTTAATTACAGTCTAATAACAACTAACAATTGATTTACACTCAAATATGTTGCCGTGGATCAGGTTTATCAAGAACAGGAACGTTACAGTAATGGTATGAATTGCAGTGTATTATGGGATGGTGCATAAGTCTCCACTGTGTTGGTTGATATGCAAATAAAACAACAAAATCCATGAATATACAAGAGAACAGCTGTAGAAGAACTGTCCATTGGAGTGACCACTATGCATGAAAGGGTTAAAGCCCATCATAAGAAAGTCATATACTGTGTGAAAACTATTCATTCATTCATTCATTCATTTTTTGTTTATTTCTAGCATTTACAGAATACGTGCAAATTCAAAATTCCAAAATCATTCATCTACACTTGAAAATAAGTGGGAAGAAGAAAAACTATGAAACAAAAAGATTTTTCATGCAGCTAATCGGATGTTTTCTCACATTTTAACATAGCCTAATACTAGTTATTACTAACTTCATGGACATAATATGCAAAAAAAAAAAAAAAAACACTTTTTGATTCACCCTTTCATGCATATTGGTCACTCCAGTGGACAGTTCTTCTCCTGCTGTTCTCTTGTATATTCATGGGTTTTGTTGTTTTAGTTCCATATCAGCCAACACAGTGGATGCTTATGCACCATCCCATACACTGACATTCAGACCATTACTGTAACTTTGCTGTTCTTGATAAACCTGATCTGCAGTAAACATGTCTGAGTGTAAATCAATTGCTAATAAAAATTGGAAATATGATAAAATATGAAAAAAAAAAAAAAAAAAACATCAGATGAGCTGCATTAAAAGTGTTTTGATTTTGTATATCACTTTCTGATATTCAAAAATTAAACACATGGTGGACATTTTTGGAACTCCACAAAAAAATTATGAAGGTAGATTTGTTTCTTTATTGCTTTAACAAAAAAAAAAAAAAAAAAAAAAAATCGTAAAAAACAAACAAAAAAACAACAACAACAACAACAAAAAAACACTTTAATGAAGGAAAAAAAAGTGTTCAAATGCAATTTTCTGGATCTTTTTTTTTTTTTTTTTCATTCAAACACTTTTTTTTGTAATTTTTTTTGTTGTTGTTGTTAAAGCAAAAAAGAAACAAATCTACCTTCATAAAAAATCAGGTTGATTAACCCTTTCATGCACGAATTATGAGAACCTTAATCAAAAAATTTTTTCCTGAGTGTTTTTATTCCTCTTTAGGCATGAATAAAAACAATGTGATTGAAAAATTCCTTCTGAAAAATACATAAAAAAAAAAAAATTAAATAAATGAATAAAATAATAATAATAATAATAATAATAATAATAATAATAATAATAATAATAATAATGATGCAAAAAAAATTCTTATGAACTTATTTTTCATGAAGTTGCAAAAATGTCCACTCAGCTAGACACCACACGTTTAATTTTTGATGCACAGAAACATGTATTTACTGATAAATTGTGTGAAAACTATGGGGAGGGCTTGTGATTCTGGGGGTTTATGCTCAGGAGAGATCTACATAATGTTACCAATTCATGTCAGAAAAGATATGTAAAAAAAAAAAAAAAAAATCCATGAATATACAAGAGAACAGCTGTAGAATAGCCGTCCACTGTAGTGACCACTATGCATGAAAGGGTTAAAAAAAAAAAAAAAAAAAAAAAAAATCAATTGCATTGTTTTTTCATGCCTAAAGAGGAACAAAAACACTCAGGAAAAAAATCTCGACTAACGTTCTCATAACTCGTGCATGAAAGGGTTAAGAAAACTGTTAATTACAGTCTAATAACAATTAGCAATTGATTTAAAGCATGTTACTGCAGATCAGGTTTATTGAGAACAACAAAATTACAGTAACAGCATGAATGTCAGTGGATGGGATGATGCATAAGTGTCCACTGTGTTGGCTGATATGGAACTAAAACAACAAAACCCATGAATATACAAGAGAACAGCTGGAGAATAGCTGTCCACTGTGCATGAAAGGGTTAATGATGCGGTTACTGATGTCTTGAAACGGTGGCACAGATTCTGTAAATTACAGGAAAATATGATGAGTTGTTGGTAATAAGAGTAAAAATACAGGTGTGTGTTTAACCCTCCGGTATCCGGGTGCGCCTTTTAGGCACACTTTGCACTTCGTCTTAAAAAACTTCATATTATTTTTCACAATTTAAATAAGGTTAGAATTCAAAAGTTGCTCATTTTTGCATGATCTTTAAAATTCTGGCCACCAACTAAAATGTGCACATTGTAAACAAAAGAAAATTACCAGACTAGCATCTGTCTGCCAAATGTGCCTAAAACGCACTATTTCTTCCATTTGATATGTATGATTAGGGCTGAGCTTGATTTACAAAAATAAAATCAAATTAGAGCAGAAAAATAAATCAATACATAATATTTAATAGTTTGATTTATAGGTGTGCATTTTTCGCACACTTTTTGACAGATGCTAGTATTTTTGAACATTTGACCTAGCGCCAAAAATAATGATGCAAATTAACCAGTGTTGCTGTTAATCACTGACATATGCCAGGATGCAAAAATCAAATAATATGTGATCCACTTTCTATGTAGTATATTGAAAAAAAAATTTTTTGTGTGTTTTTTGCATCCAAAAAAAATGGTTTGTTTACATTACAAACACGGCATTTAAAGGGTTAAAAAATGTGACAATTATTGAGTATTTGGTATTTTTTATTTACAGCTCAAGTTGGTGAAATAGAAAAAAGGGTAAAAGAATTAAAAACAAACTGTATGAAATTTTTTTTTTGACATATTTCCACAAGTGTGCCAAAAACGCACACTTGGTGCTTAGTAAGGGCCTTGCTGGATGGGATATCGGAGGGTTAAAAATATATAATCCACATGAGAAGACACAGCACCAGTGGAAGGTAGAGCTCTTTTAATACCTTTTCTTGCCTCTTTTTTAACACACATGCACAACTTTTCCATTTGTAGATATGTGTGTGTGTGTGTGTGTGTGTGTGTAACCTCAGTCCTACGCACTCTGACTGCAGACACACACAGACACACTCCTGCTCATCCAACACAAGAGAGCGAGTCATCGATCCAGCTTTTAATTTCACTACATTGAATTATGCGCCCTTTTTTTTTTGGAGTTTGCGTCGAAATCATTATACCCTGATTCATTAGGACGCAAATTAATCTCAAGTGGACGGCAGCCGATATTCCGAAAAGGAGAATTGTTGTCGGCCGTTAAATAATTTAAAACACCTCTATTAGGGCTGACTCCGGTACGTCTTACTCAGCGATCTGATCAGTGATTTACAAGAGGAGCTTTTACCTTGTGCCCGAAACCAGGCGCCCACCCACATTCACGACTCGCTTTCTCACGTGACCCCGGTAGGTTGAAACGCAAAAACCGATCCCACAAACATGACTTTATAAATTGATTTAGATTGATGTAGTTGAAGTTGCGTGCTTAAAAATCCCTTTGTTGGATGTTAATGCTGCAGTGGGTGAGAGAAATGTAGGTGTTGTTGCTGCTGATGTAACGTGGCACGGAGGCGAAGCGTGTCATGCCCACTGACTGTGGGTAGTCGTGTGCTTTCGAGCTCTGAAGTCGAACACAAGCAAGTGTTAGACAAATATTTGGTAAAAGGGTTAATACTGCAAAGCAGGGGCGTCAAACATGCGGCCCGGGGGCCAAATCCGGCCCGCCAAAGGGTCCAATCCGGCCCGTGGAATGAATTTGTGAAATACAAAAATGACACTGAAGATATTAACAATCAAGGATGTTACAATAATTTTAGGTCAGTTAATTCTAAAGTGGATCAGAACAGTAAAATACTATCATAATAAACTATAAATAATGAAAACTGCAAAATTTGTCTGTTTTCGTGTAAAAAATGTAAAATTACACAAAAATGTTCACATTTACAGACTAGTCTTTTACAAAAAAAAAAAAAAAGTGAGTATCTAAAATGTCTTAAAAGAAGTATGTGGAATTTTAATAATTTTCTCCCTGTTATTTAATGTTCGGTGTATTTGTAGATCCACTGTGATCTGTCGGTCGTGATTCACGTGTATAAATGATAAACTGAGGCGTAATATTGTTAACATTGCACTTATTTTACTAAAGAATTTTCAGGTTGTTCATATTTGTTCACGTTACGTTCAAGTATAATTTGTAGATGTAAACATTTTAATTATGGAATTTTAAGTGTATTTTTGCGTGTATTGTACAATTTTTGAGCATAATTAAGTGCATTTTTGCGTGTATTGTAGGATATTTAAGCATATTTAAGTGTATTTTTGCGTGTATTGTACAATTTTTGAGCATAATTAAGTGCATTTTTGCGTGTATTGTAGGATATTTAAGCATATTTAAGTGTATTTTTGCGTGTATTGTAGGATTTTTGAGCATAATTAAGTGTATTTTTGCGTGTATTGTAGGATATTTAAGCATATTTAAGTGCATTTTTGCGTGTATTGTAGGATATTTAAGCATATTTAAGTGTATTTTTGTGTGTATTGTAAGATATTTAAGCATATTTAAGTGTATTTTTGCGTGTATTGTACAATTTTTGAGCATAATTAAGTGCATTTTTGCGTGTATTGTAGGATATTTAAGCATATTTAAGTGTATTTTTGCGTGTATTGTAGGATATTTAAGCATATTTAAGTGTATTTTTGCGTGTATTGTACAATTTTTGAGCATAATTAAGTGCATTTTTGCGTGTATTGTAGGATATTTAAGCATATTTAAGTGTATTTTTGCGTATATTGTACAATTTTTGAGCATAATTAAGTGCATTTTTGCGTGTATTGTAGGATATTTAAGCATATTTAAGTGTATTTTTGCGTGTATTGTAGGATTTTTGAGCATAATTAAGTGTATTTTTGCGTGTATTGTAGGCTATTTAAGCATATTTAAGTGCATTTTTGCTTGTATTGTAGGATATTTAAGCATATTTAAGTGTATTTTTGCTTGTATTGTAGGATATTTAAGCATATTTAAGTGCATTTTTGCTTGTATTGTAGGATATTTAAGCATATTTAAGTGTATTTTTGTGTGTATTGTAGGATATTTAAGCATATTTAAGTGTATTTTTGTGTGTATTGTAGGATTTTTTAGCATAACTAAGTGTATTTTTGCGTGTATTGTAGGATATTTAAGCATATTTAAGTGTATTTTTTATTTTATAGAATTTACTTTTTTCACTCAAAAGTTCTTATCCTATTATTTATATTACTTTACTGGTCCGGCCCACTTTATATCATATTAGGCTGGATGTGGCCCCTGAACCAACATGAGTTTGACACCCCTGCTGCAAAGCAATACTGTGTGATTATGTCACATTCTTCTCTCAAGGACATGAACCGCACTCCCAAACAAACTTATCTGAGTTTCAAGATGCTGAGTTTGATGTTACCTTTATTACTTTTGTGGAATTTTTCTAAATGTTTTACTATGTAGAACAGGGGTGTCAAATTTATTTTCTTTCAGGGGCCACATACAGCTCAATTTGATCTAAAGTGGGCTGGACCAGTAAAATAATAATATAATAACCCACAGGTGTCAAACATGCGGCCCGGGGGCCAAATCCGGCCCGCCAAAGGGTCCAATCTGGCCCGTGGAATGAATTTGTGAAAAACTGCAAAAATGACACTGAAGAGATTAACAATCATTAGGGTCAAAATCATTTTAATTCAGGTTCCACATACAGACACATACAGTCCAATTAGATTTCAAGTTTGTCAGACCAGTAAAATATTATCATAATAACCTATAAATAATGACAACCCCACATTTTCTTTGTTTTTTGGTGTAAAAAAAAAAAAAAGTAAAATTACATGAAAATGTTTACATTACCAAACTATACGCTTACAAAAAATGTGAATAACCTGAAGAAATATGAACAAACGGAAATGCCTTAAGAAAAGTAAATGCAATTTTACCAATATTCTGCCTGTTACTAAATGTTTTGTGCGATTGTAATGCACGTGTGTAAACGATAAACTGATAAACCGAGGCAGAATATTGTTAAAATTGCGCTTGTTTTTCTTAAGACAACTCAAGTTGTTCATGTTATTCAGATTTTTAAGGAAACTTTGTAGACTTAAACCTGATCATAATAGAACTTTACTTTTTTTTTTTTACTGTTGTTATTTTACTGGTCTGGCCCACTGGAGATCATGTAAATTCATGTAAATTGAAACAAAATGAATGTTTTTATAGACATTTGACATTTTGACCATTATGAATAAATGGAAAAAAAGGTTTTCAAAATTCATAAAAAATTTGAACTTTGACCTGCTGTTCCCAAAAATATAATGACATCTATTCTGGGTCACTGGTAATTTATAAACCCAGTCTGGTATGAATTCAACCAATAGTTTTGCTGCTAGAGTGTTAACAAACAAACAAACAAACAAACAAACAAACAAACAAACCAAAAACAATACCCCTTGCCTCCCCTTCAGAGGGTGGGGTAATTATATTTATGTTTATGTTTATGCCTTTGGCAGACGCTTTTTTCCAAAGCGACTTACAGGGGAAAACCAATCAAATCACTCAGTCAATCAGATTTTATTTATATAGCGCCAGATCACAACAAAAAAGTTATCTCATGACACTTTATATACTGAACAACAAAAGAAACGCAAGTTTTGGTCGTTAATTTAGGCCAGAGTTCAGCTGTCCTGTTGAGTTGTCAATTGAGATACACATTACAATAAGTGAGTTGTAACCATTGGAGCGTGTGTTTGCAGGCAAACACGACCACGAGTGGTGTTGAGCACGTGTACAAAGTATCGGAGGTGCGGTACGTTTTGAGTGATATGGTAGTGGGAGCAACAGATGGGAGTGGCAATTCCCTTTGTTTATCCGGGGGCTATAAAAAGAAATGGTAAGATTCAAAAGTTACTGCATTACCACGATGCCTCGCGTTAACGATAATCTGAGAGAACGCGCCATCGGTATGCTTGATGCTGGTTTAACGGCTCGCAACGTTGCCAGACGTCTGCGAGTGCACGAGTCCACCATCAGTAGGCTGAGGGCACGATTCCGTGACACAGGGACCACTGGGGACAGACCAAGATCCGGAAGACCACGTGTGACCACCCGTAATCAGGATCGCCATATTCGCTTGGCCCATCTCCGTGACCGTCAACTCAGTGCTACAAGGACAGCAAGAGAGACCCACTGTAAATTTCACAGCTGGATACAAATATCTCATATGAAACCAATATTCATAATAAAACTCCCATATAAGCCAATACCGAAACATACTTGCGTTTATTTTGTTGTTCAGTATATATAGAGTTGGTCCAAACCAGACTCGAAGCCAATTTACAGAAACCCAACAGAATCCTACAGGAGCAAACACTTGTGACTGGTGACAGTGGTGAGGAAAAACTTCCCTTTAACAACAGAAACCTGGAGCAGACCCAGACTCCTGGAGGATGGACGTCTGCCTGGACCAGTTGGGGTTAAAGAGAGAGAGTAAAGAAAGAGAAAAAGAGAGAGCGATAGAGATAGGGACTGGGGGAGTAGGGGGGAGTAGGGGGAGACACATGGAGGCAGTTGAGGATAAGTGAGTGATGATAATGAAGGCAGGAGAGAGGCAGGACCACCGCAGCAGGTCCAGAGATGATCCTGGGAAAATCTATGATAATCCTGGGAAAAACCTTATTAAACTAGAAAAGCACTCGGAGAGAGCAGACCTCCGCCAAGCGCAAAAATTCCCCACATAATCGGTGATACAAATCCTACATTTATTTTTTAAAATAAAATCTGCCTTCTGGATCAGATCCGGATCAGCCTTTGAAATGTGATAGAGGACCCCATTGTCAATTCCTGAGTTAAATTTCATGAGTTTTGGTCAATAATCAAGCGAGATATTGGGAAACGAAAATTTTGACCCCATTTACCACAATGTTAACGAAAATTTCAAAGTGATCCAGAATCCAGGATTTCTTCCGGATCACCCCCAAAAGTTAATCATTTCTTCCTTATCTCATTTCCAACAAACCCTGAAAATTTCATCAAAATCTGTCCATAACTTTTTGAGTTATGTTGCACACTAACGGACAGACAAACAAACCCTGGCAAAAACATAACCTCCTTGGCGGAGGTAAATATTGAAAATGGAATGTCTGACAGTGCTAGGACAAGATGTGCTCTCGGAAGAGCTGGGTCTACAGGAGCTTCTTGAAGATAGGCAGGGACGCCTCTGTTCTCGTAGTGCTCGGTAGAACGTTCCACCAACGTGGAACGACCCATGAAAAGAGTAATTAATAAAAAATCTAAGAAGTATACATAGAAAATATAATGTAAGAAGAAAAACACCATGTATTTTAGAACAGTAGAACGTGACTTTTAGAACATTAGACCAACATAAGTGCTGATCCAGACCCCTGTCCACATCCACATGATCCCAGTGAACATCATTCCTTACATTAGTACCATTACTTCATGGTACCTCACAAAGCAGATACAGTCTCTGTTCATGCAGAGGTGGACCTTACAGACCCTGGAGACCACATTGGAACTGAGATTGTTGACTCACTGTCCTCACTGGAACTGTTGCTGTCACCGTCTTGTAACGTGAGCAGAAATGACCAAATATAGTCACTTGCCTGCTAAAGAATTAACATTACCAAACCTCAGCCAGAACATAAGTCACTGAAAAATGTCAGTTCTTGAGGGAGGCACTGGCAGACCGATGTATTTTGTCTTTTTAATTTGTCACTTCCTTGATTGGAAACAGTGTAATGGCTCGGTTTCACACTCTGATGACTTTGTGCTGGAATTTTTCAACATATGTGATTTTCAGTGACGGTTTGAAGGTCAGAGCAGATGAGTACGACAGGGAAAAAAAAACAAAAAAAAAACTGGCATATAATGGCGTATCAGTAGTGTATAGACTGCACAGTAACACTCATCTATATGCAGCACATCCTCAGCTGTAGCGTCATATCAGTCGAACAGAGCCAATATCATGTCAGTCAACGCAGAGACACAATAGAGACAAATGAAGACAGGCTGACCCATCACATTATAAGGCTTATGCACGTGTAAAATAAAGCAGAAAGAATCACAACTAAGGCTACGTTCAGACAGCAGGTCTTAATGCACAATTTGGATTTTTTTGGGGAAATCTGTTTTTTTTTTTGTTTTTTTTTGCGCTTGTTCATATTACTCATTAAAGGCAAGCTAAGTTTATTTGTATAGCACATTTCAGCAGCAAGGCAATTCAAGGGGCTTCACGCAGGACATTGAAATACAACGATAAAACACACGTTAAAGTCAGAGTTGCAGTGCAGAGTTTCGAAAGAGAATAAAAAGCTTTTTAGTCAAAGGCAGCAGTGAACAGGTGAGTCTTTAACCTGGACTTAAAAGAACTCAGACTCTCAGCAGACCTGATATTGTCTGGTAGTTTGTTCCAGATATACGGAGCATAGAAACTGAACGCTGATTCTCCATGTTTAGTTCTGACTTTGGGAACACAGAGCAGACGTGCACCAAATGACCTGAGTGGTCTGGATCAGGGGTGTCAAACATGTGACCCGGGGGCTAAAGGTTCCAGTTCGGCCCCTGGGATGTTTTTGCCAAGTGCAAAAATTCCAGTCTTGAATTGAAATAAGCAAAAAAAAAAAAAAAATTCAATTAAGTTAAAAAAAATCTTGAATTAAGCCAAAAAAAATTAAAGAATAAAAAAAATCTTCAATTAAGGAAAACATCTTGAATTAAGCCCCCCCAAAAAATCTTCAATTAAGTAAAAAAAATCTTGAATTAAGACAAAAAATAAAAAAAAAATCTTCAATTAAATAAAAAAAAAAATCTTGAGATAAGCCCCCCCAAAAAATCTTCAATTAAGCCAAAAAAATCTCAAATTTAGCAAAAAATCTTGAATTAAGCCCAAAAAAATCTTCAATTAAGTTAAAAAAAAATCTTGAATTAAGCCACAAAAAAAAAAAAAAAATCTTCAATTAAGGAAAAAAAATCTTGAATTAGGCCCAAAAAAATCTTAAATTAAGTAAAATAAAAATCTTGAATTAAGCCAAAAAAAAAAAAAAAAAATCTTCAATTAAGGAAAAAAAATCTTGAATTAGGCCCAAAAAAATCTTCAATTAAGTTAAAAAAAAAAATCTTGAATTAAGCCAAAAAAAAAAAAAATCTTCAATTAAGTTAAAAAAAAAAAAAATCTTGAATTAAGCCAAAATAAATAAATAAATAAATCTTCAATTAAGGAAAAAATCTTCAATTAAGCCCCAAAAAATCTTCAATTAAGTAAAAAAAATTTTGAATTAAGCCAAAAAAAAATAAAAAATAAAATAAATCTTCAATTAAAAAAAAAAAAAAATCTTGAGATAAGCCAAAAAAAAAAATCTTTAATTAAGCCAAAAAAATCTCAAATTTAGCAAAAAATCTTGAATTAAGCCAAAAAAAAAATAAAAAAAAAATCTTCAATTAAGTAAAAAAAATCTTGAATTAAGCCAAAAAAAAAAAAATCTTGAATTGTCTTTAACAGGTCGGATACAGGTCACATATGGGCAAAAAAATCGGATTCGGGCCACATTTGCCTGCAGTCTGAAGCGTCCCGAGTGAATTTCCTGGTCAAGTTTTTTGCTTAAAAGCATTTTAGATGGTGTTCATTCATCAGCTGCTCATATCTTGTGCACATATAGTTAAAGGTTATTATCGTTAACGAAACTAACGAAATGACAAAACTAGAATTGAAAAAACATCTTCGTTAACTGAAATAAATAAAAACTATAATTAAGAGAAAAAAGATAACTAATTGAAAGTGTTTTGTGTGCTTACAAAACTAACTAAAACGGATAAAAATTACAGATAAAATTCCCTTCGTTTTAATTTTTGTCAATGTTGGATTGATACGAAATCGATTTCTTTCCCTCGAGCAGTTTTAGCTAGCGGCACCATACAACATGTCACAGTCCATCACTTCTCATCACTTGTCGTTTAGAGTCGTCTTCTCGTCCCCACTCTACCTAGAAACATGGAGACTAAAGTTGGGAGAAAACAGAGTCCTGTCTGGGATTTATTTGAACACGACGGTGAAGATAAAAGATACGAGAAAACTAAAATACAAAAACTAAGCATTTAGAAAAAAATGAAAACTAATAAAAACTAGTCAACCTGGTCTAAAAACGAATTAAAACTAATTGAATTAGAGAAAAAAAAAGGCAAAACTAAAAACTAAACTATAATGAAAAATCCAAAACAATTATAACCTTGATACAGTCAGGTCCGTGAGTATTTAAACAGTGACAAATATGTTGTAATTTTGCATTTGTACGACATCACAGCGAATCTGAAATAAAGGAATCAACATGGAATTGAAATGAGGAACTCAGTGGGTTTTAACACAATATTGCGTCATCATTTATAGGAATTACAACCATCTTAAACATAGTCCGTCTTTTTTCAGAGGCTCAAAAGTATTTGGATGAACCAAAATCATTTTAAATACGAGTGAGTTTTTTTTTTTTTTTTTTTCCCACTCAAAGACCTTCTGAAGTCTGGAACCCATGGGCATTGCCAAATTCTGAGTTTCCTCCTGGAGATGCATTGCTAGACTTTTACAACAGTTGCCTTCAGTTGCTGCATGTTTGTGGGTCCAATTACTCTAGAGCACAGGTGTCAAACATGCGGCCCGGGGGCCAAAACCAGCCCGCCAAAGGGTCTAATCCGGCCCCTCAGATGAATTTGTGAAATGCAAAAATTATAATGAAGATGTTAACAATCAAGGATGTGAAAATCATTTTAGGTCAGTTTAATCTGAAGTGGGTCAGACCAGTACAATACAATCATAACAACCTGTAAATAATGAAAAATGCTAATTTTTGTCTTTGTTTTAGTGTAAAAAAAGTAGAATTATACAAAAATGTTTATATTTACAGACTATACTTTTACAAAAAATGTGAATAACCTGAACAAATATGAACAATATGAAATGTCTTAAGAGACGCATGCAGAATTTTACCAATATTCTGCCTGTTACCAAATATTTTGTGTATTTGTAAATCCACTGTGATCTGTAAGTTGTGATGCACATATATAAATGATAAACTAAGGCACAGGTGTCAAACATAAGGCCCGGGGGCCAAATCCGGCCCGCCAAAGGGTTGAAACTGGCCCGTAGGATGAATTACACTGAAGATATTAACAATCAATGGTGTAAAAATCATTTTCATTCAGGTTCCACATACAGATCAATTAATCTCAATTGGGTCAGACCAGTAAAATATTATCATAATAACCTATAAATAATGAAAACTGCAGATTTTATCTTTGTTTTAGTGTAAAAAAAGTAAAATTACATGAAAATGTTTATATTAGCAAACTGGCTTACAAAAAAATGTGAATAACCTGAAATGTCTTAAGTACATGCAATTTTACCAATACTCTGTTATTAAATGTTTTGTGCATTTGTAGTTGTAATGTACATGTGTAAATGATAAACTGATAAACTGAGGCAGAATATTGATAAAATTGCACTTGTTTTAAAACATTTCAGGTTGTTCATGTTATTCAGATTTTTAAGGAAACTTTGTAGATGTAAATGTCGAGGCCCAAAACGGAATCTGGCCCGATTCAGAATCGGGCCGGCCCAGAATGGAATTCTATTCTAGGCCGGCCTAGAATGGAATCCTGCTGCTATAATGTTATTTTTATACCATGTTTAATGCAAATGATCTAAATTATTACAAAAATCAATACATGGAATTTGCAAATATGTGAAAAAAAATGAAACAAACAACATTTTACTTGTAAACTATAATACACTTTATTTACAAATAGAACCTAGTGGTACTCCCCACCAATATATGGTACAGTGAAATCGACTGAAATTAACAATAGTTACTCAAGGTATGTAAGACTGAAAATGTAAAATTATGACAAATTATGGAATTATGGATCATTTGCATTAAACATGGTATAAAAATAATATTATAGCAGCAGGAATCCATTCTAGGCCGGCCTAGAATAGAATTCCATTCTGGGCCAGCCCGACTCTGAATCGGGCCAGATTCCGTTTTGGGCCTCGACATAAACATTATCATAATGTAATTTTACTTTTTTCGATGTTGTTATTTCACTGGTCCGGCCCACTTGAGGTCATATTGGGCTGAATGTGGCCCCTGAACCAAAATGAGTTTGACACCCCTGAACTAAGGCGTAATATTGTTAAAATTGCACTTATTTTTCTTAAGAATTTGCAGGTTCGTACAGGGTGACCCAAAAAAACGGGAATTTTTGAAGTGCGTATTGGCAGACATGAGCAAGTGGCAGCACTGCGAGACAGTGCCCTTGAGCAAGTAAACACACCCCCATTTTAGTAACCATGGATCAGTGGAACGGGCAACAGCGTGCGTTAGCCATAAAATGTTTTATAAAAACGGTGATAGTTTGACAGCTGCGCAGAGGGAGTTCCGACGTTTTTACAACTTAGGACGTCATGGTGCTGTTCCATCAAAACACGCGATAAAATGTTGGATTAATAACTTTGAAGAAACTGGATCTGCCCTAAAGAAGAAACCAACAGGACAACCAAGAGGTGCTCATACTCCTGGCCCCCTAGATCGCCAGATTTGTCCGTTAGTGATCTTTTCTTGTGGGGCTATCTCAATAGTAAAGTGTACACGACTCGACCAAGAACTGTGGATGAGTTAAAACAGAGAATTCAGGATGAAATTCACAGTATCCCAGCTGAGATGTTGCAGCGGTCAATGAGGAATCTCAACAGCAGATTTCAAGAATGCATTTGTACAGGAGGAAGTAATTTTAAAAAAATGAAAATTCCATCATTGTTTCTTAAATGGCATGTTTTAAGGTTTCAATTACTAGGAATACAATATTTTTGGTAACACTTTACTTGAAGGTCTAGTTTATAATGCATTAAGCGCACATTCATAAGACATTATAATGCATTTATAATGCATTTTAAAAGTCATTACAACAGTTTATGATCATGTAAAACAACTTATACCAAGGTTAATAAAGCATTATAAGTGTAGGCATAATGTATTATAAATTCAGCTTTCATAATGTTTTATACATCCATACCAAAGTGACAACAGTGTTTGTAGGAAGAATCTCAAGTCCTGGGTTACAGAACACATTAGCAATTGTATGATATAACACAAGTATGATGATGTATGAGCAGTATCTGCTGGCTCTAAGTAAAGTGTAAGTCAAAAATTATACATCAAAGTGTTCTGAATAACTCTTTATTTTGCAAAAACAAAATATTAAAAGAACAGAGACAGTAAATAGAAGTGTTACATGTTGCTTTATACATAAATAAAAAATAATGTGGCAGCTCTAAATCTTTAATTCAAACACATACTTTTTTTTTTTTTTTAATAAATATGAAATCCCTAAAATTGATGGATATAGGAACCAGTGACAAAACCTAACAAAAGTTCCTCACCTAAAAGTATAAATTCATTCACACTGCTTTGGTATGGATGTATAAAACATTATGAAAGCTGAATTTATAATACATTATGCCTACACTTATAATACTTTATTAACCTTAGTATAAGTTGTTTTACATGATCATAAACTGTTGTAATGACTTTTATAATGCATTATAATGTCTTATGAATGTGCGCTTAATGCATTATAAACTAGACCTTCAAGTAAAGTGTTACCATATTGTTCTTCCATCACTCTTGGTTTTATTGGATTGTTAAAAAGCTCCAGTTTTTTTGTGTCACCCTGTATTTGTTCATGTTATGTTCAAGTACAGTTCATAGATGTAAAAATTTTCATTTGGGAATTTAGCTTTTTTCACTCAAAAACATAGAGAAAACTTTGGTGTTGACATTATTTATAAGCTGTTAACCTATTATTTATATTATTTTACTGCTCCGGCCCACTTCAGATCATATTAGGCTGAATGTGGCCCCTGAACTAAAATGAGTTTGACACCCCTGCTCTAGAGCCTCTGATAATGGATGGATTACTATTAAAATGGTTGTACTTCCTAAATAATCAATGCTTTTTTTTTTTTTTTTTTTTTTTTTTTTAAATCCTTTAAATTAAAGCTTCAAGTCTACACTTCAGTCACATCTTGGTTGCTTCATTTCTCATCTACTGTGTTAGTGTACAGAGGCAAAGTTATAAAATATGTCATTGTTTAAATACTTCAAATACTGGGCTTGATATATAATAAAATATTCCAAGATAATGTGCAGTTATTAGTATTTTTTGATCTGAAGGGTATGAAATTTTCTTGACCCTCAATCAAACCAAACACAAGTCTTGGAAAAATTCTTCAACCCAAATGGCCCAAGTGTTTCCAGGGCTAGTCGGTTCTTCTTGTGAGCCTTTTAAGAACAGATTAATCAATAAAGTCTTATCTTATGAAGTTATAATTTTCCAAACAATGCTGGTGTGTAAATGTCAAATTTGTGGTCGATTTAATAAGATACTGTAGATTATAGTTCTTCAAAATGCATATTCAGAGATGTGTCGTTCCTTGAGCTGACTCATTAGGAGCTAGCGAGACAGTTGAAAAATTAGTGAAGGAGATGTAACATTAACTCCAGTAGCATTAAAGCAAAAGTTAATAAATCAACTTCAGATTTTTTGCTTCACGTCCTTGTTTTCAGTGTGTACAAAGTTCACAGTTGTTCACGTTCAACCGAGGTGTCTAGGTTTCTTCATGTTTTCTTTGCAAGTGTCAGAAAATGTTTTTTTATTTTTTTATTTTTTTTTTTTAACCCTTTCATGCATACTGGTCACTCCAGTGGACAGTTCTTCTGCAGCTGTTCTCTTGTATATTCATGGGTTTTGTTGTTTTAGTTCCATATCAGCCAACACAGTGGACACTTATGCACCATCCCATAATAATACACTGACATTCATACAATTACTGTAACTTTGCTATTTTTGATAAACCTGATCTGCACTAACATGTTTTAGTGTAAATAAATTGCTATTTGTTATTAGACTGTAATCAACAGTTTTCTGGGAAAAAAAAAGGTGTTTTTTTTTTTTTTTTTTTTTTTTTGCATCTCCACCTGAAATCCAGCAAATGCATTTTGTCCTCCGTAAGGGACAAAAGTTTGACAGTTTTACTTTAAAAATGCTGTGCATTGCAAAGGACATACCATTAAAAAAATCAATCAATAAATAAAAATAATTTTAAAAAATGTATCTGAAATAACTGTTGCATTATGCAGTTTCAAATCAAGACAATTTTTTAAATGTAAAAAAGTTAAAACTGTCAAATTCCTGGGTCTCAGGAGGATATTATCTCCATGAAATGAGTTATAACTAATATTAGAGTATGATAAAAAAGGTGAGAAAACATTAGCAATTTAGCAATTAGCGTCATTAAAAATGTTTTTATTCCATAGTTTTCACACAGTATATCACTTTCTGATGATGAGTTTTAAATACATGTTTCTTTGCTTCAAAAATTAAATGCATGGTGTCCAGCTGAGTGGACATTTTTGTAACTGCATGAAAAATAGGTTTATTAAAAAAAAAAAAAAAATTCAGTTGCACTGTTTTTTTCATGCCTAAAGAGAGAAAAAAACACTCAAGAAAAAAATATTGACTAATGTTCTCATAATTCATGCATGAAAGGGTTAAAAAAAAAAAAAAAAAGCCAAAACTTGTCCTTTCCTGGGTCTCAGGGAGTTAAATATGTTCTTAATAAAACCACATTTAAAACAAACAAACAAACAAAAATTCTAAATGCATTTCAACTTTCGCCTAATTTGGAGACATAAAATCAGTCTAAAAAAAAAATCTAGGTACTTTTTTTCCTAATTCGTGCATGAAAGGGTTAATCAAGATTTTTTTCCTCAGTGTTTTTATTCCTCTATAGGCATGAAAAAAACAATGTGATTTTTAAAAAAAAAATTTTATGAACCTATTTTTCATGGAGTTACAAAAATGTCCACTCAACTGGACACCATGTGTTTAATTTTTGAAGCAAAGAAACAGGTATTTAAACCATGAAATAAAGTTGCTAATCTGATGTTTCCTCACATTTTAACATACTATAATAGCAGTTATTACTCACTCAAATAATATGCAAAAAACAACAAAACACAACAACTTCAAAAAAACAAACAAACAAACTGTTAATTACAGTCTAATAAGAACTAGCAATTGATTTACACTCAAATATGTTGCTGTGGATCAGGTTTATCAAGAACAGGAACGTTACAGTAATGGTATGAATTGCAGTGTATTATGGGATGGTGCATAAGTCTCCACTGTGTTGGTTGATATGCAAGTAAAACAACAAAATCCATGAATATACAAGAGAACAGCTGTAGAAGAACTGTCCATTGGAGTGACCACTATGCATGA
The DNA here is from genome assembly GCF_902148855.1 of Sphaeramia orbicularis. Taxonomy (NCBI): domain Eukaryota; kingdom Metazoa; phylum Chordata; class Actinopteri; order Kurtiformes; family Apogonidae; genus Sphaeramia; species Sphaeramia orbicularis. The sequence goes on from NC_043974.1 coordinate 30,557,860, forward strand.
AAGGGTTAAGGTTCTCATAATTCATGCATGAAAGGGTTAATGTTTTTTTTTAATATTACAGGTGAATGAAATGGCTTCGACGAGAAGATCTTGTAAAAATAAGCCTGACATATTCTGCTACATCTGCGCTGAATACACCATTGTACCTAACAGGAATCAAGTCACAAGTTTCATAAAGTGTGCTTACCAGTCATATTTTGGTATTAAACTTGGTGACCAAGATAAAGTTTGGGCGCAGATTGTGAGAAGATGAAATTTTTCAAAATCAAATTAGCAAAAAAAACCTGACCTGATTGAGAAAAACAGATGTCATTTTTGGATTTAGAGATGCAAAACGGTCCTAATTCAGTTGAAAAAACCTAGACAACTTGCAGAAAACATTTTTTTGTAACCCAGTGTTATCTGTGCATCAACTGCATCCATGTGTCTCCCCCTACTTCCCCTCTTCTCCCCCTCTCCCCCAGTCTCTCTCTATCTCTATCGCTCTCTCTTTCTCTCCTCCTTTACTCTCTCTCTTTAACCCCAACTGGTCAAGGCAGACGTCCATCCTCCAGGAGTCTGGGTCTGCTCCAGGTTTCTGCTGTTAGAGGGAAAATTTTCCTCACCACTGTCACCAGTCACAAGTGTTTGCTCCTGGAGGATTCTGTTGGGTTTCTGTAAATAGGCTCAGAGTCTGGTTTGGACCAACTCGATATGTAAAGCGTCATGAGATAACTTTTGTTATGATTTGGCGCTATACAAATAAAATTTGATTTTGATTTGATTTATTTTGACTATAAAAATGTGAGAAGATATGCTGAGAGTGAGTCCATGTGCCCATTTTTCCAGAGCACATAGAACTTTGAAAATCTAGCAGTCATTTACAATTTGCTGCATGTTATAATTCTGCTAAAACAGCTTCTTCTCCAGCTTCTAGTGCAGGCAGGAGTGAAATTACCGTAATGACCCAATAAAACCTATAAAGTGCAACGTCTCAGGTTTCAGAAACCATTGGGATTTTTCCAAATGCATAAACAGTGAGACAGTTACAGTCATCCAAACTGCATATGTGCAGGGTGTGTCAGCCATGACAAGTCAGGTTTTAACCCTTTCATGCACGAATTATGAGAACATTAGTCAAGATTTTTTTCTTCAGTGTTTAGCCATGAAAAAAACAATGCGATCGAGTTTTTTTTTTTTTCTGTGGAGTTACACAAATATCCATGCATTTAATTTTTGAAGTAAAGAAACGTGTTTAAAACCAAATATCAGAAAGTGATATGAAAACAATGAAATAAAAACATTTTTAATGCTGCTAATCTGATGTCTTCTCACATTTTAACATATTCTAATGCTAGTAATTACTCACTTCATGGAGATAATATGCAAAAAAAACCAAAAAACATCTTGTCTAACAAATAACAATTGATTTACACTCAAACATGTTAGTGCAGATCAGGTTTATCAAGAACAGCAAAGTTACAGTAATGATCTGAATTAGAGTGTATGGGATGGTGCATAAGTGTCCACTGTGTTGGCTGATATGGAACTAAAACAACAAAACCCATGAATATACAAGAGAACAGCTGGAGAAGAACTGTCCACTGGAGTGGACAGTGCATGAAAGGGTTAAAGAGTTACTGACAATCTTGTAGTGTCACCGGAAAGGCCTCAGGTGAACGAATTCCTACCACCTGGTGGAAAATCCGTGTATTGCATGTATCTAATTGTATACATCAGGTTGTTTGAGAAAAAAATATCACACTGATCATGCACAGGGTGGGGAAGCAAAATTTACAATATTTTGAGGCAGGGATTGAAAGACAGTGTATGACCAATTAGTTTATTGAAAGTCATGAGAATTTATTTGCCACAAGAAAATGTACATAATAGAAAATGTTTTTATTCTATGTGTCCTCCTTCTTTCTCAATAACTGCCTTCACACGCTTCCTGAAACTTGCGCAAGTGTTCCTCAAATATTCGGGTGACAACTTCTCCCATTCTTCTTTAATAGTATCTTTAAGAAAGTGGACATTGCTGTGTGATGTTCTATTGGTAGCATGTTCTAAAACGCCCCAAATAGCAGAATCCAGAGGGTTTAGATCTGGGCTAGAAGGCGGCCATAAACATGATTCCCAAAAATTGCTAAAGTTGGATTTGTTGCTGTTGTGAACAAGTGTTTTGGTGTTCTTGTGTAAGATTTGAACTTCAAATCATATTTTACTGCATTTCTAACGGTCTTGTTGTCTACCTCAAGTTCAGTTGCCATTTTTCCCATGGATTCGGTTGGATCCTTTAGGATTTTGGATTTGAGAGCTTTAATAAAAGCTTTGGTACGTTTTTTGTTGCTTCCTCCACTTCCAGACTTTCTCGTAACAGTTTTGCTCATAGTCATTCTCTTGTTTCCATTATAAACAGTCTTTATGGACACTCCAACTATTTTTGAAATCTCCTTTGGTGTGACGAGTGCATTCAGCAAATCACACACTCTTTGACGTTTGCTTTCCTGATTACTCATATGGGCAAAAGTTTCTGAAAAGGTATGGATAATAGTGTTAGGTATGATTATGACATCAATATATGTTTGGTTTCAAAACAATTGACGTAGTGCCTGCTGAGAAAAAACAACTAAATGTTTATTGTAAATTTTGCTTCCCCACCCTGCAGAGGACTTCAAAACTCATGTATCAAATATGATACATTTGGCGTTATAGGGTTAACACACATTTCTCGGTGAAATAAGTTTGACAGAACATTTATAAAGTGACAAATTCACACAAAGAGCTCCATACCTATAGTACATGTACGACATAGAACACAGTGACCCAAAAACAGTCTTTCCTCATCCTCCTATATCATAAACTTAAGTGCTGTACATGCATGTTAACTTATTCTTAGTCCTAACATTGCAAAACACTTACCTTTAGTAAATGAAGCGTACATACACACATTTCCTCACAAACAGCAGAAGAAGAGGGTCTCGTTGTCTAAGCACATTAAGCACTGCTGCATATGTAAGTGTCAGCAGTGTGGAGATGATAATTCCGAGGCTTGCTAGCATGGATAAAGAGGGAAAATAGCTCCTACATTATTGGATTCACTTTGCACAACAACTGTCCCCTTAAGCCTTAATTTTCCTCAACAGCTTTATATTTGGCAGGGCTTTTCTTACAGCAGCATGGTGAGTAGCCGTACAGAGGTTTTTAGTGCCGTGCATCACTTTATGGGGTTCAATTATAACTGTGTCTCAGGTGCTTAACTCTCAGTATTTAGTAAATCCATTGTTGGCAGCTGGAAATTTCACATTCACATGTTGCACCTTGAATTATACCAAACATACGACTCTGCAGAACTCAAATGGACGTGTTTACACAGAAATGCAGAAAAACAGAGCCCATCATTATACAAATGATTTGGCTCTCAATCTCAAACTGTGTTTATTGTGCTTTTTTCCAGAATTTCCCTCTATATTTGTTTATCCATTAACATTTCACAGTGTGTAGCTCGTGGCATGTTTAACTCATAAAGACCCAAGCACCCCCCAGCGACCAAAACCATCTACACTGGAAAAAAATCCAAATCTTTACCAAGTGTATTTTTCTCATTTCTAGTCAAAAGATCTCATCACACTTAAAATAACACATAACCACCTAAAGAGTGAGTTTTCAGCGAGATATAAGAACTTATTTTTAGACTACAGATCTTGAAAATCTTATTTCAAGAAATTTTACCAAGATAATTTTCACTTGTTCCACTGGCAGATTATTTTTGCTTGAATTAAGCAAAAAAAAAAAAAAAAAAAAATCGTAAATTAAGCAAAAGATTTTGAATTAAGCAAAAAATCTTGAATTAAGCAAAAAAAAAAAAAAAAATCTTGAATTAAGCAAAAAATCTTGAATTCAGCAAAAAGAATATAAAATTAAGCAAAAAAAAAAAAAAAAAAGTTTAATCAAACGAAAAAAAATTCTTGAATTACATTTACATTTATGCATTTGGCAGACGCTTTTTTCCAAAGCGACTTACAGGGGAAAAACCAATCATTTTAATCAATCAATCAATCAAATTTTATTTATATACCGCCAAATCATAACAAAAGTTATCTCATGACACTTTACATATCGAATTGGTCAAAACCAGACTCTAAGCCAATTTACAGAAACCCAACAGAATCCTCCAGGAATTAAGCAAAAAATCTTGAATTAAGCAAAAAAAAAAAAAAAGTCTTGAATTTAGCAAAAAAAACTTGAAATAAGCAAAAAAAAATCTACAAATAGGCCAAAAAAAAAAATAAAAATCTTGAATTAAGCAAAAAAAATTTGAATTAAGCAAAACATCTTGAATTCAGCAAAAATAATACTGAATTAAGCAAAAAAAAAAGTTGAATTAAGCAAAAAAAAAAAAAAAAAGTTGAATCAAACGAAAAAAAATTCTTGAATTACATTTACATTTATGCATTTGGCAGACGCTTTTTTCCAAAGCGACTTACAGGGGTAAAACCAATCATTTTAATCAATCAATAAATCAATCAATCAAATTTTATTTATATACCGCCAAATCATAACAAAAGTTATCTCATGACACTTTACATATCGAATTGGTCAAAACCAGACTCTAAGCCAATTTACAGAAACCCAACAGAATCCTCCAGGAATTAAGCAAAAAATCTTGAATTAAGCAAAAAAAAAAAAAAAGTCTTGAATTTAGCAAAAAAAAAACTTGAAATAAGCAAAAAAAAAATCTACAAATAGGCCAAAAAAAAAATAAAAATCTTGAATTAAGCAAAAAAATTTTGAATTAAGCAAAACATCTTGAATTCAGCAAAAATAATACTGAATTAAGCAAAAAAAAAAGTTGAATTAAGCAAAAAAAAAAAAAAAAAAGTTGAATCAAACGAAAAAAAATTCTTGAATTACATTTACATTTATGCATTTGGCAGATGCTTTTTTCCAAAGCGATTTACAGGGGAAAAACCAGTCAAATCAATCAATAAATCAATCAGTCAAATTTTATTTATATACCGCCAAATCATAACAAAAGTTATCTCATGACACTTTACATATCGAATTGGTCAAAACCAGACTCTAAGCCAATTTACAGAAACCCAACAGAATCCTCCAGGAATTAAGCAAAAAATCTTGAATTAAGCAAAAAAAAAAAAAAAGTCTTGAATTTAGCAAAAAAAAAACTTGAAATAAGCAAAAAAAAATCTACAAATAGGCCAAAAAAAAAATAAAAATCTTGAATTAAGCAAAAAAATTTTGAATTAAGCAAAACATCTTGAATTCAGCAAAAATAATACTGAATTAAGCAAAAAAAAAAGTTGAATTAAGCAAAAAAAAAAAAAAAAAGTTGAATCAAACGAAAAAAAATTCTTGAATTACATTTACATTTATGCATTTGGCAGACGCTTTTTTCCAAAGCGACTTACAGGGGAAAAACCAATCAAATCAATCAATAAATCAATCAATCAAATTTTATTCATATAACGCCAAATCATAACAAAATTTATCTCATGACACTTTACATATAGAGTTTGTCAAAACCAGACTCTAAATAAATAAATAAATAAATAAATCTTGAAATAAGCAAAAAAAAAAAAAAAAAAAAATCTACAAATAAGCAAAAAAAAATAAAAAATCTTGAATTAAGCAAAAAAAAAAAAAATTCTTGAATTAAGCAAAAAATGTTGAATTGTGCAAAAAAAAAAAAAATCTGCCAATGGAACAAGTGAAAATTATCTTGCTAAGATTTCTTGAAATAAGATTTTCACGATCTGTTGTCTAAAAATCAGTTCTTACATCTCACTGAAAAGTTCCTCTTTAGATGATTGTCCTATTTTAAGTGTGATGAGATATTTTGACTAGAAATGAGAAAAATACACTTGGTACGATTTGGATTTTTGCAGTGTACTCATCTAAATTCTTTAATACCTGTCAGTCCACTAAACCTATCATTTCATGTAAATAATTGGTGTAAAATACAGTTTGTCATCTTTTCATGGTCATCAGATATGACCCATATGGACATTCAGAGGCTCCGTAGTTACCATGGAAACACCGTCATCTTCTTCAACACTGATTCACCAGTAAAACCCATGGAGTTGGATCAATGACAGTGGATGGACACACTGTTTTTTACATTCAGCTAATGATATATTTACTGAAAAAGTCACTGTTTCTTCAGTTTTCTCGTTTTCTGATATTATGACTCGCAGCTGTAACCTGAGCTTTTATTAACATCTACACGATCAGTGAATTAAATCTAATAAAATACCGGATTTTCGCTGAAAAACCACAAAATACAGAAGATAATATTACAATAAATGGTGATAAATCACTTAAGGAAGGCTAAATGTAGAGAAAAATTAACCCTTTCATGCATAGTGGTCACTCCAGTGGACAGTTATTCTACAGCTGTTCTCTTGTTTATTCATGGATTTTGTTGTTTTAGTTTCATATCAGCCAAAACAATACACAATACACTGACACTGATAACATTACTGTAACTTGGCTGTTCTTGATAAACCAAATCTAACATGTTTGAGTGTAAATCAATTCCTTGTTATCGTTATTAGACTTTAATTAACAACAAAAGTGTTTATTTATTTATTTATTTATTTATTTATTTATCTATTTATTTATTTTGGCATATTATCTCCATGAAGTGACTAGAAAAAGAAAAAGTTAAGGATATTTCTCTTTTTTTTTTTTTTTTTTGTCATTTTTGCCATTTCTAAATAAAACTATGTCTGGTCATTAAAAAAATGTGTTTCAATTCAATTCACACACACACACAAAAAAGTAAAAAGCGTTGCGTAAAAAGTCTCAACTGAAAAAAAAATAGCCCAAAAATTTTAAATATCCATAACTTTTTGTTTGTAGTGTACGTTAAAATGTGAGAAAACATCAAATGAGCAGCATTTAACATTTTTATTTCATAGTTTTCACACAGTGTATCAGTAAATATACGTTTCGTCGCTTTAAAAATTAAACGCGCATTTTTGCAACTCTGTTAAAAATTTGTTTCATGAAAAAAAAAAAAGTGTTTCAATTCAATTCACACACACACACACAAAAAGTAAAAAGCGTTGCATAAAAAATCTCAACTGAAAAAAACAATAGCCCAAAAATTTAAAATATCCATAACTTTTTGTTTGTAGTGTACGTTAAAATGTGAGAAAACATCAAATGAGCAGCATTTAACATTTTTATTTCATAGTTTTCACACAATGTATCAGTAAATATACGTTTCGTCGCTTTAAAAATTAAACGCGCATTTTTGCAACTCTGTTAAAAATTTGTTTCATGAAAAAAAAAAAAAAGTGTTTCAATTCAATTCACACACAAAAAAAGTAAAAAGCGTTGCGTAAAAAATCTCAACTGAAAAAAACAATAGCCCAAAAATTTTAAATATCCATAACTTTTTGTTTGTAGTATATGTTAAAATGTGAGAAAACATCAAATTAGCAGCATTTAACATTTTTATTTCATAGTTTTCACACAGTGTATCAGTAAATATACGTTTCGTCGCTTTAGAAATTAAACGCACATTTTTGCAACTCTTTTAAAAATTTGTTTCATGAAAAAAAATTTTAAAAAAATGTTTCAATTCAATTCACACACACACACACAAAAAAAGTAAAAAGCGTTGCGTAAAAAATCTCAACTGAAAAAAAAATAGCCCAAAAATTTTAAATATCCATAACTTTTTGTTTGTAGTGTACGTTAAAATGTGAGAAAACATCAAATGAGCAGCATTTAACATTTTTATTTCATAGTTTTCACACAGTGTATCAGTAAATATACGTTTCGTTGCTTTAAAAATTAAACACACATTTTTGCAACTCTGTTAAAAATTTGTTTCATGAAAAAAAAAATAAAAAAAAGTGTTTCAATTCAATTCACACACACACACAAAAAAAAGTAAAAAGCGTTGCGTAAAAAGTCTCAACTGAAAAAAAAATAGCCCAAAAATTTTAAATATCCATAACTTTTTGTTTGTAGTGTACGTTAAAATGTGAGAAAACATCAAATGAGCAGCATTTAACATTTTTATTTCATAGTTTTCACACAGTGTATCAGTAAATATACGTTTCGTCACTTTAAAAATTAAACGCGCATTTTTGCAACTCTGTTAAAAATTTGTTTCATGAAAAAAAAAAAGTGTTTCAATTCAATTCACACACACACACACACAAAAAGTAAAAAGCGTTGCATAAAAAATCTCAACTGAAAAAAACAATAGCCCAAAAATTTTAAATATCCATAACTTTTTGTTTGTAGTGTACGTTAAAATGTGAGAAAACATCAAATGAGCAGCATTTAACATTTTTATTTCATAGTTTTCACAGTATATCAGTAAATATACGTTTTGTTGCTTTAAAAATTAAACGCACATTTTTGCAACTCTGTTAAAAATTTGTTTCATGAAAAAAAATTTTTTAAAAAGTGTTTCAATTCAATTCACACACACACACAAAAAGTAAAAAGCGTTGCGTAAAAAATCTCAACTGAAAAAAAAATAGCCCAAAAATTTTAAATATCCATAACTTTTTGTTTGTAGTGTACGTTAAAATGTGAGAAAACATCAAATGAGCAGCATTTAACATTTTTATTTCATAGTTTTCACAGTATATCAGTAAATATACGTTTTGTTGCTTTAAAAATTAAACACACATTTTTGCAACTCTGTTAAAAATTTGTTTCATGAAAAAAAAAAAAAAAAGTGTTTCAATTCAATTCACACACACACAAAAAAAAGTAAAAAGCGTTGCATAAAAAATCTCAACTGAAAAAAATAGCCCAAAAATTTTAAATATCCATAACTTTTTGTTTGTAGTGTACGTTAAAATGTGAGAAAACATCAAATTAGCAGCATTTAACATTTTTATTTCATAGTTTTCACAGTATATCAGTAAATATACGTTTTGTTGCTTTAAAAATTAAACGCACATTTTTGCAACTCTGTTAAAAATTTGTTTCATGAAAAAATTTTTTTAAAAAAGTGTTTCAATTCAATTCACACACACACACAAAAAGTAAAAAGCGTTGCGTAAAAAATCTCAACTGAAAAAAAAAATAGCCCAAAAATTTTAAATATCCATAACTTTTTGTTTGTAGTGTACGTTAAAATGTGAGAAAACATCAAATGAGCAGCATTTAACATTTTTATTTCATAGTTTTCACACAGTGTATCAGTAAATATACGTTTCGTTGCTTTAAAAATTAAATGCACATTTTTGCAACTCTGTTAAAAATTTGTTTCATGAAAAAATTTTTTTAAAAAGTGTTTCAATTCAATTCACACACACAAAAAAGTAAAAAGCGTTGCGTAAAAAGTCTCAACTGAAAAAAAAATAACCCAAAAATTTTAAATATCCATAACTTTTTGTTTGTAGTGTACGTTAAAATGTGAGAAAACATCAAATGAGCAGCATTTAACATTTTTATTTCATAGTTTTCACAGTATATCAGTAAATATACGTTTCGTTGCTTTAAAAATTAAACGCACATTTTTGCAACTCTTTTAAAAATTTGTTTCATGAAAAAAAATTTTTAAAAAATGTTTCAGTTCAATTCACACACACACACACACAAAAAAGTAAAAAGCGTTGCGTAAAAAATCTCAACTGAAAAAAAATAGCCCAAAAATTTTAAATATCCATAACTTCTTGTTTGTAGTGTACGTTAAAATGTGAGAAAACATCAAATGAGCAGCATTTAACATTTTTATTTCATAGTTTTCACACAGTATATCAGTAAATATACGTTTCGTTGCTTTAAAAATTAAACACACATTTTTGCAACTCTGTTAAAAATTTGTTTCATGAAAAAAAAAATAAAAAAAGTGTTTCAATTCAATTCACACACACACACACACAAAAAGTAAAAAGCCTTGCGTAAAAAATCTCAACTGAAAAAAACAATAGCCCAAAAATTTTAAATATCCATAACTTTTTGTTTGTAGTGTACGTTAAAATGTGAGAAAACATCAAATTAGCAGCATTTAACATTTTTATTTTATAGTTTTCACAGTATATCAGTAAATATACGTTTTGTTGCTTTAAAAATTAAACGCACATTTTTGCAACTTTGTTAAAAATTTGTTTCATGAAAAAAATTTTAAAAAAGTGTTTCAATTCAATTCACACACACACACAAAAAAGTAAAAAGCGTTGCGTAAAAAGTCTCAACTGAAAAAAAATAGCCCAAAAATTTTAAATATCCATAACTTTTTGTTTGTAGTGTACGTTAAAATGTGAGAAAACATCAAATGAGCAGCATTTAACATTTTTATTTCATAGTTTTCACACAGTATATCAGTAAATATACATTTTGTTGCTTTAAAAATTAAACGCACATTTTTGCAACTCTGTTAAAAATTTGTTTCATGAAAAAAAAAAAAAAGTGTTTCAATTCAATTCACACACACACACAAAAAAGTAAAAAGCGTTGCGTAAAAAATCTCAACTGAAAAAAAATAGCCCCAAAAATTTTAAATATCCATAACTTTTTGTTTGTAGTGTACGTTAAAATGTGAGAAAACATCAAATGAGCAGCATTTAACATTTTTATTTCATAGTTTTCACACAGTGTATCAGTAAATATACGTTTCGTTGCTTTAAAAATTAAACACACATTTTTGCAACTCTGTTAAAAATTTGTTTCATGAAAAAAAAAAAAAAAAAAATCTCATTGTTTTTTTTTTTAAATGCCTAAAGAAGAATAAATTTAAAAAAATCTTGATTAATGTTCTCATAATTCATGCATGAAAGGGTTAATTTGGGAACTGACACAAAAGTAACACTGGGTACTTATGGATTAAACGGAATGACAGAAATAAAACAAAAAAAGGGCAGAATACATCCAGCTTGTCTTGACTTTCCCCTCGACTTGAAAAGCAAAATCCATTCTGTCAGATGCAGTGTAGTTCCTCATATGCTTCGTTTAAGGATGGCCTTCACAACATTAAGTGCTTTCGCAGACATATACAAGACTGAAGTCTGATTTTGGTGACCTTAAACTTCACCAGACAAATGCAATAATTATTGGTACATGCTGCTAGACAGTGATGATACTGAAATCAATATTTAACAAACAGCACGTACAGTTTTCGCATTAAATCGATAATTTATCCCCGAGTTTATGACACGACTTAATTGGAAATAAGTTTACTGTATGGAAAAAGCCACGGTTTTAACACTGTGAATCAGTTCAGAATCTACTAAGATCTAACGGGAAGCGTTTCCACAGGTCTCACACCATCTGTTTCGTATAAATAAATATATGTAATTGTAATAAATTACCGATGATGGTTGATCACGGCGAGCATGTGTGGGCGCTGAATTTGATTTAGCCGTTTCATGCATGAATTATGAGAACCTTATTTGAGGGTTGTTTTTTTTTTCTTTTTACCTCCGCTAAGGAGGTTATGTTTTTGCCAGGGTTTGTTTGTTTGTTTGTTTGTCTGTCCGTTAGTGTGCAACATAACTCAAAAAGTTATGGACAGATTTGGATGAAATTTTCAGGGTTTGTTGGAAATGGGATAAGGAAGAAATGATTAAATTTTGGTGGTGATCGGGGGTGGGGGGGCCCACGGGAGGGGGGCACAGACCACAAAATTTCATCCAAATCTGTCCATAACTTTTTGAGTTATGTTGCACACTAACGGACAGACAGACAAACAAACAAACAAACCCTGGCAAAAACCGAACCTCCTTGGCGTGGGGGGGCCACTGATCAGCCTTGGCGGAGGTCTGCGCTCTCCGAGTGCTTCTAGTTTAAATTTTTTTCCCACTGTTGATGGAGACGTACCAAATGAATAAACCAAAATTTTCATTTGGGTTATGTAGGATTAGAAGAAGTGGAGGGACAATATAAGATTGTATTCTTCCTATTCCCTTTTGTACATGCAGTACAGTGGACAGACTCAATACATTGAGTTGAATGTGAGTTCTTCTAATAAAACATGTTTGCTTATGAAGGTACAGAAAGTCCTAGTTCATACAACAGTAAAGACAAAAGTTTCAAGATAAAAACAGCTTCTATAAACGGAAGTGGTCATATTTAATGCGACCTTCCTTTGCACTCAACATGTCTTTAATCCTTTAAACCCTAAGCCTAAAATAGTCCACCTGGACTTTTTTTCTTATTTTGACAAACTAAAAGGTCACAAAATATGCTGTGAGTGAGTCTGTTTGCCCATTTTTCCAGAACAGTTTTTTTCCCCCAGATTTTTCAAACTCTAGCAGTTGTTCACAATTTATTGCATGTTATAATACTGGTAAAACGGCTTCTTCTCCAGCTTCTAGTACAGGCGTGAGTGAAATTACCATAATGACCCAATAAAACCTGTATATAATATATATTATATCTATAAGCGCAACGTCTCAGGTTTCAGAAACTGTTAATAAGTTACAGCCATCCAAACTGCATATGCGCAGGGTGTGTCAGCGATGACACGTCAGGTTTTAAGGAGTTAACCCTGTTCATGAAAATAATGACATTCATTTTATATTTTATGCCAGGTTTGATTCAACACATCAACACATGTCAGATGTTTTTAACTGTTTGTGCTGCTTCTTGTCATGGGGTCAGAGTTCACACTAAACAGCAACTTTAACCTTTACAATACATTTAGTTCAGTTTTTCGTGTGTCTGTTAAGGCTGCGTACATATTTCCTGCATTTTCTTGTTTTTGACTGTTTTTATTCCTCCTCAGACATGAAAAAAAAACAAAAAAAACAATGAGATTGAGTTTTGTTTTGTTTTTTTACATAGATGTACAAAAATGTCCACTCAGCTACACCATGAATTTTATTCTTGAAGCAAAGAAACATGTATTTAAAACCCAATATCATACAGTGATATGAAAACAGTGAAATGAAACCATGTTTAATGCAGCTAATCTGCTGTTTTCTTACATTTTAACATATTCTAATACTAGTTATAACTCACTTCATGGAGATAATATGCAAAAAATAACAATTAACAATTGATTTCCACTCAAGAACCAATCAAGAACAGCAAAGTTACAATAATGGTATGAATTGCAGTTCATGAGATGATGCATAAGTGTCCGCTGTGTTGGCTGATATGGAACTAAAACAACTAAACCCATGAATATACAAGATTAAAGCTGTAGAGTAACTGTCCACTGTAGTGACCACTATGCATGAAAGGGTTAGTAAAAATCCTTCACCTAAAATGTTGAACCCAATCTAATTTTGTTATGAAAATGAATGTAATCTTTTCCACATTCCTGGAAGGATAAATCACAGTTTTTGTCTGGCATCAGTAACATTATCTCAAGGACAAGAAATCTCTTCAAAAATTAATAAACGAACCCATGAACCCATGTTCTTGTTGCATCTGCTCTAAAAGAAAGTATAGATGATAGAGATGTTACACTTCCAACATGATATCATGAATTGCGTAAATATACACGCCACTTTTGAAAGGGTCATATTTTGCAAAACCCACTTTTATTAGTCTTTGGTTCATTTATTTGTGTATTTGGACCCTGATAGTTCCATAAGTTTGAATTTGAACCCTCCAGGTGCTGCGAAGCTATCTTTATATTCATTCAGGCAAAAATCGAGTGGATTTCTACAACCTGTTTTAATTTCTGCTTAATTTGTTACGTTTTGCAGGGTGGGGAAGCAAAATTTACAATGAACATTTAGTTGTTTTTTCTCAGCAGGCACTACGTCAGTTGTTTTGAAACCAAACATATACTGATGTCATAATCATACCTAACACTATTATCCATACCTTTTCAGAAACTTTTGCCCATATGAGTAATCAGGAAAGCAAACGTCAAAGAGTGTGTGATTTGCTGAATGCACTCGTCACACCAAAGGAGATTTCAAAAAATAGTTGGAGTGTCCATAAAGACTGTTTATAATGGAAAGAAGAGAATGACTATGAGCAAAACTATTACCAGAAAGTCTGGAAGTGGAGGAAGCAACAAAAAACGTACCAAAGCTTTTATTAAAGCTCTCAAATCCAAAATCCTAAAGGATCCAACCAAATCCATGAGAAAAACGGCAATTGAACTTGAGGTAGACAACAAGACCGTTAGAAATGCAGTAAAATATGATTTGAAGTTCAAATCTTACACAAGAACACCAAAACACTTGTTGACAACAGCAACAAATCCAACTTTAGCAATTTTTGGGAATCATGTTTATGGCCGCCTTCTAGCCCAGATCTAAACCCTCTGGATTCTGCTATTTGGGGTGTTTTAGAACATGATACCAATAGAACATCACACAGCAATGTCCACTTTCTTAAAGATACTATTAAAGAAGAATGGGAGAAGTTGTCACCCGAATATTTGAGGAACACTTGCGCAAGTTTCAGGAAGCGTGTGAAGGCAGTTATTGAGAAAGAAGGAGGACACATAGAATAAAAACATTTTCTATTATGTCAATTTTCTTGTGGCAAATAAATTCTCATGACTTTTAATAAACTAATTGGTCATACACTGTCTTTCAATCCCTGCCTCAAAATATTGTAAATTTTGCTTCCCCACCCTGTATTTACATAAGAAGTAGAATTGCAGGTTATTCTTCACGTTGCCTCCTCACTTATCAAACAGAACCCGCTATACTATATTCTCACCGCTTCCCATCACTTTCATTATTTTCCTTTCTCTGCCGTGAATCTGGAGTTTAAGTCGACTTCATTTTCATGTTTTTCTTCCACTTCTTTTGTGTTTTGCCGGAGAAAGCGCAAAGCTGTTTCTCCTTAATCACGATGAGTTATTTGCGAGAGAGTTAAAAAAAAAAAGAAAAAAAGGAGCTGATCTGAATGCTTTTCTAATCGTGTGGAGACATCTCAGTCTCCAGTGCTGCACCTCTGTTCATGTTCCAGCTAATGTTGAGACTGTTATTTTGGTCGTTCTTGTATATTTCATGTCGTCAAAGTGGCAGCAGTGTATTGCATGGCACTTAAAGGCGTTGCTTTGAAGCTACCTGGTTTTTATGCAAGTGTAATGGCAGCCGGCTTTGGTCAGCGCTCTACCTGGAGAAATCCATTAGCATCGGGGCTGCATGGAAAGCAGTGCCAGGGAGAGATAACGCTGCATCTTTTCAAACGCAGGCACTCGGCTATTTTTCATCGGGCCGTTCAGGAGTTCAAGGTGTTTTTCAGACAGGAGCCAAGTGCAGAACTGTGCTTTACCTGGTCTGTGTTTACATGGACTCATTAGCAGAGCACCGGGTGAGTGATTGGAATATTACTTATTATTGATTGATTCTAATTAGGATTATTACGGTGATTAATTATGTATAGAATAATTTAGGTTCAACGCCGGCTGCCTGGCTTCATCTGTAGATGTAGATGTGCAGCTGCTACAGCATCCAAAGGTCACCAGAACATTAAACTTTAAATGATTCCCTATCATTAGGCGGTTACATCTCACTCATTAGCTGAAATATTAGTTGCGTTTTCAGCCAAAACATAAGTAGAAATTATCGGGATTGTGGAGTAGATGGACAGATAGAAGACACATCAGTAGAAATATTTAAAAAGAAAATAAAAATCGATGAATGTAATATGAAGTCTTATATTTGATGAGTAATCTGAGCTCTTAAAGACCCAGCGCTACTTTTGTGTCAGTTCCAGGTTGATTTTTTCGCTATATTTGACCTTTTTTTAAGTGACTTATAAACAATTCTTACAATATTGGCCTTTGTTTTTTTTGTTGTTGTTGTTGTTTTTTGCATCTTTTCACTGAAAATCAGGTATTTTCTGATATTGAACTGACTAATTATGTAGATCATTTCAGGTCAGGGGCCAAATTCAGCCCAATTTGTTCTCAAGTGGGCCAGACCAGTAAAATAATAGCATAATAACCTATAAATAATGACAACTCCAAATTTGTTTAACCTCTATTTAACCTTTTTTAAGTGATTTATTAACAATTCTTACAATATTGGCCTTTGTTTTTTTTTGTTGTTTTTTTTGCATCTTTTCACTGAAAATCAGGTATTTTCTGATATTGAATTTACTAATTATGTAGATCATTTCAGGTCAGGGGCCAAATTCAGCCCAATTTGATCTCAAGTGGGCCAGACCAGTAAAATAATAGCGTAATAACCTATAAATAATGACAACTCCAAATTTGTTTCTATGTTTTAGTGCAAAAAAAACCCAATTAAATTATGAAAATACTTACTTTTATAAACTATCCAAACAAAAAAGATGTGAATAAGCTGAAAAAAATTACATTTCTTAAGAAAAATAGGTGCAATTTTTACCATATTTTGTCTCAACTTTATCATTTCTACATGTGCGTTATGGATCGGATCTACAAAGACACTAAACACTTAGTAACAGGCAGAAAATAGTTAAAATTGTGCTTAATTTTCTTTCGACATTTCAGGTTGTTCATATTTGTTCAGGTTATTCACATTTTATTGTTACAGGATAGTTTGTAAATGTAAAGATTTTCGTAATTTAATGTTATTTTTTGCTCTAAAACAACGACAAAAATTAGAAGTTGTCATTATTTATAGGCATAATGTTTTTGTTTTTTTTCACATCAAACAGAGAAGAAAATCTGGAGTCATTATTTTTTGTCGATTATTCTGCTGTTATTATTTGATTGTAGATCATATTTTTCTGTATGTGGAACCTGAACTAAAATGAGTTCCACAGCCTTGACTGTGGAATTTTTGCACTTTGCAAATTCATCCCACGGGCCGGACTTGAACCTTTGGCCGGCTGGATTTGGCCCCCGGGCCGCATGTTTGACACCTGTGATGTAGATGTTCTTAAATGCTCAGATTTAAGTTGAGGGTTATTAGGTTTAGGTTTAGGTTTAGGTTTAGGTTAGTTTATTTCAGACACAGACATAATACAAAACATGAAACAAAAATAATAATAATAATAATAATAATAATAATAATAATAATAATAATAATAATAATAATAATAATAAATAATACACAAATTAAAAAAATCAAACAATAGAAAAATAATAATAATAATAATAATAATAATAATGATAAACAATACACAAAAAATTAAATAATAGAAAAAAAAGAACAACTGTTGTGCCTGAAAGAAAGCCTATGACACACTTAATCACTCAATTTTAATCAATAAATTGGAAAGGTATGGCATTAGGGGCGTGGCCTTGAATTGGCTCAAAAGCTATTTGACGGGGAGACAGCAGTATGTGAGGATGGGTGAGCACACATCTGGATATCTGGACATTGCTTGTGGGGTGGTTATTATATCAGAAAATAAACAAAATGAATTAATAATAATAATAATAATAATAATAATAATAATAATAAATAAATTGCATTTATAAAGCACTTTTCATTCAGCAGAATCTCAAAGTGCCACAGAAAAGACAGTCCAACAGTAAATAAAATACTATATCAGGAATAAAAGACTTAGGCGAATAAAAACAGATAGATATCAATCACTGAATGTAAAAAATACAGTTGTGGAAAAAATTATTAGACCATCAAAAGTCATGAAAACAATGGTTATGCAATCAAGTACTAACTCCTGTGTGTATCATGTGACTAAAACAGACAGAAAACAAAACATGGAATGTCTAAAAGCACTGTTTTTGTCAGTACAATGCCATAGATACTGATGTAAGAACTGAAGTGATTTTGGTTTTTATCAAGAAAACATGGAAAATGGTTAGATATCAGCTCTGAAATTAAACTGTTATGAGCTATTTGTGTTATCATTATATTTGTTACCAAAACTTTTTTCTTTTTTTTTTTTTTTTTTTTACTCTTAAGAAAACTCAGCTGTTTGTTTGTTTGTTTATTTATTTATTATATATTTTTACACAAAGCTTGCATTATCAACTAAAATCCTCAACATACTGTATATTGATTTGATTAAAAAACAAACAAACAAACAAAAAAAAACAAAAACAGGATATTATCGATGTACAGTTTTTTTGTTTTTTTTTTTACATGCTGCATGTTCAAGAAGCGTTGAACCTTTTCACAGAGCCAGTGGATTTGGCATAAATATTGCACAACCTGAAATGTCTTAACAAACGTATGCGGATTTGTACTAATATTCTTGAATGAATTGCAGTATATCAGATAGTACAAACAGAAAAGTAGTCCAAGTAGCTGCAACATCCTCCAGGAGACTGATTTTTTCACATAAAAAAAAGCTTTTCTTTTCTTTTCCTCTCAAGAAAACTCAGCTGTTTATTTATTTACTTATTTACCTATTTAATTTTTTAAAAATATATTTTGACATAAAGCTTGCATTATCTATTAAAATCCTCAACATACTGTATATTGAATTGATAAAAAAAAAAAAAAAAAAAAAAAGGATATTATCGATGTACAATTCTTCTTCTTATTATTATTATTTTTTTTACAGGCTGCATTTTCAAGAAGCGTTGAACCTTTTCACAGAGCCAGTGGATTTGGCATAAATATTGCACAACCTGAAATGTCTTACCAAAAGTATGCAGAATTATACTAATATTCTTGAATGAATTGCAGTATATCAGATAGTACAGACAGAAAAGTAGTCCAAGTAGTTGCAACATCCTCCAGGAGACTGATTTTTTCACATAAAAAAAAAGCTTTTTCTTTTCTTTTCTTTTCCTCTCAAGAAAACTCAGCTGTTTATTTATTTTTAAATATATTTTGACATAAAGCTTGCATTATCTATTAAAATCCTCAACATACTGTATACTGAATTGATTAAAAAAAAACAAAACGAAAACAAAACAAAACAAAAAAAAAACAAAGACAGGATATTATGGATGTACAGTTTTTTTTTTTTTTTTTTTTTTTTTTTTACATGCTGCATTTTCAAGAAGCGTTGAACCTTTTCACAGAGCCAGTGGATTTGGCATAAATATTGCAGTCGCTGGCGCACAGACGGAATGTAATATAACATAGGTCTCCTTGCCAGCCTCCGGCAAGATATAGTGTAGGTAGAAGGGCTTTTTTTTTTTTTTTTTTTTTTTTGTGCATGTTATCTCGTATTTGCTGCTAGGTGGAGCCCGAGTATACGGCGTGAACGGCAATCCACATCCGAGTTTTAGCTCTCACCTTTCACAGCCTCGGTCTCCACACTGAATTCCTCCCTTCCAGCCTGTGCGCACATACTGGCTTGTCATAGTCGCGGATAGAGCTCAGTTTTGGACCCACAGAACTTAGACTCTTCCCCTGCTACTCTGCGGAGCTTTTTCTCACCCCCTTTTCCTCCTTGAAAATTCTTTTTGGATATTCTTTTTTTTTTCTTTTTCCATTTTTTTTTTTTGGTGCGTTTTTTTTTTTTGGTGGTGCGCCTTTTTCAGCTTTATGGGACGTGATGTAAACCCCCGCACAGAAGGACGGACACGGACGCCTGTGCCATAAAGGGATGTAAGGGACAAGTGCCGTGGATACAACCCGTGTTTGTGTGTGTTCTCCCTCCCCCCCCCCCCGGTGACACATCACCAGGACGCGGATTCTTGCAGATCAAGATAAAAGAAGCGATTTTTGACGCGGATATTGAACGGACGCAACTATTTGGATGCGTTGTCCCCCTCGACTCTTTTTTTTTTTTTTTTTTTTTTTTTTTCCTTCTTTAAGTCTCATTCTTCAGCCACACACGGACATTCGAGAAATAATCACAAACACTTTGGATGGAAAGACCCGAGCTTGATCCATCTTCTCACCAGTAATTTCCAAATACGCGGTAAGTGTGACGTTCAATGTCCAAAAAAAAAAAAAAAAAAATGCGCACATCCAACACATCCACCTTTTTCTTCTTCTTTTTTTTTTTTTTTTTTTTTTTTAAATTTATTTATCTGCAGATTCAGCTCCAGTGCAGCAGTAGTATTCATGTTGCTCTGTAATGTCAGTCTTGGCATGCACTCCACTCTTAATTACTTTAACCGGGCTATTGATGCGTTCAGGTGTAATCAGCGCCCGATCAACGCGCAACATATTGATAACCAATATGAAAATTTCAATTTCCTGTTGGACTAATTAATCCGTTCACTTAGACGGTTGGATAGTGATCTAATGCACCTGAAGAAGAGGAGGAGGAGGAGGAGGAGGGGGGTCGTTAAGGACAGCACCCCCCCCCCCCTCCCCCCCACCATCTACCTCCTTTCAGTTCACTTCAAACAGCATGATCTTAACATGTCTTTTTGCGCAGAAGTTGCGTTTTAGATGCGCATCGACTAAAGTTTTTCACGCCAAAAACACATCCTCCGGTTCTTCTCATTCAAAATTCAAACAGAATACTTGTGAATATACCATGTAAATCTGGGGGGAATCTACCAGTGCAGGCCTGGTAGTTGGAAAAGGCTGGAACGTGAGGATGGATGCGGTGTTGTGCGCAAAAACCTACCCTTTTGCGCAAAGAAGAGCGTAAATGTCTGAAAAAAAAAATGCAAATGTGGTGTTTATTTTACTACAGATAGTTGACTTGAGAGCAGTTTTGGTTCTGCATTTTTTTTTTTTTTTTTTTTTTAATAACATAGGAAATTCAGGGATTTTACGCGCACAGATACAAAAGATGATGATGATGATGATGGAGGAAGATGCATATTGATTGGTACCTAATGCTTTCATGTGAGGACAACACACTGTCTGTCAGCATGAGAATCAAAGAGGAAAAGCTTTGAATTGGAGCTGAAGTTGTCTCATGACTGCACAAAAACACTCCATTTCCAATACATTCTGTTTTTTCATTTATTTATTTATTTATTTTTTACATTTAACAGTATCACATTTCCCTTTTTGCGTGCACCGGATCCTTTGTTTTTCCGTTGACTTGGAGGTAAACCGATCCAACCGGTGGTAGTTTCTTAACCCATGAGGACCCAATGTGACATTTATGGCAGTTCTCAAATTAATTTTTGTCTAAATTTAACCATCCTTAAGTGGTTTATCACCATTTATTGTAATATTACCTTCCATATTTTGTCTTTTTTTCAGTGAAAATCAAGTATTTTACATCATTTAATTTACTAATCATGTAGATAATTATAAAAGCTCCGAGTAAAAGCTGAGGATTATTACATCAAACATAGAGAAAATTGAAGAAAAAGGGACTTTTTCAGCTAAATCTATCTTGAACTGAGCAAAAACCAAGCCTTTCCACCCACTGTCATTGGTCCAACTCCATGGGTTTTACTGGTGAATCAGTGTTGTAGAAGATGACGGTGTTTCCACGGTAACTACGGAGCCTCTGAACGTCCACATGGGTCATATCTGATGACCATGAAAAGATGACAAACTACATTTTACACCGATTATGCACGTGTGTTGATAGAATTGGCAGATCAAAAGGTATTAAACAGTTGGAATCAGTAGATGATTTTGGTCGGTGATGGATGTTTGGGTCTTTATGGGTTAACCCAGGCCGTTTGTATTATCGTGACTCTTCTTTTCCTTGTTATCGTGGCTTGTGTTTTGACAATTACACTCATTAGATCCAGGACTGTCATCTAATCTGCTTCTGTACAAGTGCCCTCAAGCACATGACACACAGTTTTCAAGCACTAACAGTCACAAAAAAAAAAAAAAAAATCTTGTTCTAAACTCAGGGGGACATTTAATGCTTTCTGACAAAACACTCATGTCAACCAGTGCTTGCTTTCTGTCTTTGTTTTCATACGTTTTATCCATTCCAGCTCCTCGTGGAATACAATCTGGGTTATATTTATTAAAGTTTTTTTTTTGTTTTGTTTTGTTTTTTTTTGAACCGGCATCTGGACTGATACCTGATGGGGCCCGGCACCTGGCACCGTGTGAAAATAAAATAATTGTTTCTTTTTTTTGCCTTTTGTGCCGCTGCTGTTATCTGTGCAGGACACTGTAGGTAGATAGTGTGCTGAAAATGAGCCACCGCGCTGCATATTGATTGAATTGGTTATCTCGGCTGAAGAAAAAAAAAAAAAGAGATGACGGTGAGGAGAGGGAGATGCTGCACTCGCCACTCACTTCTTCTGAAATTGAAATTTTTTTCCCTTTTAAATGTACTTAACCTTAAGAAAGGCTTTCATCTGATTCAGCCTAAGCCTTATGGTTGTTACTCAAGCTCCTACGGTGACTCATTCTATCGACTCCCTCCACGTCCAAGTCCAGATGATGGTGTCAGTGCATGTTTTCTCCCACTGTTTGAAATTACACTCGGATTTCTACCAATGGGAGGTGTGTGTTTTTTTTTTTATCTTCTGTCGTATTATTCGCAGACATAACCTCATTCCTGTCACGTTGACCTTTCACCCCGCTGATGCAGTGTGTAGTCGACATTCATTCCATTCGTTTCATCTGATTTTTTTTTTTTTTTTTTTGTGTCCGTGGACATGATTAGACACCATCATTGTGAACTGTTCATAAAATAGCTTTTATAGTCAGAATTTTTTATAGTGTATGACTCAAAATGAGGATTAAATGTATTTTGATTTTATTTCTATGTATATGTATATTTTGTTAAAAAAAATTTCTTTGATGTTTTTTTTATGAGTCTTTCACGATGTTTTTAATTTGTCTTATGTTTTTGTCATTTTTTTCAGTTTTTTTGCTTTTTTTTTTTACAAGTTTTTTTTCTCGCTACATACTTTATATTGCTTTTGTGTTAACTTTTTTCTATTTTGTTGTCTTTTGCATATTTTTAATCTAGTTTTGCATTCCAGTTCTTGCTTTGTTTCCAGTTGTTTCTGTTTTTTTGCATCTTTTACATTTTTTCTACCAATGGGAGGTGTGTGTTTTTTTTTTATCTTCTGTCGTATTATTCGCAGACATAACCTCATTCCTGTCACGTTGACCTTTCACCCCGCTGATGCAGTGTGTAGTCGACGTTCATTCCATTCGTTTCATCTGATTTTTTTTTTTTTTTTTTTTTTTTTGTGTCCGTGGACATGATTAGACACCATCATTGTGAACTGTTCATAAAATAGCTTTTATAGTCAGAATTTTTTATAGTGTATGACTCAAAATGAGGATTAAATGTATTTTGATTTTATTTCTATGTATATGTATATTTTGTTAAAAAAAATTTCTTTGATGTTTTTTTTTTTATGAGTCTTTCACGATGTTTTTAATTTGTCTTATGTTTTTGTCATTTTTTTCAGTTTTTTTGCTTTTTTTTTTACAAGTTTTTTTTCTCGCTACATACTTTATATTGCTTTTGTGTTAACTTTTTTCTATTTTGTTGTCTTTTGCATTTTTTTTAATCTAGTTTTGCATTCCAGTTCTTGCTTTGTTTCCAGTTGTTTCTGGTTTTTTTTGCATCTTTTACATTTTTTCTACCAATGGGAGGTGTGTGTTTTTTTTTTATCTTCTGTCGTATTATTCGCAGACATAACCTCATTCCTGTCACGTTGACCTTTCACCCCGCTGATGCAGTGTGTAGTCGACATTCATTCCACTCGTTTCATCTGATTTTTTTTTTTTTTTTGTGTCCGTGGACATGATTAGACACCATCATTGTGAACTGTTCATAAAATAGCTTTTATAGTCAGAATTTTTTATAGTGTATGACTCAAAATGAGGATTAAATGTATTTTGATTTTATTTCTATGTATATGTATATTTTGTAAAAAAAATTTTCTTTGATGTTTTTTTTATGAGTCTTTCACGATGTTTTTAATTTGTCTTATGTTTTTGTCATTTTTTTCAGTTTTTTTGCTTTTTTTTTTTTTACAAGTTTTTTTCTTGCTACATACTTTATATTGCTTTTGTGTTAACTTTTTTCTATTTTGTTGTCATTTGCATTTTTTTTTAATCTAGTTTTGCATTCCAGTTCTTGCTTTGTTTCCAGTTGTTTCTGGTTTTTTTTTGCATCTTTTGCATTTTTTCTACAATTGGGAGGTGTGTGTTTTTATCTTCTGTCGTATTATTCGCAGACATAACCTCATTCCTGTCACGTTGACCTTTCACCCCGTTGATGCAGTGTGTAGTTGACGTTCATTCCACTCATTTCATCTGATTTTTTTTTTTGTGTTTTTTTTGTGTCCGTGGACATGATTAGACACCATCATTGTGGATTGTTCATAAAATAGCTTTTATAATCAGAATTTTTTATAGTGTATGACTCAAAATGAGGATTAAATGTATTTTGATTTTATTTCTATGTATATGTATACATGCTGATGAGAATATTTACCTGGTGTGAGTGAGTTTGTGTTGTTTTGATTCGCATACGTTATGTATATTATTATTTATTTTGTTTTCCTTTCATTATAAAACTTCAATATCAATAAAAATATTCAGAAAAAAGGGGATTAAATGCTAAAAATTTGCATCATGTAGCATTGAAAAGTAATTTTTGGCAGTTAAATGATAACATATCGTGATAATCTTATTTAAAATCAAGTTTTTTCCTTGATTTTACTCGTATATTATGACCAGAATTGTTTTTAATGTTCTGCTGTTAGTGGTAGTTCACTAAACATCTTGCGAAATAAGAACAGATTTTTGTTTTTATTGAAGTTTTGACTAAATGAACTTAAAATGTAGTAATTCAGAAAGTCAGGAATATTTTTTTTTTTCTTGTTAATGTAATTTTTACCCTGCAACTATTCCGATATTTTCGCTTAGTTACGTGTTTTTGCGATTTAAAAAAAAAATTGTTTCATGCTTTTTTTGTTTGTATTTGCGTCTTTCATGATGTTTTTAATTTGTCTTATGTTTTTGTCATTTTTTCAGTTTTTTTTTTTGCGTTTTTACAAGTTTTTGTTCTTGCTACATACTTTATATTGCTCTTGTGTTAACTTTTTTCTATTTTGTTGTCTTTTGCATTTTTTTAAATCTAGTTTTGCGTTCCAGTTCTTGCTTTGTTTCCAGTTGTTTCTGGTTTTTTTTGCATCTTTTACATTTTTTCTACGAATGGGAGGTGTGTGTTTTTTTAATCTTCTGTCGTATTATTCGCAGACATAACCTCATTCCTGTCACGTTGACCTTTCACCCCGTTGATGCAGTGTGTAGTTGATGTTCATCTGATTTTTTTTTAATCTTCGTGGACATGATTAGACACCAGGAGTCTTCCGGTGAATGACACAGCCTCTTAGATTTTCTTCATTAGGTTTGCTAACATGGGGCACACCTTCATTTATCAGGCTTTTACTGGTGATATCACTGTGGATTGTTCATAAAATAGCTTTTACAGTCAGAATTTTTTATAGTGTATGACTCAAAATGGGAATCAAATGTATTTTGATTTTATTTCTATGTATGTGTATAGATGCTCATGAGAATATATCTCATTTGGTGCAAGTTTACCTGCTCTGAATGAGTTTGTGTTGTTTTAATTCATGTGCTTTATGCATATTATTATTTATTTTGTTTACCTTTCATTATAAAACTTCAATATCAATAAAAATATTGAAAAAAACGGGGGATTAAATGCTTCAAATTTGCATCATGTCGCACTGAAAAGTAATTTTTGGCAGTTAAATGATAACATATTATGATAATTTTTATTTATTTATGAATCACCTCGTTCTCAGTTTTGTTGTTTTCCTTCATTTTACTCGTATATTATGACCAGAATTGTTTTTAATGTTATTTTAAAAAAAAAAAAAATATTTTTTTTTATTTGCATCTTTCATGATGTTTTTAATTTGTCTTATGTTTTTGTCATTTTTTCAGGTGTTTTTTTTTTTTTTTTTTTTTTTTGCTTTTTTACAAGTTTTTGTACTTGCTACATACTTTATATTGCTTTTGTGTTAATTTTTTTCTATTTTTTTGTCTTTTGCATATTTTCAACCTAGTTTTGCATTCCAGTTCTTGCTTTGTTTCCAGTCGTTTGTTTTTTTGCATCTTTTACATTTTTTCTACAACTGGGAGGTGTGTGTTTTTTGTTTTCTGTCGTATTATTCACAGACATAACCTCATTCCTGTCATGTTGACCTTTCACCCCGTTGATGCAGTGTGTAGTTGACGTTCATTCCACTCGTTTCATCTGATTTTTTTTTTTTTTTTTTAATCTTCGTGGACATGATTAGACACCAGGAG
The DNA here is from genome assembly GCF_902148855.1 of Sphaeramia orbicularis. Classification (NCBI taxonomy): domain Eukaryota; kingdom Metazoa; phylum Chordata; class Actinopteri; order Kurtiformes; family Apogonidae; genus Sphaeramia; species Sphaeramia orbicularis. Next base: position 30,583,806 of record NC_043974.1, read on the forward strand.
TCTTCCGGTGAATGACACAGCCTCTTAGATTTTCTTCATTAGGTTTGCTAACATGGGGCACACCTTCATTTATCAGGCTTTTACTGGTGATATCACTGTGGATTGTTCATAAAATAGCTTTTACAGTCAGAATTTTTTATAGTGTATGACTCAAAATGGGAATCAAATGTATTTTGATGTTATTTCTATGTATGTGTATAGATGCTCATGAGAATATATCTCATTTGGTGCAAGTTTACCTGCTCTGAATGAGTTATGTTGTTTTGATTCATGTGCTTTATGCATATTATTATTTATTTTGTTTACCTTTCATTATAAAACTTCAATATCAATAAAAATTTTCAGAAAAAAGGGGATTAAATGCTTCAAATTTGCATCATGTAGCACTGAAAAGTAATTTTTGGCAGTGAAATGATAACATTTCATGATAATCTTATTTAAAATCAAGTTTTTTTCCTCGAATTTACTCGTATATTATGACCAGAAGTGTTTTTAATGTTCTGCTGTTCGTGGTAGTTCACTAAACATCTTGCGAAATAAAAACAGATTTTAGTTTTTATTGAAGTTTTGACTAAATGAACTTAAAAGGTAGTAGTTCAGAAAGTCAGGAATGTATTTTTTTTCTTAATTTTTACGCTGCGACTATTCCGATATTTTTGTTTAGTGACGTCTTTTTGCAATTTTTAAAAAAATTTGTTTCATGTTTTTGTTTTTTTTTTTATTTGCGTCTTTCACGATGTTATTAATTTGTCTTATGTTTTTGTCATTTTTTCAGGTGTTTTTTTTTTTTTGCGTTTTTACAAGTTTTTTTCTTGCCACATACTACTTTTGTGTTATTTTTTTTTCTATTTTATCGCCTTTTGCATTTTTTAAATCTAGTTTTGCATTCCAGTTCTTGCTTTTTTTTTTCCAGTCGTTTGTGGTTTTTTTTTTTTTGCATCTTTTACATTTTTTCTTCAGATATTGTCTACTTTTTGTCTCTTTGGTTTGATTACATCTTTTGATGTATTTGTCTTGTTTGTGTTTTTTACATATTTTATAATATTTATGTCTTGTTTCGTATTTTTTCTTATTTCGCTTTTTTCTATCCTTTTCATTTTATTGTCTCATTCAATGTTTTGTGTGTTTTATGTGTTTACGTAAAGTTAAAAACCACAAATAATATTTACTGCCATAACATATTTGGCGATATTTCCCAGCCCTAATCTAAAGTGTGAAACATCTTTCAAACCAACATTTAACAACTTGAATCATCTTCAAGTATAAAAAAATCCCCGAGTGAATAAATCCAGTTACATGTTTACGTACTCGCTCAAGGTCAGGTCTATTTAAATCTCTATTATTTTACGTTGTGTTTTCCTTTTTCTCTCTTCATGTACAGTCGTCGCTCTTGACGTCGAGAGCTGTCGACTTCAGAGTCAGGATCAGAATAAGATATCGACATCACATTAACCATTCGGCATCACGTTTGACAGGGAGACGGTATTCACACATGCCTCAGGAATAAAAGGGACTGTATTCGGTCATATTAAGAGGAGAATTCATAGATGCCTCGAGACAGGATTCAGGATTATTTACACGACTGGCACTAGAGATTTGACTGCAGATAGTTGGAGAAAACAGTCCCTGTTGTTGTGCATCACTTGTTTCCTCTTCTCGTCTTTTTCATTCGAAGTTAAAATGAGCAAAGTCTCAAGTTTTAACATCGATTTTTGGCTTTTTAGGGATTAACTCCACGTTGAAACTGCTGATAATCACTTGTCTTTTAACCCTTTCATGCACGAATTATCAGAACCTTAGTCAAGATTTTTTTCCTGAGTGTTTTTATTCTTCTTTAGACATAAAAAAAAACAACAACAGCAGGATTGAAATTTTTTTATGAAGGTATTTTTCATGGAGTTACAAAAACATCCACTCAGCTGGACAGTATGCGTTTAATTTATGAAGCAAAGAAATGTGTATTTAAAAGGCATTATCAGAAAGTGATATACTGTGTGAAAACTGTGAAATAAAAACATTTTTAATGCTGCTAATCTGATGTTTTCTAACATTCTAACATACTTTAACCCTTTCATGCACAGTGGTCACTCCAGTGGACAGCTACTCTACAGCTGTTCTCTTGTATATTCATGCGTTTTGTTGGTTTAGTTCCATATTACCCAACACAATGGGCGCTTATGGACCGCCTCATACACTAACATTCATACCAGTACTGTGACTTTGCAGTTCTTGATAAACCTGATTTGCAGTAACATATTTAAGTGTAAATCAATTGCTAATTTTGATTGATTGATTGAAACCTTTATTTCGAACATGTAGACAGTGAAATCAAAACAAAAATCAACCAACAAAATATACGTACTGGTACATAAAAGGTTGATAAGTAAACAAAAGAAAAAAAAAATTAATAATAGAAAAAAACTATATATATACAGGGCGGGGAAGCAAAATTTACAATGAACATTTAGTTGTTTTTTCTCAGCAGGCACTACGTCAATTGTTTTGAAACCAAACATATATTGATGTCATAATCATACCTAACACTATTATCCATACCTTTTCAGAAACTTTTGCCCATATGAGTAATCAGGAAAGCAAACGTCAAAGAGTGTGTGATTTGCTGAATGCACTCGTCACACCAAAGGAGATTTCAAAAATAGTTGGAGTGTCCATAAAGACTGTTTATAATGGAAAGAAGAGAATGACTATGAGCAAAACTGTTACCAGAAAGTCTGGAAGATACTATTAAAGAAGAATGGGAGAAGTTGTCACCCGAATATTTGAGGAACACTTGCACAAGTTTCAGGAAGCGTGTGAAGGCAGTTATTGAGAAAGAAGGAGGACACATAGAATAAAAACATTTTCTATTATGTACATTTTCTTGTGACAAATAAATTCTCATGACTTTCAATAAACTAATTGGTCATACACTGTCTTTCAATCCCTGCCTCAAAATATTGTAAATTTTGCTTCCCCACCCTGTATATATGAAATAAATGAAATAAAATTATACATGCTTGAAAAGGAGTAGGAAAAAGTAAAAACTTACATACTCTTACCCTCAATGTCTCTCTAATTATTATCAGAGTGTAATTTAAAGGTTTTCTGAATCAAAAAGGTTGTTCTTTTTGAATATTAACCCTTTCATGCACGAATTATGAGAACCTTAATCAAAATTTTTTCCTGAGTGTTTTTATTCCTCTTTAGGCATGAAAAAAACAATGCGACTGAACATTTTCTTGTGAAAAATAAATTAAAAAAAAATAATAAAAATAAAAATAATTGAAAAAATAAAAATAAAAAATACATTTAAAAAATAATAATGAAAAAAAAAAAAAAAAATCCTATGAACCTATTTTTCATGAAGTTGCAAAAATGTCCACTCAGCTGGACACCACACATTTAATTTTTGATGCACAGAAACATGTATTTACTGATAAATTGTGTGAAAACTGTGCGGAGGGGTTGTGATTCAGGGGGTTTATGCTCAGGAGAGATCTACATAATGTTACCAATTCATGTCAGAAAAGATATGTAGTGTCTTAAAACTTTAATAAAGATATGTTAAAAAATAAATAAATAAATAAATAAATAATTCATGAATATACAAGAGAACAGCTGTAGAATAGCTGTCCACTGTAGTGACCAGTATGCATGAACGGGTTAAGCATTGCAGACATATAGAGAAATCCTATTAAAAGTAAAACAAACAGCAAACATAGGCTTAATTTTGTAACATTTTGGTTGCACGTGGAATAAAGCGGGTCTCTTACTGCGCTGTTTTTACATTCCTGAGTTAAATCTCATCCACCGCTGCACAAGGGCCCTCAGTGTTTTTTTAAGGTCCCAAAGACAGGGCTCTTCACATTGTTACGAGCGAGGAGGGTCAGTCTGTCGGAGCCCTTTTCTATGGCAGGAACGTCACAAAAGAAGAAAAAAGTAAAAAGGTGGAAAAAAGTCAAAGCTGGAAAGAAAAAAAAAAAAAAATCCAAAACTGCCTCAAAAGGTCTTGGAGGTTGGCGTCTCTCAACGCTTTAGCTGTCCTATCTTATAAAGAGCTTGCACACAAAGGTTTTGACACAAGCTTTCACAACCCCCTGAACACTAAATTGCAGGAAATGGGGTTACAGTTGAGAAGGAGACTTCAGCCGGAGCTTGATGGAAGGATCAGACAATGAGTTTGTTGATTCTGTGGAGCTCTGTAAAGACTGACCCCAACGTTTTTGCAGTATTTCAAGTGTAAAAGTCAGAAAACGGTGTCTGATACAAAATGTAATCAAGTGTGATATTGGATATATGATAAGGTCACGTGGTTCAATTATAGCTTTTTTTTTTTTTTTTTTTTGAACTTTTTATTTAGATTTTTGCACAATATAAAACATCTGGGACAAGACATAAATAATAAAAAAAAAAAAATAAAATAAATAAATTACACCACATAGTATTATTATTGTTACAGATATTATACTTCATCTATAAATACATTGCCAAATATCGAAACATTCATACATTTGTATACATATGCACACATCTATATAAATACAAAACACCTCATGTCAGGGCTTATAAGAGCAATTCTCGTCAACAACCCAAAAAGTTTCATTATACAAATAGTCTTCCACCATGTGCCATCTCCGCTTAAAAAGATCCATTTTCATTTGTAATGATGCATTTGTCATTCTTTCCATAGTGTACACTTGTTTCAGTCTTTGTTTCCATTCTGTTACCGTTGGTGATTTGACACTCTTCCAATTTACTGTTACTATTTTTTTTTTAGCAATCAATAGAAAAGGTTTGTTATTAGTTGAAGATTTTTCAACCGGGACCCAATGGGAGAAGAGATTTTACATCTCAGAGGGACATTTATGGAAAAATGAAGGATAAATAAAAATAAAATAAGATTAAAAAAATTTTTTTTTGTTTTTTGAACTTTTTATTTAGATTTTTGCATAATATAAAACAGAACAAAACATCTGGGACAAGACCTAAATAATAAAAAAAAATAAAATAAAATAAATAAATTACACCACACAGTATTATTATTGTTACAGATATTATACTTCATCTATAAATACATTGCCAAATATCGAAACATTCATACATTTGTATACATATGCACACATCTATATAAATACAAAACACCTCATGTCAGGGCTTATAAGAGCAATTCTCGTCAACAACCCAAAAAGTTTCATTATACAAATAATCTTCCACCATGTGCCATCTCCGCTTAAAAAGATCCATTTTCATTTGTAGTGATGCGGTCATTCTTTCCATAGTGTACACTTGTTTCAGTCTTTGTTTCCATTCTACAGGATGTCCCATAAGTCTCCATACATAGGAAAAATAAACATTTCTTGACATAAACCATTTTTATTTATATAATATGCTCTATATGACTGCCATTTTGTCGGGAACACATTTCAATGTGTGTCTGCTGAAGAACTATAAAGAAGAAATATAAAGAAACACATGTTAGAACCATATATGTATGGAATGTATTATGTCTCCTATGTATGGAGACTTATGGGACACCCTGTATTACCGTTGGTGATTTGACACTCTTCCAATTTACTGTTACTATTTTTTTAGCAATCAATAGTAAAATATGTCAAATATATCTGTGCTCTGCATTAAAATCATTGGCCGGTATGACTCCAAGTAAATACAGGGTGAAAAAACAAAGATACCAAACATGTATATAAAGACAAAATCAAAAGGACTGAAAAACAGACAAAATAGGCTCAGACCACTAAGGGTTAATATTTGAATGTTTCTGCCAACAGAAAGTACATTGTGCCAATTATTTTATTTTATTTATTTATTTATTTTTAAATACAACTTGGTTCAATTATTTCAGTGTGTGTATTAGTACTTTTTGAACATTTTGAGCACAATTTCAACAATACCGCGATAATAATAATAATACTAACTGTGATAATTTTGGTCACAATAACCGTGATATGACATTTTCATATCGTTACATCCCTATTTGCAACCAAACAGTTTGGAGGAGATTGAGGAAGGGTGTTGACGACTGACGATTTTTTTTTTTTTTTTTTTTTAATTATTAATGGATTTGTGGGTTTTTTCTAGCAGTCCAGTGAGTCTGTGGTGTTTTGATGATGGTTTTAGGGTAGGGTCATGGACATACAGGGGTTGGACAAAATAATGGAAACACCTTCACCTCAAGATGATAATGCCCCAATCCATACAGCTAGAATTGTTAAAGAATGGCATGAGGAACATTCTAATGAAGTTGAGCATCTCGTATGGCCGGCACAGTCCCCAGACCTCAACATTATTGAGCATTTATGGTCAGTTTTAGAGATTCAAGTAAGACGTCGATTTCCACCGCCATCGTCTCTAAAAGAGTTGGAGGGTATTCTAACTGAAGAATGGCTTAAAATTCCTTTGGAAACAATTCACAAGTTGTATGAATCAATACCTTGGAGAATTGAGGCTGTAATTGCCGCAAAAGGCGGACCTACACCATATTAAATTATATTTTGTTGATTTTTTAAGGTGTTTCCATTATTTTGTCCAACCCCTGTATTTTAGCAGTGACCCACTGGGCTTGTAATCCTGACAATGAAAAGACAAATACAGGGTGACACAAAAAAACAGGAACTTTTTAACAATCCAATAAAACCAAGAGTGATGGAAGAAAAATATTTTATTCCTAGTAATTGAAACCTTAAACCATGCCATTTAAGAAACAATGATGGAATTTTCATTTTTTAAAAATGACTTCCTGTAGATGACGTCCTCCTTTACGAATGCATTCTTGAAATCTTTTTGTATTCAGAAAATTTTTAAGTTAAGAGAAGGACATTATAATTTAAGAGGGATGTTTGTGTTTAAAAAATGTAAAGTAAGAACAAATGTTAAATATCACAGTGTTTCAGTTATTGGTGTCAAGTTATGGAACGAACTGAAGGATGAAGTGAAATTGTGTAGCTCACTGTTGAGTTTCAAAAAGAATTTAGTTGGTCAAATTATGAAGGGCTATGAAAGTAATATGTTTACAAAATAACTTATTACACTGAATGTAGTATAATTTAAGTTTAAGTATTTATCTGCTGCAACTTAAGGTGTGGACATGGACTAAGGATGTGAATAGGAGAAGCAGAAATAAGCCTCCGGCTTCAGCTTCTTCCTTTTTCAGTTACAAAATGTGTTAATTTTATGTTTGTTTGTTTGTTTTTTAATATGCAGGTGTTTTGTTTTGTTGTTGTTTTTTTTAATATGTATGTGTTTTGTATTTTGTATTTAACTGAAATAAACATTCATTCATTCATTCATTCATTCAAATCTGCTGTTGAGATTCCTCATTGACCGCTGCGACATCTCAGCTGGAATCCTGTGAATTTCATCCTGAATTCTCTGTTTTAACTCATCCACAGTTCTTGGTCGAGTCGTGTACACTTTACTCTTAAGATAGCCCCGCAAGAAAAAATCACAAACGGACAAATTTGGCGATCTAGGGGGCCAGGGAACGTTACCGAATCTTGAGATCAAACGGTTAGCGAACAATTCTCGCACAGCCGCCAATGGTTACTAAAATGGGGGTGTGTTTACTTGCTCAAGGTCACTGTCTCGCAGTGCTGCCACTTGCTCATGTCTGCCGATACGCACTTGAAAAATTCCCATTTTTTTGGGTCACCCTGTAATTAAAAAAAAAAAAAAAGAAAATTCCATCATTGTTTCTTAAATGGCATGTTTTAACGTTTCAATTACTATGAATAAAATATTTTTCTTCCATCACTCTTGGTTTTATTGGATTGTTAAAAAGTTCCCGTTTTTTTGTGTCACCCTGTACTTGTAGATTTAGGCTAAGGTGTTACATAGTGTAGACGGTTGGCTGTGAAAATCCGTTTTTCTGGAGGTCTTCAGTGTCAGTGCATGAGCCGCTGTCACATCCAGACTGTTTTGACTTCAGCTGCCACGTCACTTTAATTCATGCGTTCGGTTTTAATTAAAGGCCTGCGAGGCTGGTGCTTCATCAGGCTCGAGTGTTTACGTAACCATGACCGGTGACAGTTTGCTTCAGAAATTCTTATGTTTGAGACTGCGCTTTTAATAATCTGCAAGCCATCCTTCCATCCTGAATTTGACACTCAGTTAAAGTTGTCCCTAGGGGGGTCAAAACACTTGGCAGGCGCATGTTATACTTAACAACTTCTGGAGGCAGAAACACAAAGACTGCAGCAGGGACGCGAACGCAGCATTCAAAATGGTTAAATGCACGGCGCCTGCAGGTGGAAACGCCGCATTGTTGGAATTTCTTGCAGAAAACCCTGTTAAAGGTCTGTTATAGAGATCAAATCAGTTCTCCTTTATGAACATGATGAAATCCACAGCTGGGTTCACGGAAGTTGTATCTGTAAAGCAAAAACTATGTAATTTTAACAACCTCAGCTTGAAATTACAGTCGATGTGTAAGTATTTTAAAGTATTAATAGCACTTTTTGCTGCTAGATACTGGCTCCAATTGACTTTTAATCAAAAATGCTTCCCCACAAAATGCTACAGCAATTATTTTCCTGGAGTTATTTTATTCTTTCACTGTATTTTCACCATCTAATGAATGTAGTTGGTCTTTTTTTTTTTTTTTAGAAATTATGGCTCAGATCATAGGATTGTAGGGCTAATAGAGAACTTTGATTTCGACACTGTGTGTGGACTGAGTTGAGTTTTTATTTATTAGTAAAAAAAAAAAAAAAAAAAAAAAAAAAAAATCCCTGACAGACAGCGCTAATGTGGTTTTACTTAAAATGTTACACTAACAAGACCAATCCTGTTTGTATAACATAGCTAGATTAGTTAATGTTAGTATTGATTTGCCGTAGATACGACTGTGTCCTGTGTAATCCGTGAATCATTCGTTCTTTTCATATTCAATTGAGAATCCACAATCGGAAAACGAAAAAATTAGTTATTTCATTATTCATGTACAAATCAAACCTAAATAAACGAATTGTTTTTCATTGTTTCGATCGTACGCACAAATTAATAATTGGAAATAAGCAAATGGACCTGTCGGAAAATGTCGGGTTTCGTGTTGACATTTTTGATATCCGATTTGGTTACTGACTTCTTCGTGTTTTGCGCAAAGTGGCTTCTACTTAGATTAGCTACCATGGCTGCACTGTATTAGACAAAACAATTTTTCAGTTGTCATGTCATTCTCCTTGAGAGTAACGCGTTTGCTGCCTCTGAATAACATGAAATTCTCCATTACCGCAGAATGCATTAGGCAGAATACTAGCAAACCCACGATTTTCCAGCTCAACGCACGAAGAAGTCGGTAACTTCCGGGTCATACCAAATCGGACATCAAAAATGTCGATATGAAACCCGACATTTGGTCCATTTGCTTATTTCCAATTTTTGATTTGTGCGTACAATCGAAAGAATGAAAAACAACGAATTTTTGAGTTTTGATTTGGACATGAATAATGAAATAAGTAATTTTTTTTCTAATTGTGGATTTTCAATTGAATATGAAAAGAACAAATGATACACCGATAACATGTGACCTTGCTTGGGAAAATGGTGAAAGTGATTTTTATTTATACTTTATTTTATATATACTTCATATATTTTAGTAAATATATATAAGATTACAAGTCCAGAAAGTTGCTGTTTGTTGTAAAACTGTTGAAGTATTGGACTGTGTGAATGCGTACATAGACTTACAGATGGGACATTGTTGTAATCGTCTATCCCCACGATCTCCTCAGAGTCGCTAAAGATGTTTCAGCAGCTTCAACATGACCACACTTGTCTTGAGTTTTGCATCTTTTAATAGTTTTCGCTTTGCTGTCAAAGAAAAAGGTGAAATACATCGAGCTAATGACTCTTTTGGTGTTGGTGATGTATATCGCATTTGACCGGAGATGCAGTCCATTGAGCTGTTGAACACAAAACTGGATGGTAATTTATAACAAACTGTGATTTTCTCTTAAAAATCATCAATTTTTGTGTGTGGATTGATAGGTATGATTGACAACTATGGCTTAGCTCCAACCTGACCTGTTAGCATAATTTAGCTATATTTGCTGCTATGTCAATGTAGCATTGTGGTTATAAAAGACAAATACATATGCTAACACTTTGTACGTGGCTACAGGTACTTGACTGTGTTTCCTATTTAACCCTTTCACGCATGAATTATGAGAACCTTAATCAAGATGTTTTTCCCCAAGTGATTTTTGTTCCTCTTTGGGCATGAAAAACAAAAAAAAAAAAGTGAGATTGAATTTTTTTATGAACCTATTTTTCATGGAGTTACAAAAATGTCCACTCAGCCGGACACCATGCGTTTAATTTTAGCAACAACGAAAACTACATGTATTTACTGATATACGGTGTGAAAACGATGAAATGAAAACATGTTTAATGCAGCTAATCTGATGTTTTCTCACATTTTATCATATGCTAATACTAATTATTACTCATTTCATGGAGATAATATGAAAAAGAAATAAAAAATTTGGTTAAAAAAAGCAAAAAAAAAAAAAAAAAAATCCTGTTAATTACAGTCTAAAAACAATTAGCTTTTTTTTTTTTTTTTTTTTTTTTTTTTTTAACACTCAAACGTTGTTACTGCAGATTAGGTTTATCTAGAACAGCAAAGTTCCAGTAATGGTGTGAAATGCAACGTATAGGATGATGCATACAGGGTGGGGAAGCAAAATTTACAATATTTTGAGGCAGGGATTGAAAGACAGTGTATGACCAATTAGTTTATTGAAAGTCATGAGAATTTATTTGCCACAAGAAAATGTACATAATAGAAAATGTTTTTATTCTATGTGTCCTCCTTCTTTCTCAATAACTGCCTTCACACGCTTCCTGAAACTTGTGCAAGTGTTCCTCAAATATTCAGGTGACAACTTCTCCCATTCTTCTTAAATAGTATCTTCCAGACTTTCTGGTAATAGTTTTGCTCATAGTCATTCTCTTCTTTCCATTATAAACAGTCTTTATGGACACTCCAACTATTTTTGAAATCTCCTTTGGTGTGACGAGTGCATTCAGCAAATCACACACTCTTTGACGTTTGCTTTCCTGATTACTCATATGGGCAAAAGTTTCTGAAAAGGTATGGATAATAGTGTTAGGTATGATTATGACATCAATATATGTTTGGTTTCAAAACAATTGACGTAGTGCCTGCTGAGAAAAAACAACTAAATGTTCATTGTAAATTTTGCTTCCCCACCCTGTAAAACCACAAAATCCATGAATATACAAGAGAACACCTTTGAACAGCTGTCCATTGGTGTGACCACTATGCATGAAAGGGTATATACAGGGTGGGGAAGCAAAATTTACAATGAACATTTAGTTGTTTTTTCTCAGCAGGCACTACGTCAATTGTTTTGAAACCAAACATATACTGATGTCATAATCATACCTAACACTATTATCCATACCTTTTCAGAAACTTTTGCCCATATGAGTAATCAGGAAAGCAAACGTCAAAGAGAATGACTATGAGCAAAACTATAACGAGAAAGTCTGGAAGATACTATTAAAGAAGAATGGGAGAAGTTGTCACCCCAATATTTGAGGAACACTTGCGCAAGTTTCAGGAAGCGTGTGAAGGCAGTTATTGAGAAAGAAGGAGGACACATAGAATAAAAACATTTTCTATTATGGAAATTTTCTTGTGGCAAATAAATTCTCATGACTTTCAATAAACTAATTGGTCATACACTGTCTTTCAATCCCTGCCTCAAAATATTGTAAATTTTGCTTCCCCACCCTGTATTGTGGCTGAGGTTTTTACAACTTTAGCAGCTTTAGCATTAGCTGTGCAACATTCATGCTTCTCTCTGGCCCCAAAAACACTAGGCCAAACGCCGGTCGTCCACAACTCAGTCGGTGACGTCGTAGCGTCTACAGTACGTCCACCTCTGTAAAACAGTTTTTAACCCTTGCCCCATTTAGGAGAACTGGCCTAAAGAAAACTGACTGGCTAAGAGTGTAAAGGGCACTCTGTCGTCTGGAGTGCAGATATGGGCCCAAAAATGTCAACTTAGCATTTAAAGCAATCCAAGCCGCTCTAACAGCCCTGTTGGTGGTGTTAAAAGGTATCCAAAAGCTATCAAACTGACAAACCCTGACAGAAGCGTATTACATCAACCGCTTTACTACTCTGTAAAATCTGATACATTTGTCTACGTGCGTTTTACAGTATGACACCAAGTTTTTTCGCAACGTTATTGATGGCTTTTCTTTGTTCTGTGGATTTTTTTTTTTTTCCCTGTGAACTTTAGACCAGCGAAGAGGATTCAACAAAGATGCAATGCTTCTCTGAGACTGAAGCTCTAAAAGAAGTTAATTTATGGCCTGTTTGGGAGGCAGGTTTGGGCCTGAATACATAATCAGATGGTGCACCTGCAGCCGCATACAAATGAATGGAAATGACGGTTAGTATTTACGCCTCTCTAAACCATTGGGACCTCCTGATCTGACCACTAATTGGCCAGCAAAGAGAAATGAAGATAGCCTCCTTGTTCACAAGCTGCTGCATCTGCAAATATCAGGTGCAGATTTGCACATAGCAACTTTCCACCACCAATCACCAGCTGTCAGAGAAGTGCCCCAGTGAAGCAACGAAAAAGATTTACTCATTTCACGCGTTCGCTCTTACAAATAAGCTCGCGAGATGGTTTCTAGGCCAAGCGATCGGTGTAGCTTTTGAATATACTTGAATAATTCCAAGTTCCTAGACCTCAAAACTGCCCTTCCTTTCAAACAATTCTCTGCAGAGTTTGACTTAGAGGGAGCCTTCATAACTTCAGCATCGTCAAAACACACCAAGCCAGTCCAGCAAAGCCTGTAAAGTTCAATAATGTGTCATTATTCTGTTTGGATAAAAATTCCATTATGACATTTTCTCTTTCTGAAAGGCTCTATTTTGAAGCCTTTCAGTTCAAAAGAGCTTGTAATAGAACACAAAGCATGAATGCCTGGCAGAAATGTTGATTACAATATACTACTGAACGTTTTTAAATTGAAATGCCATTTTTCCATTCAGACGCGATAAGATTTGCGGAGGGTAGAAGCTTTTTGCGTGCTCATAATTGAAGCCTTTTCAAATGAGTGGATAGGTCCACAGTGATGGACTTATGCTTGCACCATGTAAGGTCATTTTTTTTTTTTTTTTTATATTAATAGAAGACATATTTTCCACTTGTGACTTGAAAATATATTGCAGCATTTCAGCATCTCCCTGTGTGCTTGTGACTTAAATTGATTCCTCTAATCGATAGCGTACAATTGGAGGTTTATGGGAGTGTGGGAGTGGGAATGGGGGTTGGAATATGGCACTTCTGACTGCCTCAGCCTACAAGAGCCTTAAAAATCAGCCCGTTGTTTCCGTCTGAAATGTCCGCGTACAGGAAATGGTGCATTTTAAATCTGCTGCTGTGTACACTGCTCCTCTGCTTCATCTCAGGTTAGTATAACGACAGCAGAACAGTGAATCCACTGGCAAATATAAACTTCCCTGCCAGCCCTTTGTCACCTCTGGAATGGAGATGACTGAATTGATGCACCGCCCCAGTGGAGCAAAACCGTTTAAATGACAACACATTTTTGTCTCACCTTGAACTTAATTGACTGCCTGAAAGCTGGTATTTGAAAAGTGCTGACAGAATGACTTCTCTTGTTGTTTGGAAACAGTAGCTTATTGACAGAACCTCTTCTGTTTTGTTTTCCATACCGCTGTCACACCTGCATACATCTGTATATCACCTTCAGAAGGATGCATCACATACGAACACCTGGAGAATACTATATTACACATTAGTCCTAATAGGTGATGCATTAGCATGTAGCACAGTCCTGCAGGGACTTGAAAGTGCATGTGTGCTCCTTACTATTCAAGGGTGAAGTGAAATACATGGATATTTTGACACGTTTCTTTTGGGAAAATGAAATTTACGTTCCCGCCGGGGACAGAAAGTCATATATAGTTCCATTTTGCACTCAGTATCGCTGCTAATTATAGACACAGCCTGGAAATTTGCATGAGGACAACACAAACAAACAGAGCAGATTGAATCCTGAACTTGAGGGGGGGACTAGAATTAGCCAAGAATAAACAAAGGCCTACTCCTGTCACACGAAAGTGAAAAGTCTGAAACCGAGCAGAAAACCAGAGTTTGAAAATGACGCCGCAGACTCAAACACCATGAACCTCTTTTAACACCTACACCACAATCATACCACAGTACCAGCACTGTGCTATTAACCTTTTTATGTTTTATGCATGAATATTTTATATTTGTGCTTGATTGAATTTGGACAAAGGTTAAAAAAAGGAAAATAATCAACTGCGCAATCACCTATTTATATAAGCAAGTAATTGAATTTATACAAATATGTGCTTTTTAGCGGCTCTACTTCTTGCATAGCACTAGAGCAGGGGTCTCAAACATGCGGCCCAGGGGACCAAATCTGGCCCACCAAAGGTTCCAATCTGGCCCGTGGGATGAATTTGTAAAGTGCAAAAATTCCACTGTCAAGGCTGTGGAACTCATTTTAGTTCAGGTTCCACATTCAGACCAATATGATCTACAGTAAAATAATCGCATAATAATCTACAAAAAGTAATGACTCCATATTTTCTTCTCAGTGAGATGTGAAAATAATATTACACATGCCTATAAATAATGACAACTTAGTTTTTTGTCTTTGTTTTAGTGCAAAAAATGACATTAAATTGTGAAATATTTACATTTACAAACTATCCTGTAACGATAAAATGTGAATAACCTGAACAAATATGAACAACCTGAAACATCTTAAGAGAAGTACATGCAATTTTACCAATACTCTGCCTGTTACTAAATGTTTTGTGTATTTGTAATAATAATGTATGTTGTAATAGACATGTGTAAATGATAAACCGATAAACAGAGGCAGAATATTGGTAAAACTGCACTGGTTTTTCTTAAGACATTTCAGGTTGTTCATGTTATTCCGATTTTTAAGGAAACGTTGTAGATGTAAACATTTTCATAATGTAATTTTACTTTTTTCACTGTTATTATTTTACTGGTCCGGCCCACTTCAGATCATATTGGGTTGAATGTGGCCCCTGAGCTAAAATGAGTTTGACACCCCTGGTTTAGTGTCTTTGTAGATCCGATCCATAATACAAATGTATAAATGATAAGTTGAGGCATAATATTGTTAACCTGTTCTTATTTTTCTTAAGAAATTTCAGTGTATTCAGGTTATTCACATCTTTTTTTTTTTTGGATAGTTTATAAAAGTAAGTATTTTCATAATTTAATGTTTTTTATTTAACTAAAACAAAGAAAAATTTGGAGTGGTCATTATTTATAGGTTAGTATGCTATTATTTTACTGGTCCGGCCCACTTGAGATCAAATCGGGCTGAATGTAGCCCCTGAAAGAAAATGAGTTGGAGACCCCTGCACTAGAGCTTCTCCCGTTTCAGTTGTGTGGTTTGAGGAAGTTGTTAAAAGGCACCTGATGACAAGTGTGTTGATGACCCAGGTGTTCGCTAACGTCTATCTGTCAGTGTCAGTCATGACAGCCTGAAGACTGGGTAGCAGTTAACGGCGTTACAGGAAAAGACCAGAACTATCCTCCCCTCCGCTCTCTCAGAGTCACTCCAACGCTGGTCTTGCCTGTGATGCTGAGCCGCCACGGCGCAATAGTGGCAACTCTGGGATTTCTTAGAGGGGAGCCACAAGACTGTAATCAGTCATTATGTCAGAAGCCAGCCCCGTGAGCACCGCTCCAGCTCATTCAGCCAAATAATAAGCAGCAGATAACGGCGCTGGCGTGCAAGGCAGGAACGGAGTACCCGCGGGCGAGGAGCCGGAAAACGGGGGGCCTTCGACTCTCGTCTGCCTACGCCGGGACCTCACCTTGGTTCAAGGGCTGCGTCGAGCTTTTCATACAGACTACAAAATAATTCAGCTGTTGTTTATTGCCCTCCCTGCGGTTCGCGGCGCACACACCTTGACGTACGAAAAGGCGACGTGTGGGATCGGTTCAGACAAAGTAAGGCTGGCTATGGACGCTTAAAAGCCAAATGCTGTGCTTTTGTGGTGAAGCACAGGCACGCTTTGTAATTTTCAAACATCCTTTCAGGTTCTAATCATTGACACACCATTGCAGGACTGCTGACTGTGTGATACAGGGTGACACAAAAAAATGGGAACTGTTTAACAATCCAATAAAACATAGAGTGATGGAAGAAAAATATTTTATTCATAGTAATTGAAACGTTAAAACATGCCATTTAAGAAACAATGATGGAGTTTTCTTTTTTTTTTTTTAATTACAGGGTGACCCAAAAAAACGGGAATTTTTGAAGTGCGTATCGGCAGACATGAGCATGTGGCAGCGCTGCGAGACAGTGACCTTGAGCAAGTGAACACACCCCCATTTTAGTAACCACTGGCGGCTGTGCGAGAATTGTTCGCTAACCGTTTGATCTCAAGATTCGGTAACGTTCCCTGGCCCCCTAGATCGCCAGATTTGTCCGTTTGTGATTTTTTTCTTGCGGGGCTATCTCAAGAGTAAAGTGTACACGACTCGACCAAGAACTGTGGATGAGTTAAAACAGAGAATTCAGGATGAAATTCACAGTATCCCAGCTGAGATGTCGCAGCGGTCAATGAGGAATCTCAACAGCAGATTTCAAGAATGCATTCGTACAGGAGGACGCCATCTACAGGAAGTAATTTTTAAAAAATGAAAATTCCATCATCGTTTCTTAAATGGCATGGTTTAAGGTTTCAATTACTATGAATAAAATATTTTTCTTCCATCACTCTTGGTTTTATTGGATTGTTAAAAAGTTCCCGTTTTTTTGTGTCACCATGTATTCAATAAAAAACAACCCCCCCCATCCCCATCCCCATCCCCTCCCCCTCTTAAATCCCCTTCCTCTCCCCACCACCCTCGTAGAGTTTTGTCGTTCCATAACAAGGGTCACAGTCTCCCATTGTCTCGCTATAGCAGTCCTCGCTGTGCTAGTATCGACTGGTTCTGCTGGGTGAGCTGTGCCATATAACATCCATATATCACCGGCAACAGAATGACAGACAGTGGGAGTTGAGATGTCAGATCGTCCTCTCCAGGCGACTGACATCCACTCCCTTCCTCTTCTCCACAGCGACACTCTATCTTCTGACAGAGGGTGCATTGATAATCGCCGACCCCTTCCAGCCGTAACTATTCACCTGACATCCTCGTAATATACATTTTCTCAGGGCAAAAATGGTCGAACAGTTTTACCTAAAATGTTACAGGCAGTGCTTTTTTTTTTTTTTTTTTTTTTTCTCAAAGCACAATGTAGCTGCAGTGTGGCATTAAAGTGTACAGAGGCTGAACAGTAAGGCTAGAGCTTTACCTTTTCTGATTTCACAAGGAAAATATTGATATCGATTTATCCGCCGCTGATTCGTGTCCCTGCTACCCACCTTGGCGTGGCCGGCCGCTCACAGCCAGGCACGGCACGGCAGACTCTGGTTGCTTAGAGCGGTTCACATTGATTTGATGGGAAGATGAGACGCAGCGGTAATTCATACGAGGAAATCAATCAAAAATGGCCGAATACGACAGATTAATGGAAACACAGAGACATAAGGTAATTTATTTAGATTCACATTAAGATTCAGAATACTTGAGCTCTAAGTATACACATATAGTTGTAATGCATATATATATATATACATATTAAAACACTATTGGAACAAGCAGTGTGTACATTAGGTACTTGACAAGCATTATCAGTATATAAATAATAGAAATATACATGATGCGTTTTAAATGAATTTTTAAAAATATATTCATCTTTTTATTTTTTCTCACTTGTTAAACTACTTTTCTTGCTGCACAGTTGCATTGCCCCTTAAATTTTTCCCTAGTGTTTTCTAAATGACGTGGTTTTAATGCATTTTATTATAATAATGAGCTTTTTTACCCCTTACCCATTTATTGTCAGTAACTGTAATACAGGGGTGTCAAACTCATTTTAGTTCAGGGGCCATATTCAGCTAAATTTGATCTGAAGTGGGCCAGACCAGTAAAATAATAACATAATAACCTAGAAATAATGATAACTCCAAATTTTGTCTGTATTTTAGTGCAAAAAAAACCCCATTAAATTATGAAAACACTTACTTTTATAAACTTGGCAAAAAAAAAAAAAAAAGAAAAAAAAAAAAAGAAATTTAAATTTAAAAAAACATAAGAAAATTTAGTGCAATTTTAACAATATTATTCCTCCACTTCTCATTTCTACATGTGCATTATGGATCAGATCTACAAAGACACTAAACACTTAGTAACAGGCAGAAAAATAGTTCAAATTGTGCTGAATTTTGTTTAGACATTTCAGGTTGTTCATATTTGTTCAGGTTATTCACATTTTAGTGTTACAGGATAGTTTGGAAATGGAAATATTGTCATAATTTAATGTTATTTTTTTGCACTAAAACAAAGGAAAAAAAAGTAAGTTATTAATTCTAGATTTTTTTGGCTTAATTCAAGATTTTTATACTTAATTGAAGATTTTTTTTGGCTTAATTCAAGATTTTTTGCAAAATTTGAGATTTTTTTTGGCTTAGTTGAAGATTTTTTTTACTTACTTGAAGATTTTTTTTACTTAGTTGAATTTTTTGGCATAATTCAAAATTTTTTGCTAAATTTGAGATTTTTTTTGGCTTAGTTGAAGATTTTTTTTTTACTTAATTGAAGATTTTTTTTTACTTAGTTGAAGATTTTTTTTTGGCTTAATTCAAGATTTTTTTGCTAAATTTGAGATTTTTTTTATTGGCTTAGTTGAAGATTTTTTTTACTTGATTGAAGATTGTTTTTTACTTAGTTGAAGATTTTTTGTTTTTGCTTAATTCAAGATTTTTTGCTAAATTTGAGATTTTTTTTGGCTTAGTTGAAGAGTTTTTTTTCCACTTAACTGAAGATTTTTTTTTTACTTAGTTGAGGATTTTTTTTTTTGGCTTAATTCAAGATTTTTTGCAAAATTTGAGATTTTTTTTGGCTTAGTTGAAGATTTTTTTTACTTACTTGAAGATTTTTTTTACTTAGTTGAATTTTTTGGCATAATTCAAAATTTTTTGCTAAATTTGAGATTTTTTTTGGCTTAGTTGAAGATTTTTTTTTTTACTTAATTGAAGATTTTTTTTTACTTAGTTGAAGATTTTTTTTTGGCTTAATTCAAGATTTTTTTGCTAAATTTGAGATTTTTTTTATTGGCTTAGTTGAAGATTTTTTTTACTTGATTGAAGATTGTTTTTTACTTAGTTGAAGATTTTTTGTTTTTGCTTAATTCAAGATTTTTTGCTAAATTTGAGATTTTTTTTGGCTTAGTTGAAGAGTTTTTTTTCCACTTAACTGAAGATTTTTTTTTTTACTTAGTTGAAGATTTTTTTTTTTGGCTTAATTCAAGATTTTTTGCAAAATTTGAGATTTTTTTTTTTTTTTGGCTTAGTTGAAGATCTTTTTTTACTTAATTGAAGATTGTTTTTTACTTAGTTGAAGATTTTTTTTTGGCTTAATTCAAGATTTTTTGCTAAATTTGAGATTGTTTTTTGGCTTAGTTGAAATTTTTTTCACTTAATTGAAGATTTTTTTCTTACTCATTTGAAGATTTTTTTTGGGCTTACTTCAATATTTTTTCCTTAATTCAAGCAAAAATTTTTTTTTTGCTTAATTCAATTCAAGACTGTGGAATTTTTGCACTTGGCAAAAACATCCCAGGGGCCAAACTGGACCCTTTGGGGGGCCGCATTTGGCCCCCAGGCCACATGTTTGATACCCCTAAAGGATTACAATTTTATATATATTTTAATTATGTCATAAGCATTACTTGTAAATAGTTAGCCCGGACACAGGGCATGATCAAACTGTTCATAAAAGCTTCATAAGCAGCACCTCCAAACATAGATTAAAAACATTCTTTGTTCTTAACTGCTTCAGTAGAATAGGTTAACTCCTGTATGCACGCAAATATTGATAGCTAGATTAATCTCATGAAAATGTTAAGCTTTTATGATCGTCTCATGAACCCCTTTTACCCTCTCATACATAATAAATGTAGCTAAAAGTCAGGCTGACAAAGACTGAACAGCTTAACAGAGTAGTATGGGAGTTGCCACGTAGAAAATATGAAACTGCAGCATGCTGCGAGACGATGAGCTCATTGGGGTCAACGGAGGTCAACCCTTTATGGAATTCCTGCCTATAATGATTAATAAGGTAGGTGTAGTTATTGCCTTGCAAGTCATCAGTGGAATGCAGGAGTTAAGCAGTTATCTGTAATCCAGTTTCATTACACATGTGCCCATGGGTTCTCTTTATTAATGCATTGTTCCTTTTTTTTCTCTTCAATCCATGAGCTGTACAGTCTCTACTAATGAACAGCCCCATATTGATTGGCATAGACAACAGGGATGGCTTTGTTTCGTTATTCCTTATCTGCGCAGCCTCAACGGATGAGCGTTGCTGCAGAGAGACAGTCCACTAATTTTAGCAGCTCCACACCAAAAGGTCTATTTAGAAGGGCTTCTGTTGTCACTCATGAGTGCTCTGAAAGGTTAGGCTCCTGTAATCTTGTTTATGTTTTTGGTCAGTGGTAAACTTCCCTAAGCTAGCTTTGTGTCAAACACAGCTGGAGAGCCCTTTAGAAACGCAGCAGAGCAGAAATAACTGGTCCAGTAGCTCTGATGCAGCCATGACTTGCAGGTAATTTGCTAATTTTTGTCTCTCAGCTGGTGTTATCAGTGTGGAATGGCGCGTTTTCAGAAAAAAAAAGTGTGTATGCTGTTTCAGAAGAAATATTGTCATACACAGAGAAATGTTAAGTAACACCAGTCCCTTTGGTGATTTGCTTTTAATGGATTAGTTGCATGTATTTCTGCAAAAATAAAAAATAAATGCATATGCTGTAGCACAGTGTTTTTCAACCTTGGGGTCACCTGAAATTCAAAAATTTCTAGTAATTGATAAAAAAAAAAAAAAAAAAGTAAAATATATGGTGAGCTGAAAGAAACAATCCCAATCCATAAAAGACATGACAAACTGAGTCTGAAACTGAAGCACTGTGGTTCTGTTTATCTGTCAAATGTTCATTGTGGTCAGTTTCAGATGCTGCAGCTCTTTCAGAATTCATAGTTTGAGTTCTTGTTTGTTCAGTATTAATTGTCAGCCTTGGAAATCCAAGCTGGACTGACTGTACATATCCTGACCAAGGAAAATAAAAGGGTCAAGTCACGCGCCTATTGACTTTGAATCAAAAAATTAGAATTGAGATAATGATTTCAAACTTATCGTAGTTCAATAGTATAACATCTTAAGTTTCGAAATCCATTAAAATTTTGGCAAAAAAAGGATTTTCAAGAAGATTATGCAACTTTTTATATGAACTAAATTCAGTCCCTCGGAAAGTTCTCTAAGAATGAATAATAACATTAAATATCATTGTTATAATTTAAAATCTCAATCATATTTTTGTATTTTCAATATAGTTTTATGACCTTTTACACATCCTTTTATCACTCTAAAAATCATTTTGTCTGAAAAATTTGTGTGAATTGCTTTTTTAACCATTTTAATATCAGATGGTGCTGGTTATGTAGGGAATTTCACTTTTCTCAAAAAACATTTTTTTTTTAATCACTAATTAGTAGGGATGCACCGATACCACTTTTTTCCAGACTGAGTTTGAGTACAAGTACTTACATTTGAGTACTTGCCGATACCAAGTACCGATACGAGTACTTAATAATCCCATTCCAGTTGTTAGATCCTTTTGTAAATGTGCTTTATTGTCGTTGTCATTAGTCTGACTGGAACAAAGTGCTGCCACTGACATTTAATGTGTTGGAATGAGCGTTTCTCAATTAATCCACCAGGGGGTGCCTCTCTTAATTAACCAGACTGGACAAATACCACGAAGAAGAGTAAAGTTTTTTGAGAAGAAGAAGAAGAAAGTCAGTAATAACAAACATGGAGATGACAGAGGCAACACTAATGTGATACTAATATTGCAGCGTTTTCTCTGGTAAGGTTTAAAAGTTTAGCTTCAGCAGGAAGAGAGGACGGACAGAACGCTGCGTCCGTATCTGTCTGTGTCTTTAACGTTACTGTCAGTCAGCGTTATTTTTATCACAGTCAGTTATTTTAAAAAATCTCCACACTCTTCACACTCCCCACACATTATTCCACCTGCTGCACTGAAATGGGAATGTCACACGGCTGTAAGTGGTATCAGTGCATTTGTATCGGATTACTTTTACGAGTACACACACTGAATATTGGAGCCGATGCCGATACTGGTATCGGTATCGGAGCATCCCTACTAATTAGTCAAATGAGCTAAACCAATGGAAATCTCTGAAAGAAAGCATTTAACCTTCTGCTTAAGCATGGCTTCACTGGAATTTAACTCACTTTGTGCAGTAATCTACACCTGACTTTTCTGCCTCCATCCATAATAATATACATTATACAGACTAAATGTCATTGAAAATTAACCTGTATTTGCAACATAGTATAGCAAATTCATTCATTCAACTCATTAAGAAAGCGAGCTCCATCATTGGGACTGGACTGGAAACAGTTCAGCAAGTGGCTGGGGTGAGAATGCTCAGGAAACTGGACTCTATTTTGAAGAACGCATCTCACCCATTGCACCATCTTGAGGTGTTCAGAGAGAGCACCTTCAGCCACAGACTGATCCCCCCTCGGTCCAAGACTGAACGCAGTAGGAGGTCCTTCCTGCCTGCTGCTGTTAGACTTTTTAATATCGCTGTGCGATAAATTATTATTGTATGCTGTGCATACTTAGGTGTGTTAGGTGTTTTAGGTTATTGTATTATATACATTACTTGTATTGTACATATATATATAGATAGATATAGATATATAGATATATATATCTTTTATTCTGTTTATTATTTATTATTTGTTCCATTGATGGCTGTTTGTGGGATGTTCATGCGATGGGTCAGAGTGTTTTTTTTTCTTCTTGTACTGCTGCTGTTGTAACAAAGCAATTTCCTGCAAAGGATCAATAAAGTATCTATCTATCTATCTATCTATCTATCTATCTATCTATCTATCTATCTATCTATCTATCTATCTATCTATCTATCTATCTATCTATCTATCTATCTATCTATCTATCTATCTATCTATCTATCTATCTATCTATCTATCTATCTATCTATCTATCTAAATTATTACATGATCAAAAACAAATTAATTTTAGCAAAAAAATAAAATCTCTGTTTTGAATGTCTGGGGTCGCCAGAAATGTGTGATGTTAAAATGGAGTCATGAGCCATAAAAGGTTGGGAACCACTGCTTTAGCCAGCGATTGCCACCATGTAACGGTCAGCATCCTGATTTTCCAAGCAATCAACACAGGTCCTGCATGTGATGTCCATAACAATTCCAAGAGAGGCCTTTTCCTTAAATGTAGTGCTGATGACTTTGAACAGGCCACCTCCAGCTGAGGGGGAAATTCGGATTGGATAGTCCGTAGAAGCCACTTTTAATTATACCGGCGGTAAAGGATGAAATTGAGCAGGAATGAAGTGCTTTTTGTGCATCGATTTTTCTCTGCATGTGTGGATGCACTAGAGGGAGGGAGAGACAGTTGTAACCTTCTCTATCGCTGCACTGCAGGCAAATGGGGGGGGTGGGGGTTGGGGGGCGGGGGGGATCGGTGCATTGCTTTCTTTTTAATACAATGAGAGCATGTACATCTACTTATCCTTCACATCCAATTAGGAAATGCCATTGAAGTGAATAGGAAGTCGGGCAGGTCTGGACAGAGGCCACACAAGCACTCTACCTCAATGGGGTTTTGATGGTTTGCGTGATCTGTTTTGACATCTGACAAACTTTAGCCGAGCTTCGGTGTGGATTTTTGTGACCGGGATGACAAGGTGCGGCCGGGGCTCGTCTCGTGGATGGATTCCTCAGGTTCTTTCTGTCCGCAGCTTCCCCAGAGGACTTATACCCATCTCAGGTGCTGTTTCTACCGGTAGTTCCACTGATCCTAAGCCTTTGTTTTGGCAAGATGTCACCTCACCTAGGTATCGGAGAAAAGTGACTGCCACTCTAGTCACCCAGGTCCCAGCAGGGTTCCTGACCGCTCCTGCAGACGACTCCGGACTATAAAAAGAACGGTTACTTTGGAAAACAGGCGACGGCTTCGGCCTTTGTTTGCTTATTTTCACATGACATTTCCTCCTGTTTTCTTGAGAACTTCCCCTGACCGCTAGCTTTGCACAGTCACACCAGCAGATGCGACGATTCGTCATGCATAAGAAACCCCACTCTGGCAGCCATCTGTCTCCTTGTGTCTGTTACCGTGCACCGGCAGTTTGTTTTCGTAGACCCATATACAATTTTAATGGCATGCAAAATATGCTGAACCAATCTCATAACCCCCCGAACCTATTCTAAAATCCCATTCCCGACCTATGCGTGACCTACGTAACAGAAACCACAAAATACGCCGACTGCCAACATATATAATGTACTTCCTATGACTTGTGAAAAGGTTAGCCATTTGTGTCCCCCTATACGGTTTCCTTCACTAGATAGGTGGAATGAATTATTATGCCTGGTTAAAATGAAATTTGACTCATGTGACCCGATTCCTAGAAGAACGAACAAAAACAGCATGCCAAACTGTAACTGGTAAAAAGCAAGGAGGTCAGACGGATCACGTTGACTTCTCTGGGAACTGATACCAAATTCAGATGCTGTTTTTTTTTTTTTTTTTTAATTTTATTTACATTCAATTGCAGTGCATATTATAAAGAACAGGAAATACAGTGGAACAATGAGGATGATTAACCCTTAATAGGTAACCTGGGGTCCCAGCAGACCCCACGTTTTTAATTTTTTTATGTTTTCATGCAGTAAAGGAGAATTTATTTGGAAAATAAAGCACAATTTTTTTCGTTTCATTGCTATCCTTTCATACTATAAGCAATAAAGTATTGTAACTGACTAAAAAATAACATTTTTAGATGGTTACCTATTAAGGGTTAATGACTGACTGCAGCTCTTATTGTACTCACAGAGTTCTTGATTGGGCTTTCATTGATCAGTATTAGTAGTAGGCCTGTAACAGTACACAAAATTTTCGGTTCGGTACGTTTTCGGTTTTCAAAGCCACGGTTCGTTTTTTTTCGGTTTGTTACGGAAAGAAAGAAAACCCCTCAAAATGTCTATTAATGCATTTATGAATTTTTCAACATTTTTCCCCCAATTTTTGGAGACAATAGAATATAGAAAAACAGGAATAATATAATTCTGCTGCTACAAATCAAATAGAAAATAAGATAAATTATTAATATTACTAAATGTATTTGAAACATTAGTGTTGCACTTTTCCCTGAAAGGTAGTTTTGAACAAACAAGAAAAATGTAATCACAGTTCTGTCAGTTCACATTCTGCAGAAAAATAAAAAAATTCCACATGAAGTGTAACATTAACAAGAGGGTAAACTGGTATTCTGTTTAAACAAACTGAAGAGAAACTTTGACAACACAATGAACCAAATTATTTATTTTAGGACAGAGAACAAACTTTTTACGACACTGTGTGTATTTGTGTGTGCTTGTGTGCACGGGGGATTTTTTTTTTTTTTTTTTTTTTTGTCGGAGCCGGGGGGTGGGGGTGGGGGGTTATATACCTGGGGGTGCGGTCCATAACTAATGTAACGAACGCTGTCGTGAAACGAAAGTGAAACTTTACATACTTTCAACGTTCTATTTATTCCTCTATTATATAGCATGTGCGATAGACAGACAGACAGACAGAGCTAGTGTAAGTGTTTTAGAACTACCGTAGTTCCTAGGGGCCAAACAACGTCCGTCTTATTATCGTCTCTTTCCTCGTTGTTGTCTTTCACCTGAACCTGAACTGATCCAAACTGGACTGGACTGATGGTGGAGGGTCTTCAGTCTCTTCCTTCCAGGTTCACATCATATTTGTTGTTTTTTTTAACCTTATATCAGCTGCTATTTCATATTTTGGGTCAATGTGTGCTCCTTTATTAAGTCCGTGTGAAACTTGCGCGGATTTAAAGTTCCGCATCGAACGACGTGTTTCATTCCTTTTTTTTTCTCATCATACTGTGCTGTTTCGGTACAGCTGTGTACCCAACCGAACAGGTGTGTACTGAAACGGTTCGGTTCGGTACGTGTACCGTTACAGGCCTAATTAGTAGTATTAGTATGTTGGTTTTCGTGAACACACAAATCCACTATTTTTCCATTCCAAAACTTTAAAACTCATTGACCTTGTGGAATTCAAAACTATTCAAATAATGTACAAAGCAAAGAATAACTTACTGCCGGGCAATATTCGACAAATGTTTAGTGAAAGAGAGGGAGGCTATGATTTAAGGGGGAAGTTAAATTTAAAGATTCATAAAGTACGTTAAAAAGTTTCTGTATCACCATCTGCGGAGTAAAATTGCGGAACGAATTGTGTGTGGAGATAAAACAAATATCTAACATAATTCAGTTTAAAAAAAAGATATAAAAAAAATGATTGTTGAGAGGTACAATATTAAATAATGACAATAAGGATGTTTGTTTATGGATGATGTTGAACTGATAAATTCTGCTGTAATTTTTGAAGAAAATGGTGGAATTGTTGAGTCTGTTTGTATGACTGTACTGCCATGATCATATTGTTGGGTGTGATTCAGTTACTGCATTATCTATTTGTCGTGGTTTGATGTTAAAATTAGGAAAATATTATTGTTTGACTATTGTATCAAGTTAGCGATACAGGTGTAAAATAAGATTAAAAAATAGGATTAAATAAGTTCATACTTCTTCCTACTCCTTTTCGACCATGCAAAATTCAGACATGTATGTGCTTGGAGATAGATTCTGTCCATTTGAATGTCTTTTTTTTTTTTTTTTTGCATGTTCGAAATAAATAAATAAATCAAATCAAATCAAATTAGTAACTGCAGTTCACCACTATGAATGATGTGTTTCAACAGAAATGTCAAGATTGCAACTAAGACGGAAAAAAAAGGGAATTTGGAGCGTTCCCATTAACTTGTTCGCATTGAGTAAAGTTGGCAGTGTAATTTTGGCAGAAAGTGGTGATGTTGTTAAGGTTAGAGAGTCAGTAAAGACAGAGGAATCATATGGGTTCCTTGTTACTACCTAAGGGGTGTCAAACTCATTTTAGTTCAGTTCCACATTCAGACTCAGTTTGATCTCAAGTGGGCCGGGCTAGTAAAATAATAACAGTGAAAAAAGTAAAATTATATTCTGATCAGGTTTACATCAACAAATTTTCCTTAAAAATCTAAATAACATGAACAACTTGAACTGTCTTAAGAAAAACAAGTGCAATTTTACCAATATTCTTCCTCGGTTTATCAGTTTATCATTTACACATGTGCATTACAATCGCACAAAACATTTAGTAACAGGCAGAATATTGGTAAAACTGCATTTACTTTTCTGAAGACATTTCCGTTTGTTCATATTTGTTCAGGTTATTCACATTTTTTGTAAATGTATAGTTGGGTAATGTCAATATTTTCATGTAGTTTAACTTTTTTACACCAAAAAACAAAGAGAAAATGTGGGGTTGTCATTATTTATAGGTTATTATGATAATATTTTACTGGTCTGACCCACTTAAATTCTAATTGGACTGTATGTGTCTGTATGTGAAACCTGAATTCAAATGATTGTGACACCACTGATTGTTAACATCATAAGTATAATTTTTGCATTTCACAAATTCATCCCGCGGGTCGGATTGGACCCTTTGGCCCCCAGGCCACATGTTTGACACATGTGGTCTAGACCATGGATCTGCAGGCTTTACAATCTAAAGAGTCATTTTTGACTTGAAAAAGGAGAAAAAACGTGACCAGAGCTATCAAATTTTTTTTACCATGAGGCGGCTGTTCTTCTGTGGCCTATTTGTGATTAGTTTGTCATTTAACTTTGTATTTCCACTATAATAATGCAATGTTTGGTGCATTTATGAAATTATACAAGTACAATAAAGAAAACATTCAAGATTTGTACAATTTTTTAATGATGTACACTATTTCCAAAGCAAAATTACATTGTGTAATGAATAAAAAGCTCAACTTTCATGTATGTGGGCTGACTTTTAAACAGCCAAACTACTAACAAATGTGAATTTAGTATCTTGTATTAAATTTGGCAAGAAAATAATGTAGTATGATATAGATTTTGGTTTATTTACTGTGAAAAAATTATTTTTTTCTGTGTATAGTCTGCACATTTTTGCAGATGGACAATGTTAGAATTGATTTAGGCCTATAACAATGTTAACAAATAATGGTTCATTCACTTCATTTCAAAATGCTCCTTATGTTTTTGACGAGGGGAGCCATACAGGGTGGGGAAGCAAAATTTACAATATTTTGAGGCAGGGATTGAAAGACATTGTTTGACCAATTAGTTTATTGAAAGTCATGAGAATTTATTTGCCACAAGAAAATGTACATAATAGAAAATGTTTTTATTCTATGTGTCCTCCTTCTTTCTCAATAACTGCCTTCACACGCTTCCTGAAACTTGCGCAAGTGTTCCTCAAATATTCGGGTGACGACTTCTCCCATTCTTCTTTAATAGTATCTTCCAGACTTTTTGCTCATAGTCATTCTCTTCTTTCCATTATAAACAGTCTTTATGGACACTCCAACTATTTTTGAAATCTCCTTTGGTGTGACGAGTGCATTCAGCAAATCACACACTCTTTGACGTTTGCTTTCCTGATTACTCATATGGGCAAAAGTTTCTGAAAAGGTATGGATAATAGTGTTAGGTATGATTATGACATCAATATATGTTTGGTTTCAAAACAATTGATGTAGTGCCTGCTGAGAAAAAACAACTAAATGTTCATTGTAAATTTTGCTTCCCCACCCTGTAAAGAGAGGCTAAAGGGCCACATTTGGCCCAGGAGCCATAGGTTGCAGACCCCTGGTCTAAACAATGCATGGAGTTATGACTGATCAAAGTTTTGCTTTCTGAAAATAGTAAAAATACACTGGGTTACAAAAAAATGTTTTTTGCAAGTTGTCTAGGTTTTTTCAACTGAATTAGGACCATTTTGCACCGCTAAATCCAAAAATGACATCTGTTTTTCTCCATCAGGTCAGGTTTTTTTTGCTAATTTGATTTTGAAAAATTTGATCTTCTCACAAAATTGATAACATTTTTGTGACTTTATCAGTTGATTTTTTATATAGTTCTCACTCAAAATAGGTTTTAAGAGAAAAAAAAAATCATTTTCACAAGCACACTTTATGAAACTTGTGACTTGATTCCTGTTAGGTACAATGGTGTATTCACCGCAGATGTAGCAGAATACGTCAGGCTTATTTTTGCAAGATCTTCTAGTCGAAGCCATTTCATTCATCTGTAATATAAAAAAAAAACATTAATCATAAATTGGCAAAAGTAAAATCTTCAGAACTCGTTTATTGCAAGAAATATGAAAGAATTTTGTATCATATGATGTGAAAATGCCCATAAATGTAAGCAAAAATGCTAATATGTCGCATAGTTCAGAAAGTTGACCTGACTGAGCAAAATTAATGTGATTTTTGGATTCAGCACACCAAAATGATCCTAAATCAGCTCAAAAAACTTAAATGATAAATTTGTTGTTGACCAGTGATATCAATCACAAAATCAAGATTATTCCCCTGGAGACCTTTCTTGCTCAACAAATAAATTTAAATGCAGCCTATTTGGGTCTTAGATTACTTCTGAATGTGTTCCTCCGGTTAGAAATGCCATGTATTTTTATTAGAGTATCACATTTGCCTTCAGTTCATGTAGCTAGTAAAAGAAATTGTAAATTGTCTGTAACTGAACCCCATTTATACCAGAGGAGGACATGGTGGTGATGCAACTGAACAAATAATGCTGCCGTGTCTTAAATGTGTGTATGAATAATTGTTTCATTTTCACATGTTTGGGAAGGGGTTAATCTCCGAATAACGGCTTAAGCAACGCAATGTCAGACTGTTGTGGTGCAGTAGTGCTTTGTGGGAGTTCAGTAGATGTAGGTTTATGATATGATCTGTAATAGGCTAGCATAATGATTAGAACTAAATACAATACTACTACTACTACTACTACTAATAATAATAATAATAATAATAATAATAATAGCAATTGCTGATAGGTTAATTGGTTAATCTAAATTGCCCATAGGTGTGAATGTGAGAGTGGTTGTTTGTCTCTATATGTCAGCCCTGCAGTGAACTGGTGACATGTCCAGGGTGTACCCCGCCTTCACCCATAAGTAGCTGGGATAGGCTCCTGCGGCCCCCATGACCCTAGTGAGGATAAAGTGGGTTCAGAAAACGAATGAATGAATGAATAATAGCAATAAGATCAAGTATGCTAAAACATAAATCTAATCCAGGCATCATAACACCACTGCTAGTCCTTGAAATGTTTACATGTTTTATAGAAACCAGTTTTTCTTGGCTCCAAGTAGGACCTGCTATTAGTCATAAGTTTGTTTCATCAGAAATTCTTTGGAAAAGGTGTTTAGTTAATTTTCTTTTCAGCCAAAATCCACCCGAAGTGAGTCAATTTTATGACTCTTCTCTGGCAATAACTGTGACCAGAACTCGTATGTTTTCAGGTTCCTTATGATGAATTGATGTCAAACTGCAATAAAACACATTTTTTTGCCATATTGTAAGAATTCATCACACTGCGAAAAATTTCACACCAACGTGTAAAAATGATGGCTATTCAATTTAGGTCAAATATGAATGTGATACTATGATGTTCTGTTTAAAAAAAGAAAATAAAGTATGTTCATTATTTAGCACAGCCTGAACTTTCACTAGAAGTTTGATTTCACCGTAAAATAAGTCTTGTAGGGGTGTGAGAAAATATCAGTACTGCAATATATCGCGATATTTCATTTCACGGTACTGTACTGATATTAAAAAGTACTGTATTGATATTTTTAGGTATTTATTCAAATGCAGATATGGTGGAGGTTGATGTTTGTTTTTCTTTTTTCTTTATATTTTATGTATTATTATTTAACACTGTTTTATTAAATAATGGTTATTTGAAGCATCCTAAAAGCACTTTTTACTGTCTGAGAATGGCAGATTTTAGCTCATTTGGAAACTAGAAGAATTAGAAAAATGATGTGATATAGCATTAGATCCTGTTCTGATCAAATAAAAATGTGTTTAGTAGGGGCGTTAGAAAATATCGGTTCTGCAATATATCGCGATATTTCACTTCACAATACTGTATCGATGTTAAAAAGTACTGTATCGATATTTTTAAGTATTTATTCAAATGCAAATACTGTGGAGGTTCAATTTTGTTTTTTGTTTGTCTTTATTGTTTATATCTTACTTATTATTATTTAACAGTCTTTTATCAAATAATGTTAATTCCTTTGTTGGGATTGAACAAAAATAATGTTATGATATTAGTTCTGAACTAATAGAATATGAACATTTGAACAGGATGTTAAACTGTATTGTCTGTAAAACATAATTTAAGTTTAAACACAGGAACATTTTGTGATATAGCATTAGATCCTGTCGTGATCAAATATAATTTGTTTAGTATTTGTGCAGATTTCTGGTGTAATTCAATTCTTCAAGGAAATAATCAGTTTAAAAAAAAAGAAACGAACCAAAAAACATCCTTTTTAACAGAATTGTGATATATCGTGATATATCGTATTGTCATCCTAGTATTGTGATTTATATCATATCGCCAGATTCTTGCCAATACACAGCCCTAGTGTTTAGTATTTGTACATATTTCTGGTGCAATTCAGTTCTTCCAGGAAATAATCTTTAAAAGAAAAAAATAAAAAGAAGCAAAAAATTGCTTTTTTTAACAGAATCATGATATATCGTATTGTGATTGTACCATATCACCAGATTCTTGCCAATACACAGCCGTAGTGTTTAGTATTTGTACATATTTCTGGTGCAATTCAGTTCTTCCAGGAAATAATCTTTAAAAAAAAAAAAAGAAAAAATTGCTTTTTTTAACAGTATCATGATATATCGTATTGTGATTGTATCATATCACCAGATTCTTGCCAATACACACCCGTAGTGTTTAGTATTTGTACATATTTCTGGTGCAATCCAATTCTTCCAGGAAATAATCTTAAAAAAAAAAAAAAAAAAAGAAACAAATAAAAAATTGCTTTTTTAACAGTATCATGATATATTGTATTGTGATTGTATCATATCACCAGATTCTTGCCAATACACACCCGTAGTGTTTAGTATTTGTACATATTTCTGGTGCAATTCAGTTCTTCCAGGAAATAATCATTTAAAAAAAGAAACAAACCAAAAAATATCCTTTTTAACAGTATTGTGATAAATTGTGATATATCGTATTGTCATCCTAGTATTGTGATTCGTATCATATCCCCAGATTCTTGCCAATACACACCCGTAGTGTTTAGTATTTGTACATATTTCTGGTGCAATTCAGTTCTTCCAGGAAATAATCATTAAAAAAAAGAAACAAACCAAAAAATATCCTTTTTAACAGTATTGTGATATGTCGTGATATATCGTATTGTCATCCTAGTATCGTGATTTGTGTCGCATTGCCAGATTCTTGCTAATACACACCCCTAGTGTTTAGTATTTGTTCATGTTTCTGGTGCAATTCAATTCTTCCAGGAAGAAATTTTTTTTTTTTTTTTTTTTTTTTTAAAGAAACAAACAAAAAATTGCTTTTTTTAACAGTATCATGACATATTGTATTGTGATTGCATTGTATCACCAGATTCTTGCCAATACACACCCCTAGTGTTCAGTATTTGTACATATTTCCGGTGCAATTCAATTCTTCCAGGAAGTAATCTTTTTTAAAAAAACAAAGAAACAAACAAAAATTGCCTTTTTTAACAGTATCATGACATATCGTATTGTGATCGTATCGTATCACCAGATTCTTGCCAATACACACCCCTAGTGTTTAGTATTTGTACATATTTCCGGTGCAATTCAATTCTTCCAGGAAGTAATCTTTTTTTTAAAAAAGAAACAAACAAAAAATTGCCTTCTTTAACAGTATCATGACATATCGTATTGTGATCGTATCGTATCACCAGATTCTTGCCGATACACACCCCTAGTCTTTTGTGTGAGCTTTTGTTTGCCGGTTTCCATTGCACAGCTTTAAATGTGTATAGAAATCCACTGGAAACAGGGGTATCATTTCAGATTTCTTCCCATTCTACCAAAGGCTTTGTGTTCGCAAAACCACCAAGACCACCTTTTTTCCTCCCGTTTTAGCTTCGCATTAGCAAGACGAGCCACTGTGTCTTTGCCACCCCATTCACCGCACTTGCATTCGCTCAGTGCAGGTGACCTGATGAGAACAAGGCCCTTATCTCTCTCTGCTCCCAAGAAGAATTGAGCACGTCTCCTCCGCCCATATTGTAACATTAAAGCAGTCGATTGCCCCATGCTATCACATCAGCCACTAGTGTAGAATAATGCAGTCCGGGCTTTCAGTGATAGAAAGATGCCTATCATTCTTTGCTGAGCTTTTGCTCTCCTTGCAGGGCTGCGTGTTTAATATGACTCTACAAATGTGATTTAGTGGGCAGATAGCCTTGGGACTCAGAGGTCTGTGCTGCAGAGACCTGTGGTGTGTAGAATACAGCACCGACGTATGTAGGTTAAGGTTATCTCTCTGATGGATATGTTGTAGGACTGGATGTAGGGGAGGAATTCTCGCAGAAAAAGGTGGATGGATTTGGTTGAGAGGACGCAGCATTGTGCTTTAGCATACAGAGCCACGAGATAACACAACACACAATTTAGATTATTCACAGTTTTAAGCTTCTTCGCTGAGAATTTGTCGGTTATCCCCTTAAGCCACGGAGCAGACTCGTCCTTGTTGCATCTTTTCAGAAAGTGTTCTCTATGGAAGTAAATCGGTCTCATCAGATTTTGAATTATAAAAGCTATTGAATTTCTAGCACTGATTTTTTTTTTTTTGCACTGAAATTAAATATCTGAATTTTTTTTTGCACTGACATTAAGTATCTGATTT
The DNA here is from genome assembly GCF_902148855.1 of Sphaeramia orbicularis. Lineage (NCBI taxonomy): Eukaryota > Metazoa > Chordata > Actinopteri > Kurtiformes > Apogonidae > Sphaeramia > Sphaeramia orbicularis. Next base: position 30,617,960 of record NC_043974.1, read on the forward strand.
TTGTTTTGTTTTTTTTGCACTGAAATTAATTAACAAAATTTTGTTTTTTTTGTACTGAAATTAAGTATCTGAATTTTTTTTGCACTGACATTAAGTATCTGATTTTTTTTTTTTTTTGCACTAAAATTAATTAACACATTTTTTTTTTGCACTGAAATTAAGTATTTGAATTTTTTTTTTTGCACTGAAATTAATTAACAAAATTTTGTTTTTTTTTTTGCACTGAAATTAAGTACCTGATTTTTTTTTTTGCACTGACATTAAGTATCTGATTTTTTTTTTTTTTTTTTTGCACTGAAATTAATTAACAATTTTTTTTTTTTGCACTGAAATTAAGTATCTGAATTTTTTTTTTTTTTGCACTGAAATTAAATATCTGAATTTTTTTTTGCACTGACATTAAGTATCTGATTTTTTTTTTGTTTTTTTTGCACTGAAATTAATTAGCAAAATTTTGTTTTTTTTGTACTGAAATTAAGTATCTGAATTTTTTTTACACTGACATTAAGTATCTGATTTTTTTTTTTTTTTTGCACTAAAATTAATTAACACATTTTTTTTTTGCACTGAAATTAAGTATTTGAATTTTTTTTTTTGCACTGAAATTAATTAACAAAATTTTGTTTTTTTTTTGCACTGAAATTAAGTACCTGATTTTTTTTTTTGCACTGACATTAAGTATCTGATTTTTTTTGTTTTTTTTTTTGCACTGAAATTAATTAACATTTTTTTTTTTTTTGCACTGAAATTAAGTATCTGAATTTTTTTTTTTTTGCACTGAAATTAAATATCTGAATTTTTTTTTGCACTGACATTAAGTATCTGATTTTTGTTTTGTTTTTTTGCACTGAAATTAATTAACAAAATTTTGTTTTTTTTTGTACTGAAATTAAGTATCTGAATTTTTTTTGCACTGACATTAAGTATCTGATTTTTTTTTTTTTTGCACTAAAATTAATTAACACATTTTTTTTTTGCACTGAAATTAAGTATTTGAATTTTTTTTTTTTTGCACTGAAATTAATTAACAAAATTTTGTTTTTTTTTGCACTGAAATTAAGTACCTGATTTTTTTTTGCACTGACATTAAGTATCTGATTTTTTTTTTTTTGCACTGAAATTAATTAACAATTTTTTTTTTGCACTGAAATTAAGTATCTGAATTTTTTTTTTTTTGCACTGAAATTAAATATCTGAATTTTTTTTTGCACTGACATTAAGTATCTGATTTTTTTTTTGTTTTTTTTGCACTGAAATTAATTAACAAAATTTTGTTTTTTTTTGTACTGAAATTAAGTATCTGAATTTTTTTTGCACTGACATTAAGTCTCTGATTTTTTTTTTTTTTTGCACTAAAATTAATTAACACATTTTTTTTTTTGCACTGAAATTAAGTATTTGAATTTTTTTTTTTTGCACTGAAATTAATTAACAAAATTTTTTTTTTTTTTTTGCACTGAAATTAAGTACCTGATTTTTTTTTTGCACTGACATTAAGTATCTGATTTTTTTTTTTTTTTTTTTTTTTGCACTGAAATTAATTAACAATTTTTTTTTTTGCACTGAAATTAAGTATCTGAATTTTTTTTTTTTTGCACTGAAATTAAATATCTGAATTTTTTTTTGCACTGACATTAAGTATCTGATTTTTTTTTTGTTTTTTTTGCACTGAAATTAATTAACAAAATTTTGTTTTTTTTTGTACTGAAATTAAGTATCTGAATTTTTTTTTGCACTGACATTAAGTATCTGATTTTTTTTTTTTTTTTTTTGCACTAAAATTAATTAACACATTTTTTTTTTTGCACTGAAATTAAGTATTTGAAATTTTTTTTTTTGCACTGAAATTAATTAACAAAATTTTTTTTTTTTTTTTTGCACTGAAATTAAGTACCTGATTTTTTTTTTTGCACTGACATTAAGTATCTGATTTTTTATTTTTTTTTGCACTGAAATTAATTAACAATTTTTTTTTTTTGCACTGAAATTAAGTATCTGAATTTTTTTTTTTTTTGCACTGAAATTAAGTAACTGAATTTTTTTTTTTACACTTAAATTAAGTATGTGAATTTTTTGTCTCTGAATTCAACTATGTTCCTAAATTTAGAATAAAAAAAATTCAAATACAAAAAAAATTCAGATGCAAAAAATTCAAAAGCAAAAAATTCAGATGCAAAAAAGTCAGATCACACATCCGGGCTGACCGTCTTCCTTCATTGGTGTCACATGACCAACCTAATGTAACTTGATTGGCTGGCTGTCGGTTTGACTTGAGATAGAATCGATTGCTTTTCCTTGGTGTTCCGGATGTGTGAGCTGAATTTTTTGTGTCTGAATTTTTTGCGTCAGAATTTTTTGCATCTGATTTTTTGGCGTCTGAATTTTTTGCATCGGAATTTTTTTAACTTCTAAATTTATGAACGCAGTAGAATTCAGAGACAAAAAAATTCAGTGCAAAAAAATTCAGCGCAAGAAATGAAATGGCTTTTATAATTCAAAACCTGATGAGACAGATTTACTTCTGTAGTTCTCCCTCAGAGCCGATTCCTACGACATGTTTTCCTTCAATTCTCATCCCACCTTGTCTATATTCATCCTCGATTCAATTACTTTTTTAGTTTCAGCACAGACTCCTCTCCGTCTATACTACACTGCTCTCCGAAGCGTGTTGCTACCCACAGATTTATGTCGGAGCTGAAGGATGGCTGTCCAATTTTCTGCATGGGTAGCAGTGCTGGTGGCATTGTGTGTTTTAAAAGCTCTTGTCAGATGTGCGTTAAGGATGTATAGACCACACAGCCATGTAATTCTTCCAGACACTGGCCGTTTCTGTCACATCCTGCCATTAGCTTGTGTATCGCAGCGATTTGTCATGTGAGTTCTTTTGGTCGAACTGAGATTGTCTGTATATGTGGGAGCATTGGTATGCATTGCACTACGTGTGAATCATCAGTCACTTGCAAACTGCAAGTCTTTCCACTCAAATGACTCAAATTGCAAGAGCAGAAATCCTTTTTTTTTTTTTTTTTTTTTTTTTTTTTTTTTTGTATTTTTGACTGGATATTAATTTCAGTGGAGAAAATGACCATCTGAATGGTCACATCCCTCATGGTTGAAGGTGAGGAGTGAATATCAATTATATTTTCAACTTTTTAATATTGACAGCTCTGAAATTGGTTTTGCAGCTTTCAAAAGGTGGATTTCTTAATTCATTTGGCCTTCTATCCCTTATTTTCATCGATTTTTAAAGGTTCAATGTGTGATGTATAGTCACATCTAGTGGTGAAGTTGCAGATTTCACTGCTCTGCCCTCATGTGAACCTGATGTATAGTAGCCACTTCGATGTAGTTAAAGGGGTCATGTTTTGCAAAACCCACTTTTATTAGTCTTTTGTACATTTATGTGTATTTGGACCCTAATAGTTCAGAAAGTTTGTATTTGAACCCTCTAGATCAGGGGTGTCAAACTCATTTTGGTTCAGGGGCCATATTTAGCCCAGTTTGATCTCAAGCGGGCCAGACCAGTGAAATAATAACTTAATAACCTATAAATAATCACAAATCCGAGTTTTTCTTTTTGTTTTAGTACAAAAAAAAAACAATTAAATTTTGAAAATATTCACATTTTACAAAAAAAGATGTCAATAACCTGAAAAAACTGAAATTTAATTTGAAAAGTTAGTGCAATTTTAACAATATTATGCCTCGACTTATTATTTATACATGTACGTTACACAGAATGTTACACAAACATTTGATAACAGGCAGAATATTGTTAAAATTTTTGAGTTTGGAACTAAAATTTGAACAATTTCTACAATATTCCGTCTCTTGTTATTAACACAACTCCAGATCACAGTGGATCCATAAATGCACAAAATATTTAGTAACAGGCAGAATATTGTTAAAATTGTACATTTCAGGTTGTTCATCTTTGTTTTTATTTATGTATTTCTTTTGCATTTTATTGTGAAAGAATAGTTTTGTAAATGTAAATATTTTCACAGTGTAATGTTATTTTTTTCACTTAAATGTTTTCCAAATAATTTTTCACAAAGAAATTTTGTCGTTGTCATTATTTATGGGTTATTGTGTTGTTATGTTTACTGTAGATCACATTGGTCTGTATGTGGAACCTGAACCAAAATGATTTGGATAACTTTGACTGTTCAGGTTAATTTTTGCACTTTCATCCTGCAGAGGGCCGGAATGGAACCTTTGGTGGGCCAGATTTGGCCCCCGGGCCACATGTTTGACACCTGTGCTCTAGGTGCTGCAAAGCTATCTTTATATTCATTCCGCCAAAAATCGAATAGATTTCTACAACCCGTGTCAATTCCGTCTTAATTTGTTAAGCTTTTTAAGTAGTTATGTCACGACATTTGTACATATAAGGTCAAGACTTCCGACAAACATTTCTCTGAGTACCCTGTAATACAGGGGTGTCAAACTCATTTTCTTCCGGGGGCCACATTCAGCCCAATTTAATCTGAAGTGGACTGGACCAGTAAAATAATAGCATGATAGCCAATAAATAATGACAACCCCAAATTGTTTTAGTGCAAAAAATGACATTCACTTATGCCAGTATTTACATTTACAAACTATCCAAACAAAAAGGATGTGAATGACCTGAAAAAAATGAAATTTGTAAAGAAATATAAGTGCAATTTTATCAATATTATGCCTCAACTTATCATTTATTCATATGCATTACAGATCAGATCTACAAAGGCACAAAACATTTAGTAGCAGGCAGAATATTGTTAAAATTACACTTAATTTTCTTTAGACATCTCAGGTTGTTCATATTTGTTCAGGTTATTCACATTTTATTGTTAAAGAATAGTTTGTTAAAGTAAACATTTTCATAATTTAATGTTTTTTGCACTAAATCAAAGAGAAAAAAAAGAGTGTTGTCATTATTTATAAGTTATTATGATATTATTTTTGAGTTTGATGCCCTAACTTTCACTTTGCAAATTCATCCCGTGGGCTGGATTGGAATCTTTGGCCGGCCGGTTTTGGCCCCTGGGCCGCATGTTTGACACCTGTGCCATAATTGTTTGTCAGCAGCAGTGGTCGTAATAAAAACTAAAAATATGTCCAAACTTGGAGCCGATTACCTAAAATGTTCAGTTGTTGGTTGTATTAATGAACTCAAGGGGCTGAACAGGACAGAGCAGCACAGCCAATAACCTGGAGGGGGGTGGGGTCATGTGCATTTAAAGGGCCAGTGCTCAAAATGACCTTTCTGGTGTCATTACTCAGAAATAGGGTTGAAGATGGATCTGTGGAGTTGAATTAATGAAGAATTCAGACCCAGGCATAGCATTTACAGGTTATGTAGACCACAGGGAAATGTTTTAAAATGCAGAAATCCATTTAAAAAAAAGCAAAATATCACTCCTTTAAAGGAATACGAACTTCATTCATTACTCAAACATTGTAGGTATCATTAATGCACTTCAACTCTGAATGGCAGTGGACGTAAAATAAAAGGAAGTTCAGAACCGTGGCAGCCGAAGATGGTGGAGAACAAAAACAGAAAAACAGAACCATTCATATTTTCAATCACAGACTTATAAATATTCAAATCCATTTGAAGGTGATGGATAATGAAATTTCTAATATAACCAGCAACAGACACACACACACACACACACACACACACACACACACACACACAGTTTTTTGTCAGTTCACATTCACTATCAGCTCCATCAGCCCCCCCACCCCCCCTCCAACTTATTTCAATAAAGAAATCCCCATAATCGCTTATTAGAAGAAAACATCCATCTGAAAAACGTTTTTTGTCTTCCTTCTCCCATTAATCATGTTCTGATCCTTGGCGTCCCTGGATATAAAACTGGATATGAAGTAGTTTAAAGTAACTCTAATATGATGCTAAATGCTAATAATGATGCTTCACTTTTGATAATATCATATAATGGCATATCCTACTGTGACACAGGAAAGTAAAACTTTTGTTTTTTTTTTACATTAAATGATTGCCTTGATTGGAAACAGTGTGATGCAACAGTTTTTTTCCAGATACATTTAGTTTTTCTTTTATTTATTTATGTATTTATTTATTTATTTGAAGTAAAACTGTGAAACTCTTGTGCCCTACAGATGATAGAAATACACAGCTGGGTTTCAGGGAGATATAATAATATATCATTAACAGTATTTTCACTGCATTTTGCAACTAAATTTTGCTTAATTTTACTGAATGAGGTTTTTCTTGTAATAGAGTATAATATATAATATAAAAGAGTCTGGTTTATTCTTCTAGAGTTGGACAATATGACCAAAAAATTCAATCCTTGAGTTTTGATTTCCGATTTTAATTGATTCCTCTCTGACTGTATGAACTCAAGGATAATCCTAACTGACAAATTGTTTCACTGAAACTATAAATCATATATCCTCCTGAGACCCAGCAATGCATTTTTTCCTCTGTAGGGTTCAAGAGTTTCACCACCATCATCCAAATACTTGCACTAGTTGGTTAACTGGTTTAGCTAAATTACCCATAGGTGTGAATGTGTAAGTGGTTGGTTGTTTGTCTCTATACAGTTACGGAAAAAAATATTAGACCACCCTTGTTTTCTTGAATTTCTTGTTCATTTTAATGCCTGGTACAACTAAAGGTATATTTGTTTGGAGAAATATAATAATAACAACAAAAATAACTCATAAGAGTTTAACCCTTTCATGCATAAATTATGAAAACCTTAGTCAAAATTTTTTTCTTAAGTGTTTTTATTCCTCCTTAGGCATGAAAAAAACAATGTGATCGAGGTTTTTTTTTTCTTTTCATAGAGTTACATAATGTCCATGCATTTAATTTTTGAAGTAAAGAAACGTGTCTACAACACAATATCAGAAATTAAATGAAAACAATGAAATAAAAACATTTTAATGCTGCTAATCTGATGTTTTCTCACATTTTAACATATTCTAATGCTAGTTATTATTCATTTCATGGAGATAATATGCAAAAAAAAACAACCTTTTTGTCTAACAAATAATTGATTTTTTTTTTTTTTTTTAAATTCAAATTTATATGACTGTTTTTACGTGTATGTGTATGTTTCATGCTGCTGATAACACTGTGAATTTCCCCATTGTGGGATCAATATATGAATATCTTATCTTATTTACAGTAAAACATGTCACTGCAGATCAGGTTTATCAAGAACAGCAAAGTTACAGTGATGATCTGAATTGCAGTGTATGGGATGGTGCACAAGTGTCCACTGTGTTGGCTGATATGCAACTAAAACAGCAAAATCCATGAATATACAAGAGAACAGCTGGAGAATAACTGTCCACTGTAGTGACCGCTATGCATGAAAGGGTTAATTTCAGAGCTGATATCCATGTTTTCTTGATAATAACCAAAATCACTTCAGTTCTTACATCAATATCTACAGCATTGTACTGACAAAAACAGTGCTTTTAGGCCTGCCATGTTATTTCTGTCTGTTTTAGTCACATGATACACACAGGAGATAGTACTTGATTGAATAACCATTGTTTTTGATGACTTTTGATGGTTTAATAATTTTTTTCCGCAAATGTATGTCCAGGTAATTATTGAAAATGAGAATCAGTTCTCAACTGCACTCAAAAAAATAATTAAGCCAAAAATGTTTACTTTATGTATTTCAATTACATGTAAATTTTCCATGTAATTTTATGACATAAGTTTAATGTAAAGAGTTGCATTTAATACAATGTTTTCTCTATCATATTGAGTCAATATGAATAAATGAAATACCTTCAGTCCGATTTGCTTTAGTTAATGCAAATTTTTACATAAACTGTGTTTGACTGTGATGCTCAGTGTGATCTAGTTAAGAAAGTTTACTTTATTGGTTTAGATTCACTTTATACTAAGCATATTCACATTATGTTTGACTTTTTCGGATAAATAAACTTTAAATTTCATATATTTCAGTTACATTTTACTTTAAAATATTACTTCATGTTTATTAGAGCCAAGAATAATTTTTTTGAGTGTGTGTTACCTGGTTAAAGGTTAAATAAATAAATCATGCTATTTCCAATCACGGCAATTGTTTAATGAAAAAAAGCTAAACTTTCACAGGTTTTGATAAAAAAAAAAGTACATTTACAATTACAGGTCGCAAGAAATGCCTTCAGAAGAATCATTTTGATTTTGTGATTAGGCGTTTTTCATGATTTTCAGAAAGAAAAACCTCTTCATTTCAGTTTGATACACTTCCCAGACTTAACTTCTTTTACAACTGATCACTGTCCATCTGAAGCGAAAACTTAAATGACATACTGGTGAGCAGTTTTCACCCATGGGGGGATGGGGAGGGGGGGTCACACAGCCTGTTTCTATGTGGATGCAGTCATAGTTATGTCTTTCTTTGTAGTCACTCTGAAAGGTTGACATGCTCCCATATGACCGGCCCCCCTCCTCACAGGGGTCCTGCGATATCTCGGTTGTCTCCTTCCAGGCCTGAATGGGCACATTGTGCTGCCGCCCGCCGCTGCTCCGCAGACCTCTTGGCCCTCCACACACACCTGTCAAACCATGTCCTTGGCGCCTTGGGTGCTGAGACACTCCAGAGCCCCCCTGCTGCACACATGGTCATTGAACCCCGACGCACATACGCACACGGCGAAAAAGCAATCACATGCGAACAAATAAACACATGCGGTCAGGCGGGCGTATGTACGGACACATGCATGTATACAAAGAGGCACACACAATTGAATTCCATCTGAACACAGCATACATGCGTGCATTCATACACACCAGTGCAGACCAAGCACACACTAAAAGACTTGAGTTTATTGGAAACACACTTCGCTCCCCTCCCCTTTGCCAAGGTTATATTCAGTGTTCAGAAAGGGTCAAGTTCCATATTTGTCGGGTTGGGGAGGGCACAGAAGGTTGTTTGGGGTGCACATGGAAACAGGACTGAGAAGTAAACTACCTGTAACTCGATCCACGACTTCAATCAGTTGCAGGTTTTCTGTTGGACTGAGAGGGCCTTATTTCAGGGGCTGAGTTGGAGTTCCTTAATGTTACGGAGGAAACTTTTGCAGAACATCGAGGTTTTACTTTATTTATTTTTTTTTAATATATTAAACTAAGTCCTTTTTAATCTGTTTGATTTGGCTCAACAAGTTCATAGGCGTATACAGGGTGGAGAAGCAAAATTTACAATATTTTGAGGTAGGGATTGAAAGACAGTGTATGACCAATTAGTTTATTGAAAGTCATGAGAATTTATTTGCCACGAGAAAATGGACATAATAGAAAATGTTTTTATTCTATGTGTCCTCCTTCTTTCTCAATAACTGCCTTCACACACTTCCTGAAACTTGCGCAAGTGTTCCTCAAATATTCGGGTGACAACTTCTCCCATTCTTCTTTAATAGTATCTTTAAGAAAGTGGACATTGCTGTGTGATGTTCTATTGGTAGCATGTTCTAAAACGCCCCAAATAGCAGAATCCAGAGGGTTTAGATCTGGGCTAGAAGGCGGGCATAAACATGATTCCCAAAAATTGCTAAAGTTGGATTTGTTGCTGTTGTCAACAAGTGTTTTGGTGTTCTTGTGTAAGATTTGAACTTCAAATCATATTTTACTGCATTTCTAACGGTCTTGTCGTCTACCTCAAGTTCAGTTGCCATTTTTCTCATGGATTTGGTTGGATCCTTTAGGATTTTGGATTTGAGAGCTTTAATAAAAGCTTTGGTACGTTTTTTGTTGCTTCCTCCACTTCCAGACTTTCTGGTAATAGTTTTGCTCATAGTCATTCTCTTCTTTCCATTATAAACAGTCTTTATGGACACTCCAACTGTTTTTGAAATCTCCTTTGGTGTGACGAGTGCATTCAGCAAATCACACACTCTTTGACGTTTGCTTTCCTGATTACTCATATGGGCAAAAGTTTCTGAAAAGGTATGGATAATAGTGTTAGGTATGATTATGACATCAGTATATGTTTGGTTTCAAAACAATTGACGTAGTGCCTGCTGAGAAAAAACAACTAAATGTTCATTGTAAATTTTGCTTCCCCACCCTGTACATGGTTAATTAAATATGGGAAATGACCTGATTTTTACTGAAAATCCAAGGTTAAATGTGGAGAAACTGCATAGGAAATCCCTATAAAAATAAGTAATAAGTAAAAACACTTCAGATCAATCATGAAACATTGTTCTGGGACTCAACTACAAACACACTTTCAATCAGTGTTTACCAAAGTACACTCAGGACTACGGATAAGAAAGCTGCCAGTCATTTTCTTGGCCTAAATATTTCACTTCGCGACACTCAACGTGCTTTGGTCATCAGCTCGCGAACTAAATGTTCATTGTAAATTTTGCTTCCCCACCCTGTATACGTGAACATTTGTGTATGCGTGACCCCTTTTCCCTTCTCTATGACTCCACTTGAGGTTTCCTAGTTTTCCAGGGAGTTTCTCAATATTCAAAGTAGGACCAGGTAGTAGAATATATATTCCTAATGATGATATTCTTATATATAGATAGATCAGGCTCTCTCGCTAAAGTGCCACATGTGGGTAGAGCTCCTGTTTGACCAATAAATCTCAGAGGGCTATTAGGCAAACTGACAGCTGTAATCGTGTCATAAAAAGGCTCCTCGTTTACAGGTTTCATGCTAATGCCTGACATGTCAGACTTTGATACACATACAAGAACAGGGATTTCATGGTGCATTCGGCGGCACGTCGTAAAGTTTGAAATCTACATTGCATGGTATGGAAAAAGACATGGACAGATTTCATGATGCGTTCAAGCACACGTCATAAATTCAGAAATCTGTGCTCAAATGGCCACAAACGGTGGAATATTCTTCCAATAGGCAGCGACCTGGATTTAACCATCTGATAATTACTGTAATCTTTGACACAATCCAGTCCATTGTGTCCCCTGCTGTCCCTGCTGCCCCTGTGCTCTGTAAAGCTGACAGCAATGACTTCCTAAACTTCTTCACAGACAAGATCAGGGATATTAAACACAATATCCCACCACCCTCTGGCCGTCTGACCCTATCTGATCCCCCTCTGCAAACCTGGTCCTCTTTCGACCCTGTGACACTGGAGGACATCTCAGCACTTTTATCCAAAACGAAACCCTCCTCCAACTCTGCAGACATCCTCCCCCATAAGCTCCTTGTCGGTGTCTTTGACACTATTGGACCATGGGTCATAAAGTTTTTTAACCTGTCGCTCACAACTGGTTTGTTTCCCAGCTCCTTCAAACAGGCCATCATAGAACCTAAACTAAAGAAAACCACACTGGACCCCACAGACTTCAAAAGCTACAGGCCCATTTCAAAGCTCCCCCTATTGGCCAAAATCCTTGAGAAAGCAGTGTCTAAACAACTTACAGCTTTTCTGGAGACACACCAGATCTATGACACTTTTCAGTCTGGGTTTAGACAACGCCACTCAACAGAAACCGCACTATTAAAAGTGTCTAGTGACATCCTGATGGCAGCTGACTCCGGGAAATCCACGGTCTTGGTCCTGCTAGATCTCTCCTCGGCCTTTGACACAGTGGACCATACCATAATGATTGAGAGACTGAGGGACCTGGTAGGGATGTCAGGTCATGTGCTAGACTGGTTCTCCTCTTACCTGACCGGCAGAAGCTTCACTGTGTCAATAAACAACTTCCAATCTGACTCAGCGGATCTACTGTGTGGTGTGCCCCAAGGCTCTGTCCTGGGACCAGTCCTATTCTTACTCTATGTCCTCCCACTTGGCCACATTATCCGACAGTACAGTGATGTCTCCTATCATCTATTCGCGGATGACATCCAGATATACTGCTCCTTTAACTCCTCTGAGCCCCACAAACTGAGTTCCTTAATCAACTGCTTGTCAGAGCTGAAGCAGTGGCTGAATGATAACAGCCTCCAGCTGAACTCCAGCAAAACTGAGACCCTCATCATTGCCCCGGATAGTGCAATCCCAGGGATCAAACATCACCTTGGAGACCTGAGTTCCTCGGTAAAGACAAAACTGAGGAATCTGGGTGTCATCTTTGACCAGGACATGTCTTTAGAATTCTACTCCAAACACCTAGTCAAAAACTGTTTCTTCCACCTACGCAACATCTCCAAACTCAGATCTATGGTGTCCACAAATGAGCTCGAGATGATCGTTCACGCTTTCGTATCTTCTCGCTTAGACTACTGCAACAGCCTGTTTACATGCTTAAACAAGAAGGAGCTGGCCCGTCTACAGTTTGTCCAGAACTCTGCTGCCAGGCTTTTGACCCGCACAAACAGGAGAGCCCACATCACTCCCATCCTTAAATCTCTCCACTGGCTCCCTGTTCTATATCGTCTTCATTTCAAAATTCTTGTGCTAACTTTCCGGGCCCTACATGGCCAGGCCCCTGCATACATTGCTTCCCTGATCCAGCCCTACAGCTCGACTCGTAGCTTGAGGTCTTCAGGACAGCACCTGCTGATGGTTCCACGCACCTGTTTTAGCACACGCGGTGACAGGTCTTTTAAAGCTGTGGCACCACGTCTATGGAATGACCTGCCTCTACACCTACGGTCCATGGACTCTGTAGAGAGCTTTAAGAAACACCTCAAAACCCTCCTGTTCAAAAAGGCTTTTTAGTCTCCCACCTGACCCAGGACCACCACAGACTGATTACACTCTATGTATTCATCATAACGTACTCCATGTGTCACCCCCCCCCCCAGTCTCTCTATATCTCTATCGCTCTCTCTTTTCTCCTCCTTTACTCTCTCTCTCTCTCTTTAACCCCAACTGGTCAAGGCAGACAGCCATCCTTCAGGAGTCTGGGTCTGCTCGAGGTTTCTGCTGTTAAAGGGAAGTTTTTCCTCGCCACTGTCACCAATCACAAGTGTTTGCCCCTGAAGGACTCTGTTGGGTCTCTGTAAACTTAATTTGATTCTGATTTGAATTGATAAAGCACTTTGTGACTCTGTCTGTGAAAAGTGCTCTATAAATAAAATTTACTTTACTTTACTTACTTTACTGTAGTGATTATTTAACCCTTTAACTGATGCACTGAGTAGCTTCTTATTTCTGACACATCCATAAATTTTCCAGAGAACGTAAAGATTGGACAATTCCAGGATTGACTGGGCTCATTGGGTTTTATTTATTTAACCCTTATTTAACCGGGTAAATTAGTTGGGAACTGGTTCTCATTTCCAATAACGACCTGGTGGTCAGTAGAGCGGTTCAAGGACTATGAGACATCATTTTCAGAGTCCAGACCTGAACCCCATTGAGAATCTTTGGGATGTTCAGGAGAAGACTTTATGCGGTGGCTCCCAGCATCAATACAAGACCATGGCAAAAAATGAATGCAGCTATGAACAGAGGTCAATGTTGTGAAATTTGCTGCGACACTGCATAAATATTTCATGGCATAAATGATGCCATTGTTGATGTTTCTGCAATCCAAGCTAAAGGAGGCCTAACATAATATTGTGCAGGATTTTTTTTTTTGGCCAGGTACCCAGCCAGCATGTCCATGTGGGCCCCAGAAGGGTTACATTTGGGCTGCATACAAGGGTCCCATGTGGGTTTGTCCGTAGTTTCCATGGTGGCCCCACATGTGTTTGCCCATATCAGAATCAGAATCAGAGATCTGAATATCTCATATTATTTATTCTTTACACTATTTTATCCCACTATATTTATCTTTCATGTTATTTGCACAACTTAAATTTTATGTTTTACAAATATCTTAGTTTGCAATACTTTTTTTTTTTTTTTTAATGTAAATAACGGTGCCTTTTACTGATATTTGTTGTTGTTTTACTGATATTTTTTTTGTCTGTCTGTAAATTCTTGCACTGAAATGGAGAGCTTTACCTCAGTTTCGCTGTACATGGTACAATGACAATAAAGAGATTATTATTCTAATTTTGATTCTGATTCTGATATGGGTAAACACATGTGGGGCCACCATGGAAACTGTGGACAAACCCTGTTGAGCCGCATTATGTAATAAATTCCCATTATGTAATAAAAGTTCAAAATGTAATAAGAATGTCACATCATCTTGTAATATTAGCCGCATTATGTAATAAACTGACGCATTTTGTAATAAACTACCTCAATGCATTATATAGTAAATTTTTCGCATTATGTAGTAAGTTATTACAATTTGAGAAATGTATTACAAAATGCACTTGACACATTTTTATTTTCAGGAAAATGTAATGTGCTAAATTAATCTTTAAACTGTGTGGTTAAAGTTCAGATTACATTACCTGTAGCTCCTGTGACTAATTTCTTCTAATTTGCTCTGAAATTATATTAATTTGGATTGTTATTACATAATGAACCATGTTATAACTTTTTTTTTTTTAATAAAAATGTGTCAAGTGCATTTTTTAATAAACTTCTCAAATTGTAATAACTTACTACATAATGTGAAAAAATGTACTATATAATGCGTTGACGTAGTTTATTATAAAATGTGTCAGTTTATTACATAATGCGCCTTTATTACAAGATGATGTGACATTCTTATTACATTTGGAACTTTTATTACATAATGGGAATTTATTACATAATGCGGCTCAACAATGCATTATATAGTAAATGTTTTCACATTATGTAGTAAATTTTTTCATATTATGTAGTAAGTTATTACAATTTGAGAATTTATTACAAAATGCACTTGACACATTTCTATAAAAAAAAAAAGTATTATTAAAAAAAAAAAAAAAGTAATAACATGGGTCATCATGTAATAACAATCCAAATTAATATAATTTCAGAGCAATTTAGAAGAAATTAGTCACAGGAGCTACAGGTAATGGAATCTGAACTTTAACCACAGTTTAAAGATTAATTTAGTACATTACATTTTCCTGAAAATAAAAATATGTCAAGTGCATTTTGTAATACATTTCTCAAATTGTAATAACTTACTACATAATGAGAAAAAATGTACTACATAAAAGTTTATTACAAAATGCGTCAGTTTATTACATAATGCGGCTTTATTACAAGATGACGTGACATTCTTATTACATTTGGAACTTTTATTACATAATGGGAATTTATTACATAATGCGGCTCAACAAACCCACATGGGACCTTTATATGCAGCCCAGTTGTAACCCTTCTGGGGCCCACATGGACATGCTGGCTAGGGTAGTGTATGTATGATTAAACATTTATGTGGATCAGTTTGGAATATATGTGGTCCTGTTTATTGTCGTATCATCCAGCTCTAGGGTGTTGTGTATCGTGCAGATCAAAACCAGTGTCAGGCAAATTTTTGATTTACAATATAGGTCTTTTAACGCGTTTTATAAAAGTAAGTTTGATATATCAGATTCAGATTCAGAAAACTTTATGGATCCCAGAGGGCAATTTATTCCCAGCGTTTCTCAAAGCAGTTCTCACACAAACACATACAGTTGACAAGTAGAACTCCTCTACTTTACCCAACCGACAATACAAAACAATGTATTATGATTCAAATACTTCAGAATACGCCACCTACTGAATTTAATAATTTGATAGCAGAGGGCACAAAAAAATTGGAAAAGCGGTTTGTTTTCCGTACCGGCGCCTAAAAACGACACCCTGAAGGCACCATGACAAGGAGAGTGAGTACTAGATACTGTAGATTGAATTCGCCGCAGAAAGAGTTTACATTAAATCGGTCTCAATAAGGACATTATTTTTAGCACGATGACACATTTAGTGAGCGAAATGTAACTCACAACCCACCGAAGGTACCGGTAATCCTCCTTTCTGGTGTCTTGCAGCACTCATCTGGAGTACACCCTCTGTCTCTAAGAGAGGCCTTGGCCGTTAACCCTCCGTGGAACCGATGCCGCTCTCAACGTAGCGTTATCATCAAAGACAAAAATGCTAAATGGCTGATTGCACATGCATGCGATGTGCACCCTCATGAAGGACCTATGGTGTCAAGTCCCACTAGTGTCACCCATACAATTTTCCCCGCTATTGACTTTTATGTTCTGCTGCAAGGTTGGTCATCACGGTGGGAATATGTATGTAATCCAAATAAAGACAAGCGTGATTATCATAATGATATGCTCCTGCTAAGGTAAACAACTTCCTGGCCCCAGCAGATGGGAAAACCACTGTGGTGTTTTGACAGCCTATTTTTGACGATCTATTTCATGCATTTAGCATTGGGCACGGTCGACATGAAGCCTTTTAAGAAGCAGCTCTGCATTGGGATTTCTGGTGAGATCG
This sequence comes from Sphaeramia orbicularis, assembly GCF_902148855.1. Taxonomy (NCBI): domain Eukaryota; kingdom Metazoa; phylum Chordata; class Actinopteri; order Kurtiformes; family Apogonidae; genus Sphaeramia; species Sphaeramia orbicularis. The sequence continues at coordinate 30,634,225 of NC_043974.1, forward strand.
TCTGATAGGAGAAATCTCGGGTTTTTTTTGGCTTTGGAAGCAATCTAGGGCCGCAGGACTACAAAAACAGGATATTTACATAAATATTCAAACACTTGAGCTCACATACACCCACGTATAAAAATTTAAAGCGCTGTTGCTGTGTAACACTTCAGCTGAACCCATTCTTCTTCAGGCTATGTGCATTCAACCGCAATTTGTTTCCTCAGACACAAAGAACACCACACAATTGCATTAACGCATACAGAGCAACCTAAAGACTCATATCCCAAGGATCATCCCTTTCCAATTAGGGCCAATTAGGGCCCTTGGAAAAGGAAGTCTACCAGGAAAACACGGTCCTCTTTGGTGTTATGTATCCCTTTTCAGCTCTTCTCATTGGTGTGCCAGGCCAGAGTCAGGGAGAGGAAATAGGGACTTGAGGGAAAAGATAGAAAACTATAAAGGACAGAAGTATAGATCAGGATCGTAGCTGGTATTTAATGTGCATTTTGAGGTATCGCATTAGGACACGTTGATGGAAAAACTTCCTGAATTTCCAGTGGTTATTACCCTTGCTCGAGGCGGGTTTTGCTTTTATCAAAAAAGTGCTAACGTGCATAATGGGTGATGGAAAGGCATTTCCTGAATAAGGTCTGATTTAGCAAACATTTAACTCGGGGGTGTCCAAACTTTTTTTAAAGAGGGCCAGATCTGATAATGTGGAGATTGACAGGGGCCAGTGGTCCCTTCGGACGTTTTTTAAACAGTAAAAATTACATATAAAAGCAATAATTTTAAAAACAACTTTATTTTCATTGTCAAAATATCATTTTTTTAAATGGCAATGTAACCAAATCTAAGCCACTCAGGTGTGAACAAATTAAAAAAAAAAACAATTCTGCCTTCCTTTCACATCTGGAGTCAGATAACATAGAACAAACCGTGTGGAGTATCTTAAACGTCCAAGAAGTTGATAAAAATCTTAACCCCACATTCATTTTAAACATGACTTATATGAGTAATCATTACTCATATATTACTCAGTAATGCAAAGTCTGTTAACGTTTAAGATGAAAACATATGACTCTTACTCTTGTCTTTCACAAAATCATTCAGAAAGTAATATTTGTGTCACATGTACAAGTACATAACACCAGCAGTTATAGGCAACTAACCTGGCAACTTGGTATCCTGCCTTGGTGGTGAATTCACTGAACTCACAGGTTCACATGAAGAGTCACTGTTGTGAGTTTAAAGCAGCTTGAATTTGCTTCACTTTTTCGGAACGCTCACTCCCTGCTAGCTTGTCGTATGCGTTAGCATGTTTTGTCTGCTAGTGTCCCTTTACGTTGAATTCCTTAAACAAGGCAACAGTCTGTTGACAAATTAGGCAAACAATCACCTCGATTTTCAGTGAAAAAAAATTGTAATTCCCATCTCTCCTGGAAGCGGCGGCCCTCACTGTCAACTTTCGTTTTTTTATTTACAGGCGCTGTGGTTAGAAATTAGCGAAAAGGGTTCACGGCAAAGTCACAGAGCCAGATCGAGTTAGAGTGGTGCTGCCACCATGAGGTGAACGGAGAAACTGCATTTGGAACCTTTTATGATTCATGTACTCGGTTCAACAGTCCAAGCGGGCCATAAAGAATACATTATAAAACCCAAGCTGTGGGCTGTATAAAATCTGACCGCGGGCCGTGATTGGCCCCCGGGCCGGACTTTGGACATGCCTGTTTTAACTCATCAGCTGCTTCGGAAAAAATAAGCAGTTTCAGTTTTTCGTACCAAAAAAACAGATCGTCCTGCAAAAGCTGATGGTATCATCCAGTTTACATACGACTACACCTGCAATGACAGATATATTAATGCCAGTAGTAACAGCAAAAATAAGTATTTGCATGATTGTCTGCAATGCTTTAGTATTGCTGGTATGTCTAACACCTTTGTTGAGTATATTTATAAATGACTGACAATTATCCTCATGACTCTGCATTCTCATCTTTATTTTTTCTTTAGCAGTTGATGAAAATGCGCCTAATTAACATTTCCTTTTTCTTCTCTGTGGCAAATGAAAAGGTCACTTCAGGTTAAACTAAACAGACACAGTTTATGACAGAGGACTTGTCGTTTTCTTATTGTTTTTTTTTTACTACCAGTGCATACTGAGAAAACAAATTGAAGTGAGACTGAAGAATAAGAAAGCAGGCACATAAGTATACATAATCTTCCTGCAGTTGCCAACAACCTGAGTCAATTGTTATCAGCTTCCTTGAATTTAATGTGACCCTTGGGGGTAGGGAGGCTGCCCATGCATTATAAATGCTGCCCATTGACTCCTGTTAGTAATCTTGTGCCTTTTCCGTCTTTGGTATGAACAATCCCTGGCTGGCTGTGATTACTTAAGTGGTAATAGCTGCGCAGTATAATCCCCGTTTGACAAATGCGAGGGTTTGTTTGTTATTCACACTTTGATGTAGTGATGCGCTGCTCCTGTTTACCTTCATCTTTTCACACTGTCAGTTTGAGTTAGAATGTATGGAGGCTGCTCCTTCCTATAATAAGAGACGCATAATAGTTATATTTGGTGAAAGTCATGGTATGTTATACTGGAAGTACAGTTTACCTCAAGGGGAAAAGAAAAATCTTTATTATGAATCCTGTTTTTAGCTGATTAGTATTAGTTGTCTTCCGTTGTCTGTCTGTAAACAATTTTTCAAGAATCTTCTTCTCCGAAACTGTCAATCAGAATGACTTCATACTTGTCGTGGAACATCTTTGGGGTAAGGTCTGCCAAGTTTGGTCAAAGAATTGGGAAATAGACTTTTTTTTTTGGCCAAAATGTTTTTATTTAAATTTTTATCATTTTAACAAACATACAACAAACAACAAACAGTGCATATATCAGATCCATGCAACCTGTTGACTACTATCACAAACATTATTATGTTTACCAAAAAAAAAAATTATGCAAAATACAGAAATCTGAGCATCCACCTTTAGAAGCTACAGTGGTAACTTTTTCAGTGGTTTGCATTGTCCTCCAATAAATTTAGATTCTTAGCATACACAATGAAAGGATTCCAAACATGTTCAAATGACTCCTGTTGGCCCTTAAGAATATAGGAAATTTTTACTAGTGGAAGGGTTGAAAGCATCTGCCGTATCCACTGACTAACAGTTGGTTCATGAGTTCTTTTCCAAAATAATGAAAAGCATTTTTTTAGCACAATGAAATATTGACTTTTCAATTTTTTTTTATGAATTTTTTTTTAATTTTTACAAATTCCCTTTGGTTTATTAAATTCAAAGTGCTTTAATTTTTTTTTTTTTTTTCATTCATTCATTTATTTGTTTTGAGCAGAAGAAAAAATCTAACATCTTTTGAGTACAAGGAACTAATGGCAGAGCAAATACATTAATAAACAAACAAAGGTGATCAAGACAAAATAACAATTGTACACTAGCAATAACAAAATAAATTCAATATGTACTGCTCAAAAAGGAGTGGGAAGAAGAAAACATATTAAATCCCACCCCCATCTCACATTTATACAACAAAACACTACTTTTGCTTCCTTAACACTGTAACACTGTAAGCCCAGACTATGTTTTTACTAAAATGCTTTAATTACAATGTACTTAAATGATTTCAGTTTTATTACATTACTATAAAATGTTAAGTGTATTCTACTAATTTGTAGACATAGTTGAAAGTACGAAAAAGTTTAAGTTGAATGGATTTAAATCACTAAGTTTTAGTCTTGACCACACCTTTTTATCTCCGCATTGCATTGTGGGTATTGGGTATGTTGTTGAAAATGTATTATTTTTCTGTGCAGGGGTTCAGCGGGGTTGTGGTGTTAGTGTTAATTTGGACTTAATGTGCGTATGGAAATGTTTATTGGCCTTTTTATGTTTGTTTTTATATTTTTGTAGAGCTGCACCATGAGTCAGAGCCATAGGAAGAACAATGGTTTTACTTTTCAGCTTAAATTGGTCTTACACTGTGTAAATCTTTATGCCTTGCCAAATAAAAAACAAATTACATTGAGCTAAATTCCTGCCTAACTTCCATCCACGTTAAAATATGTGAAGTTGAATAATTATACAAAACAATTTATATTGCGAAACATTTTAATTTAAATCTACTTGGAATTGAGTACAATGAACTGATGATGTTAAGTCTAATGATTACACAAAACAATAGACATTGCAACAAATTTTAGGTTAAATTAACTTGGCATTTAGTGTGTTGTACTTAAAATAGCAATTCCATTCAAATGAAGCATTTAAGTTTAATACACTCAAGTTTTCATTACTCATTACTTAAATGTTTTAAGGCAACCGGTTTACTCAAATTTTTTTAAAGTAAACTCAACTTATCCGGTCTTACAGTGTAACTTCAAAACAGTTGAAGATATTGATATAATTACTATTGGCAATACAGGGTGGGGAAGCAAAATTTACAATGAACATTTAGTTGTTTTTTCTCAGCAGGCACTACGTCAGTTGTTTTGAAACCAAACATATATTGATGTCATAATCATACCTAACACTATTATCCATACCTTTTCAGAAACTTTTGCCCATATGAGTAATCAGGAAAGCAAACGTCAAAGAGTGTGTGATTTGCTGAATGCACTCGTCACACCAAAGGAGATTTCAAAAATAGTTGGAGTGTCCATAAAGACTGTTTATAATGGAAAGAAGAGAATGACTATGAGCAGAACTATTACCAGAAAGTCTGGAAGATACTACAGTCTACTCTCGTTAAACCGCCCGCCGTTATACCGCCATTTTCGCTCACCGCCGACCAAAACCATTGCACAAAAATCCTCAATGCATTATTCCATTAGCTACCGCCATTTCCGCCTATCGCCATCCGCCAGCCCAGTTCCATGCACAAACAACACTTATACCATTGATTTCTCGACTGTTATACCGCCAGCGTGATTGCCATCGAGTACACATAAATTTTAACAATGCACTGAAACAAACGCGCCAGACGCTGATCTCGACAAGCTACGAGTAGGTCTACGGAACGGCCACCGTTCATTTATCGCAGAACACTCAGTAGGTCAGGATGTCGGGAAGAGGACGTGGGATTAAGCCAAAGCCTCAAGATGATGGGGTGTCATTTCCCGACACGGTATAATAATGCTTAAAATGTTTCCCCACTTTAAATGATCCCTTACAACATAACAGAATCAAGATTTATTTAGAAACGCAATTAGAACGGGTTAACGGAGGCAGCATAGACATCATATAGTAAAGACATGCACATTATGGACGCAACCTGTTGTAACGCCATTTTCGCTATACCGCCAATTTGGCTGTGAACGGAAGTTGGTGGTATAATGAGAGTAGACTGTATTAAAGAAGAATGGGAGAAGTTGTCACCCGAATATTTGAGGAACACTTGCGCAAGTTTCAGGAAGCGTGTGAAGGCAGTTATTGAGAAAGAAGGAGGACACATAGAATAAAAACATTTTCGATTATGTCAATTTTCTTGTGGCAAATAAATTCTCATGACTTTCAATAAACTAATTGGTCATACACTGTCTTTCAATCCCTGCCTCAAAATATTGTAAATTTTGCTTCCCCACTCTGTAGACAGGAAGTCACTCATGGACTTTCATTTGGTACCACGACCTTTGACAATGAGTGACCTTGAAAGCTCAAACGAATGTCGATTAATGTCTTTAAATACGTTATTATGTTGGACTACAGGACCTTGCTCCTATTTTTTTTTTTCTGTCCCTGAAAGCAGCTCATTTGAAAGTCTGTATTATCTGTAAAAATAGCCGCAAGATTGTAAGTAGTCGAATTACGCTGCATACTTCACACAGAAGCGGCGGATATAGGTTGGCTCCGCTTGTGAAAAGATGCCACCATTTCCGAACATTTTCTGTTCATTAGCCATATCTCTTTTGCCTTTGGCCTCGGCATGCACGGGCCGACTTGTCAGTTACAGTGTCACAACCACGGGGTCATTTAATTTAGGGCCCTGCTCTGCCGATTAGGGCCTTTGTTGTGAGCGGCCGTGACTACTGTAACGCGGGTGTTTGGGTCAGCGACGGCCACAATAGCTTAGTTACTCTCGCTGACTTCCTCACTATTGCCGCTCCCTCTCTTTCTCAGCACATTTTCCACTTGGCTGATAAAATAAGCCACTCTTTGATGAGCTTTCGGCAGGCCACGGCGCTGTGCCTCAGTAAATGCTTTTATAGACACACCACAGGCTGTCGACTTGGATCAGTCATACAGCGGCTGCATGCGTCCACTTCTTTCTCATATGTTCTTTTGTCTCCTCGTAGAACACTTTTTACACGTGCGATGATTAACTGGTGCCGGAGCAGGTTATTATTCTTCGAGAATGCCTTAAAACGACAAAAATCCATCTTTTCGCCCTGAGGCAGGAGGTTATTGTTAGTTCTGTCCTGCTTTCCTTCACTCAGTCAAATTTGCGCCCCAGTACTTTTCATCTTGATTAGTTGTCTACCTTGAATCAGCATGGAGCTCCAGGCTGAGGCAACCAACAGCTGCAAAGCCAACGCAGGCTTTGGAGAAGCAGATGGTGAGTGCAGCCAATTCCAAAAAAATAGGAAAAAAAAAAAAACTATTTGGAAGATCGTAGTGTTTATATATGTCATGTTTGGCCTTGCAGTTTTTTTTGCCTACTGCTTTTGTAGTCAACTTGGCAGGCAGTTTATTCCAAACCCTTTTTGCTCAGGTGTGTAATTGATCGTTCAGGTTGCAACATCATCTCAACCAACTTCTTTAGCAATCTGTCTCCCAGGCCTACACCTATTTGTCAAAAGAAACTGAAACTTTGCACTACAGCGCCCCCTACAAATTTTTTTTTAAATTTTTTTATTAAAATTTCTTCAGTTCGAACATACGAACACTGATTTGGCTCAAATTTGACTCAGATGTCTATCGCCCAGACCTACACCCATTTATCAGAAAAATTTTACATTTGGTGCTATAGCGCCCCCTACAACTTTACCTTTACGATAATTGCTTCAGTTTGGACATACGAACACCAATTTGACTCAAATTTGAATCAGTTGTCAATCTCCCAGGCCTACACCCATTTATCAAAAGAAAATACCATTTCGCGATACAGCGCCCCCTACAAATTTACCTTCACGAAAATTTCATCAGCTCGGACATACGAACACCGATTTGGCTCAAATTTGACTCAGTGGTACATCTCGCAGGCCTACACCCATTCAATGGAACAAACTGAACTTGGGCTCCATAGCGCCCCCTACAGATTTATTTATACAAAAATTTATTCAGTTCGGACATACGAACACTGATTTGTCTCAAATTTGAGTCAATTGTCAATCTCCCAGGCCTACAGCCATTCATCAGAAGACACAAAATTTGGGGCTAGAGCGCCACCTGCTGAACGATGGACATACTTCTACTGGACGTGCCCGTGGCGAGGGCCTTTAGATGCCGCTTACGGCTTTAATTGATCATTCAGGTTGCAACATCATCTCGACCAACTTCTTTAGCAAACTGAGACAGAGAGGTCAACTTTGAAGGCAAGCTTGTCAACCGCTGGGTGGTAAATACAAAAGACAGCTGCTTTTCTTTTCTGCTGTTTTCATCCAGTTTCACCGCGTTTCTTTCCTTCAAGTAAGAACCCCCCCCCCCCCCAAAAAAAAAAAAAAAAAAAAAAAGACAGCGTGATTCTGATCAGGTGTGGTCGGAAATGTGGTCTGTCATGCTTGTGATCACACTCAACATTCACATCAAGCACACTGCACTGTAATGAAGCACTTCAAGGGTGTGAAATCAAATTTGGGTGCAAGTTCACAGTAGGAAGACCAGGATAGCCGGCCTTTGTTATTTGGGAAACAATCCTTTCACCATGGGAACTGTGTAACTCTGTGCAGGAGTTAATATGAAGAGGAAAAAGAGCCAAAGGGAATCAGCTCCTTCTAAAAAGTCTTTCAGTTCACATGTTGCATTTTTGTGTACCTTAGTGCATATTAGGCCTGTAACGGTACACGTTCTGTACCGAACCGTTTCGGTACGTACCAGTTCGGTTCGGTACACAGCTGTACCGAAACGACACAGTATGATGAGAAAAAGAAAAAGGAATGAAAGAAGTTGTTCGATGCGGAAATTTAAATCCGCGCAAGTTCCACACGGACATATGGAACTAGCGCATAATGACTCGAAATATGAAATAGCTGCTGCCATTAGGTTAAAAAAAAAACAACAAATATGATGTCAACCTGAAGGGAAGAGACAAAAGACCCTCCACCATCATTACAGTCCAGTTTGGGATCACTACGGGTTCAGGTGAAAGACAACAATGAGGAAAGAGAAGACAAACGTTGCTTGCCGCCTGTGAACTACGGTAGTTCTAAAACACTGACACTAGCTCTGTCTCTCTCTCTCTCACACACACACGCCGTATAATAGAGGAATAGAACTCGGGAGTTGGAAGTTGGAAAGGAGATGAAAGGATGTAAAGTTTCACTTTCGTTTCACGCCAGCGTTAGTTATATTAGTTATTGACCGAACCTGCACATATCCCCCCCCCCCCCCCCCCCCCCCCCCCCCCCCCCCCCCCCCCCCCCCCCCCCCCCCCCCCCCCCCCCCCCCCCCCCCCCCCCCCCCCCCCGCGTGCCTCCAACAAAAAAAAAAAAAAAAAAAACCCTCTGTGTTTTTGACAAGTCGCACCCTGCACACACGCACACACACAAGTACACAAAGTGGCCTAAACAGTTTTTTTGCTGTCCTAAAATAAATAATTAGGTTAATTTATTTCAGTGCTTCTCTTCAGTTTGTTAAAAGAGAATACCAGTTTGCCCTCTTGTTAATGTTGCACTTCATATGGAATTTTTTTGTTGTTATTTTTCTGCAGAATGTGAACTGACAGAACTGTGATTTGATTTTTGTTGTTCGTTCAAAACTCCCTTTCAGGGAAAAGTGCAATACTAAAGTTCAAAATACATTTAGTAATATTTTATTTTCTATTTGATTTGTAGCAGCAGAATTATATTATTCCTGTTTTTCTATATTCTATTGTCTCCAAAAATTTGTGGAAGAATGTTCAAAAATTCATAAATGCATTAAAGACATTTTGAGGGGTTTTCTTTCTTCCCGTACCGAACTGAAAAAAACCGAACCGTGGCTTTGAAGACCAAAAACGTACCGAACCAAAAATTTTGTGTGCCGTTACAGGCCTAGTGCATATGTTCATTTTGTGTTGGAATCTGTTCTGTGTTGAGACTCTTTTAAGTCAGGAGTAAAATTACAGTTACCGTACTTTCCGGACTATAAGCCGCACTCACCCCATCTCCAACGTCTCACCATCGCTTCATTGAAAAAACAAAAAACAACAAAATCCATGAATATACAAGAGAACAGCTGTAGAATAGCTGTCCACTGTAGTGACCAGTATACATGAAAGGGTTAAACCAGCAAATAAGCAAAGATAACAAATAATGACTAAATAAAGTTGCAATAATTCCACTTGAAAAAAGACTTGGCTTGTAAAGACATGTTCAAGCTAACTGTGATCTCACATAGTGAACGTCATGACAGCTCATAAAATCGTCCGTTTTCACTGTTTCTGCTTTAATGCGTGTTGTTAAGTTAAGAGTTGTGAACTTTTACTTCTGTCATATCTCAGACTTGTATTTCAGTCCCATTTCATTGTCAGTGCTTGTAAATCCATATTTACCTCAGTCTGGGTTATATATCTTGCCGAGGAACCCTTTTAAAGCACGAAAAGCAATTACATACTTATTTCGTTTAAACTGCACTCTTCAGGATTGGAAGACATGGGTCATGACCTAACTTGAATGTAAGTGCTCATGTCAGATATTCTGTGAAAATCCTTATGCTTTCTTCGTGTTCTTTCGTGCCACTTTTCTGTTCTCCTACTACTCCGACCTGAACTGACTTCAACATGAATTCACATAAACACACTAGCATCCACATATTTTACACATTGAACCATTAACCCTCCGGTATCCGGGGGCGCCTTTTTGGCACGCATTGCACTTCATTTTAAAAAACTTCATATTATTTTTCACAATTTAAATAAGGTTAGAATTCAAAAGTTGTTCATTTTTGCATGATCTTTAAAATTCTGCCCACCAACTAAAATTTACACATTGTAAACAAAAGAAAATTACAAGTCTAGCATCTGTATGATTAGGGCTGAGCTTGATTTACAAAAATAAAATCAAATTAGAGCAGAAAAATAAATCAATATATAGTATTTAACCCTTTCATGTATAGTGGTCACTACAGTGGACAGCTATTCTACAGCTGTTCTCTTGTATATTCATGGATTTTGTTGTTCTTTTCATTGTTGTTGTTGTTTTTTTTTTTTTTTTTAACACATATCTTTATTAAAGTTTTAAGACACTGCATATCTTTTCTGACTTGAATTGGTAACATTATGTAGATCTCTCCTGAGCATAAACCCTCAGAATCGCAAGCCCTCCCCATAGTTTTCACACAGTTAATCAGTAAATACATGTTTCTGTGCGTCAAAAATCAAATGTGTGGTGTCCAGCTGAGTGGACATTTTTGCAACTTCATGAAAAATAGGTTCATAAGATTTTTTTTTTTTTCATTATTATTATTATTGTTATTATTATTATTATTATTTATTTATTTTTTTTTAATTTTTTAAAAATTATTTTTGTTTTATTATTTTATTTATTTATTTATTATTTATTTTTTCCCAGAAGAAAATTTTCAATTGCATTGTTTTGTTCATGCCTAAAGAGGAATAAAAACACTCAGGAAAAAATTTTTGATTAAGGTTACTCATAATTCGTGCATGAAAGGGTTAATAGTTTGATTTATAGGTGTGCATTTTTTGCACACTTAGTGACAGATGCTAGTATTTTTGAACATTTGACCTAGCGCCAAAAATAATAATGCAAATTAACCGATGTTGCTGTTAATCATTGACATATGCCAGGATGAAAAAAATCAAATAATATGTGATCCACATTTTATGCAGTGTATTAAAAAAAAAAAAGTTTTTGTGTTTTTTGTATCAAAAAAAAAAGGTTTGTTTACATTACAAACACAGCATTTAAAGGGTTAAAAAATGTGTCAATTATTGAGTATTTGGTATTTTTATTTACGGCTCAAGTTGATGAAATAGAAAAAAGTGTAAAAGAATTAAAAACACTGTCTCCCAAGTTTGCCTAAAACGCACTATTTCTTCCATTTGATATGTATGATTAGGGCTGAGCTTGATTTATTAAAATTGAATCAAATTAGAGCAGAAAAATAAATCAATATATAATATTTAACCCTTTCATGTATAGTGGTCACTACAGTGGACAGCTATCCTACAGCTGTTCTCTTCTATATTCATGGATTTTGTTGTTCTTTTCATTGTTGTTGTTGTTGTTTTTTTTTTTTTAACACATATCTTTATTAAAGTTTTAAGACACTGCATATCTTTTCTGACTTGAATTGGTAACATTATGTAGATCTCTCCTGAGCATAAACCCTCAGAATCACAAGCCCTCCCCATAGTTTTCACACAGTTAATCAGTAAATACATGTTTCTGTGCATCAAAAATCAAACGCGTGGTGTCCAGCTGAGTGGACATTTTTGCAACTTCATGAAAATAGGTTCATAAGATTTTTTTTTTTTTTTTTCATCATTATTATTATTATTTTTTATTTTTTTTTTTAAATTTTTTAAAAATTATTTTTGTTTTATTATTTTTATTTATTTATTTATTATTTATTTATTCCCAGAAGAAAATTTTCAATCGCATTGTTTTTTTCATGCCTAAAGAGGAATAAAAACACTCAGGAAAAAAAATTTGATTAAGGTTCTCATAATTCGCGCATGAAAGGGTTAATAGTTTGATTTATAGGTGTGCATTTTTTGCACACTTAGTGACAGATGCTAGTATTTTTGAACATTTGACCTAGCGCCAAAAATAATAATGCAAATTAACCAGTGTTGCTGTTAATCACTGACATATGCCAGGCTGCAGAAATCAAATATGTGATCCACTTTTTATGTAGCGTACTGAAAAAAAAGAATTATTTGTGTTTTTTTGCATCCAAAAAAATGGTTTGTTTACATTACAAACACGGCATTTAAAGGGTTAAAAAAATGTGACAATTATTGAGTATTTGGTATTTTTTATTTACGGCTCAAGTTGATGAAATAGATAAAAGTGTAAAAGAATTTAAAACAACCTGTATGAAAATTTTTTTGACATTATTCTACTAGCGTGCAAAAAAGGCACACTTGGTGCTTTGTAAGGGCCTTGCAGGACGGGATACTCGAGGGTTAAATAATGTCTAAAAGGTTTTTTTTTTCTCCACATACTGGTAACATATGACACTGGTGGTCCATCAGCAAAGAAAATCAGCTCATTCTTTGCTCATGATGGCAACAACACAAACATAAAACAGTCCTACACAGATATGCTTTTATTATTAACATAAATAAGTCGCATTCTCACAGGATATTATGATGGGGCGTCTCTGTTCAGCGCTAAAGTAGAACAGCATATCTTTGGAATGAACGTCCGAGTCGTAATGGTACATGATTGCCTTGAGTGCTTGGAACAGCCTGGTGTAAATTTTGCTGGTCCAAACCCCTTTGAAGATATTTTGGAAGCTTCAGTTTCCGAATACTGCCAGCACTTTAACATGAGTGATTATAAGAGCAGGTTTGGATTTGGCTCTGCTAGTGTCTGTTCAGTGAGGAAGACCAGGGGAAGGAGAAATGCTGCTTACGGAGTATCTTTAAAGATTTGTGCAGCTGCTTTAATGACAATAAATAACATCTGAATACAGAAAAAAAAAAAATGCTCCAGCGTAAGCAGCTGATAGAAGCCAGCTACAGCCCATTAAACTGTCTGCGATGTAATTTTTATTTTCTGTTATTTTCTATGAACCCGGGCCCTTTCCTTTTTTCGTGCAACAGTTTGCGGTCACGATTGTTGAAATATGGTGTGATTGTGTTGCTTTCCAAACACTTCCAGGCCTGCTAAATGACTGGCAGATGCTCCGTTGACTGAACCAGCTCAGAAGTTCATATGAATTGACCTATGGCATCTGCTTTCTCAGCCAAAAGTCTCAGATTTGATCAAACATGATGAACAGCAGATTTGACGAAGCACGGCCTTAGCTCTTGTTCGGAAGCCAGTTTCAAGCAGCTATTGTGCCCAGACATTCTGAAGTTTTGGCATTACATTTGAGATTGTTTTCTTCTTTTGGTAGTGTCTCTGCACAAAAATACGGAACTGTTTTACTCATCTTGATCAGTGATGCATATGCGCAGTATCAAAACTGATGATAATTGCGACAATTTTCTTCCTCAGCCGGGTCTGTTCTTGACCCAACAGTTAATTTTCCAAGAATGCACCAGCCCTTCCTAAATATGTTTTGACATGTGACAGAAACCTAAATGCAATGCCTTCAGGCACAAAAACACAACCCGAACAGGTTGTATTTTTAAGTCTTCAGCTCTGTCTAAGGCAGTATCTGCCTAATTTGCATAGTAAACACAGCGCTAATGAATCCTTTTTCATTTCGGCTTATTATTCAACACCCTAACCTGCTATAGACATCTCATTTTCCAAAGCTTTGGTGCTCATCACTTTTATGATTGCAGGTGAGATTTAATTAGAAATCATGTAAGGATAGTTTACATCACAATAATGGAGCATTGAAAAAGGGAATAAGGTGACAGCTTTCTCCAAGACTGAAGGTGAAAAAGAGTCTCTGAATACAATTTAGATTTACCTCTGAGAAACTGTTTACGTGGCTCATTAATTCAGCCGTAATTAAACCCAACCACTTCGCTTGTGTACAGTGATATCGACTGAGCAGAGGTTTTACACTCGGTAATTTGGGAAAAATATCACGAGACGAGTGACGCGAGAGCCGAACGAGACAGCGGCAGATGTAGGAGACGGATTGACGGCGAAGGCGAAGAGGCAGAGGGACGAGAGCGAATGTGCATGAGAGGAAAACGAGACCGTGTTAAAGGTGACTGGGGGAGGCAGTCATCAAAATGCTAATGTTGTATGGGATATTTACTGCAGAGTGTTAATGCAGTTTAAAACAGGCTCTTTGTCCTGCGGCCCATCACCAAGCCCCTGTTGGGCCTTAATAAATCAGCCATTAAAAGCTGATGTGACCTGAATAGCGCTTCATACAGCGCCTCTATCACCAGTGTGGAACTAGACAACAGCTGAAAAATTTATGAAGATGCCTCTTAATAGTGGCCAACGCAGAAGAGAGTCGGTCCCAGAAGTTTGCGTGTAATGGGACAATAAGAAACTAATGCATCTTGAATTGAAAAGCAGCTATTTTCAATTTATAGATCCTCTAGCACAGGGGTCTCAAACTCATTTTCCTTCAGGAGCCACAGTCAGTCCGATTTGATCTGAAGCCAGCCTGACCAGTAAAATAATAACACATAAATAATGACAACTCCAAATTTTTGTCTTTGTTTTAGTGCAAAAAATACACCATTAAATTATGAAAATACTTACTTTTATAAACTATGTGAATAACCTGAAAAAACTGGAATTTCTTAAGAAAAATAAGTGCAATTTTAACAATATTAGCCTCAACTTATTATTTCTACATGTGCACAGGCAGAAAATTGTTAAAATTTTCATCAATTTTCTTTAGATATTTCAGGTTGTTTCATATTTGTTCAGGTTATTCACATTTAATTGACACAGGATAGTTTGCAAACGTATGTGTTTTCATAACTCAATGTTATTTTTTGCTCTAAAAGAAAAAAAAAATTAAGTTGTTAATTCAAGATTTTTTGCTTCATTCAAGATTTTTTGCTGAATTTGAGATTTTTTTTGGCTCAATTCAAGATTTTTTTACTTAATTGAAGATGTTTTTTTGCTTAATTCAACATTTTTTCATTAATTCAATTCAAGACTGTGGAATTTTTGACTTTGCAAAAACATCCCAGGGGCCAGGTTGGAACCTTTGGCGGGCCGCATTTGGCCCCCGGGCCGCATGTTTGAGACCCCTGCTCTAGCATATTGGTAGACATTAAATGGGATGTTATGATGTTTTCGGAAAGTGAAATCAACTTACTTTCCAAATGCGGAGTAAGTCGTCTAAAGGCCTTCACGCACCTGAAAGTACAAAGCAAGGTTCATGTTTTTGTTGCATTGTTTGCATTCAGACCAGTTTTGGTTTCAATGGATATAATGTTGGGAGAACACAAAAGAGCGCTGCATTACATCCCGACATCCCGACATCATAATTTCGTGAGCCGTCTTGTCTGGTTTTTAGACATTTGTGCCTTTCACATCCATTTCAATGGAACTAATTCATTCATTATTTTTTCAGACATTTTTACCGGATTAAAGCTCCTCCTTTTCATCAGACCAAGATTTAGCCGACTCAGATAAAAGTTTCCACTGTCAATACCAAAAAAAGCTGTTGTAAAGTAAGTTACAAAATAAGCAGATTAAATAAGCAACGTATTTACTGAAAAATGAATTTGCCATCCGTATTGGTCTATGTGAGGACTTTAAAGGTACAATGTAATTTGTGTATGTGAATTTTGGTGTTTTGTTGGCATTTGCTAGTTCTGCTTTGAAGCTAAAATTAGAGCAAACAAGAAGGTATGGAAGAACTTGAGAGCAAGCTTAAGGATTTCTGCAAAAAAAAAAAAAAAAGGAAAAAAAGTCCTCTGGAAATAAAAACAAAAACAGTTGTTATCTTAGAAATTACATCAGCTAATGTCTGTTTTCCACTGTTATGGGAGCAGCACACTGTTATTGGTAAATTTATTGTCTTCTTAAAATAATGGCCCGAGTAATAATTTTCAGATTTTTCAGAACAACAAAAAAAATATCATACATATATAATTGGTTTCGTTTTTTCTGTTTTCTGACTTAGGGCATTATTTTAACCCTTTCATGCATGAATTATGACAGCCTTAATCAAATTTTTTTCCTGAGTGTTTTTATTCCTTTTTAGGCATGAAAAAAACAATGCGATTGAAAATTTTCCTCTGAAAAATAAATAAAAAAATAAAATAAATAAAGTAAAAATAATAATAATAAAAAAAAAAAAACATAAAAAAAAGATAATAAAAAAAATTCTTATGACCGTATTTTTCATGAAGTTGCAAAAAGGTCCACCCAGCTGGACACCATACGTTAAATTTTTGATGCACAGAAACATGTATTTACTGATAAATTGTGTGAAAACTATGGGGAGGGCTTGTGATTCTGGGGGTTTATCCTCAGGAGAGATCTACATAATGTTACCAATTCATGTCAGAAAAGATATGTAGTGTCTTAAAACTTTAATAAAGATATGTGTAAAAAAACAAACAAAAAAAAAAAAAGAAAAGAAAAGAACAACAAAATCCATGGATATACAAGAGAACAGCTGTGGAATAGCTGTCCACTGGAGTGACCACGATGCATGAAAGGGTTAAAGAGGTGACAATATTGAGCCATTAAATGTCACATAAGCATCATCAAGTGGAAGTATTTTACTGCAGTTTCTTTACAGCAGAGCCTCTAGATCAGGGGTGTCAAACATGCGGCCCGGGGGCCAAATCCGGCCCGCCAAAGGGTCCAATCCGGCCCGCGGGATGAATTTGTGAAATGCAAAAATTACACTGACAATATTAACAATCAATGGTGTCAAAATCATTTTAATTCAGGTTCCACATACAGACATATACAGTCTAATTAGATTTCAAGTTTGTCAGACCAGTAAAATATTATCATGATAACCTATAAATAATGGCATCCCCAAATTTTCCCTTTGTTTTTTTGGTGTAAAGAAGTAAAATTACATGAAAATGTTTACATTACCAAACTATACTTTTACAAAAAATGTGAATAACCTGAACAAATATGAACAAACAGAAATGTCTTAAGAAAAGTAAATGGAATTTTACCAATATTCTTCCTGTTACTAAACCTTTTGTGTGATTGTAATGCACATGTGTGAATGACAAACTGATAAACCGAGGCAGAATATTGTTAAAATTGCACTTGTTTTTCTTAAGACAATTCAAGTTGTTCATGTTATTCAGATTTTTAAGGAAACTTTAGAGATGTAAACCTGATCAGAATATAATTTTACTTTTTTCACTGTTATTATCTTACTAGTCCGGCCCACTTAAGATCAAATTGGGCTAAATGTGGCCCCTAAACTGAAATGAGTTTGACACCCCTGCTCTAGAAACAGTTTTGCGCTCATGTCTTTGAACCTAACCAATCAAAACAGACTGTGCTTTTCATCAGGATGACCTTAACCTGTTTAACCCTGACCATATTTTCAGGGGAAAAATGCCTAAAAAGACATTCCCAAAGTAAATGAAGAATTACTTCACAATAATAAGGTTCATATGGATGTTCTTGGTGTCTGTGGACATTTAGAGACCTCACAGAATCTATTCCCATTGTCTAAAATATTGTATGTATTACTATGCCTGAGTAAACTGGAACAAACTAAAAGAGAAATTAGAATTTTTTATCCTCGCCTGTTTTTTTTTCGGCTGGATTGACGATGATATGCATAAATTAATTGTTCGTGTCAGAGATTTTTAATAGCGTATATTTCACCCTGCAAAGATTAAAAATCATGTTTGAAGATTAAAGTTTGCACTAAAATACACTTTTGATGTACTTTTATTAACATTAGGGTCTAAACCAGGGGTGTCAAACTCATTTTAGTTCAGGGGCCAGATTCAGCTAAATTTGATCCGAAGTGGGCCGAACCAGTAAAATAATAACATAATATAGAAATGATGTCAACTCCAAACTTTTCTGTGTTTTAGAGCGAAAGAAGTAAATATATATTATGAAAAGGTTTACATCTACAAACCGTCCCTTCAAAAGATGTGAATAACATGAACAAACTGAAAAAATAAGTGTAATTTTAACAATATTCTGCCTCAGTTTATCATTTACACATGTACATTATAACTTAGAAATACACAAAACATTTAGTAACAGGCAGAATATGATTAAAATTACACTTACAGTGATCCCTTGCCAATTCGCGCTTTAAGTTCCGCGGTTTTAGTTATTCGCGGATTTTTCAGAAATATTCCTCAAAAAATAAAAAATCAAGAAAAAATCGCGGAAATTCCGCAAAAATCCACCCCACAGCAGACAAGAGGCCGCAGCTGCCAGAGAGAGAGAGAGAGAGAGAGAGAGAGAGAGAGAGAGAGAGAGAGAGAGAGAGAGAGAGAGACAGAGAGACAGAGAGAGAGAGAGAGAGAGAGAGAGAATGTAGAAATGTCAGTTCATGCATGTACGTGTGTTTGTGTGTGTTGATGCTCGAGACCAAAGAGAGAGAGAGAGAGAGAGAGAGAGAGAGAGAGAGAGAGAGAGAACTGATTCGTTTCTTGTGCGTATGAGAGGAAAAGAGAGCTGGGAGTAGATGTGCGTGTGTGCGTGTGTGCGTGTGTTCGTGTGTACGTATACGATGGATAAGCGTCACGAATGAAGAGAGGAGAGAGTACGTATCAGCTGTTAGTACGTATGCACGTGTGTGTGTTTTGTTTACTTTCTACATTCTTTTCTTTCAGATGTTTTACAGTACGTACATGTACATGTATCCGATCTATATATATGCATGTATACATGTACTAATCATTGTTTTCTTTTATATATATATATATATATATATATATATATATATATATATATATATATCATTTATTTCATAATTATTACATTTGCAGTACTTATATACTATTTACAGATACATACATACATGTACCTAGGTCTAGGATAGGCTCGGGGGCTCCGGCACCAGTTCGCGGATTTTCGATTTTCGCGGGGGGCGCCGGTCCCCATTAACCGCGAAAAATAAGGGATCACTGTATTTCTCTTAAGAAATTTCAGGTTGTTCATATTTGTTCAGGTTATGGACATTTTTTGCAAAATTATACTTTGTTTTAGTGTAAATACATGAAAATATTTACATTTACAAAGAGAAAAGTTTGGAGTTGTCATTATTTCTATGTTATTATGATAGTATTTGACTGGTCCTGCCTACTGGAGGTTGAATTGGTCTGAATGTGGAACCTGAACTAAAAGGATTGTTAATATCATAGTGTAATTTTTGCATTTCATAAATTCATCCCAAGGGCCGGACTGGACCCTTTGTCGGGCCGGATTTGGCCCCCGGGCCACATGTTTGACACCTGTGGTCTAAACTTTGAGCAGAAGTTGAAAAAAACATTCATTGTCCTGATTTATTATGTTTTTATTATTTTATTTTTTCGGCCTGCGGGCGGGCTGATAGGGCTAAAGGGGTTAAATAACACCGCCGCTAAAACCACCTGCCTTCCAAAGTCTAAGTTCCTAACCGGTGTTATGTCTTTGTTTTCTTCCAGGACAGAACATGGTTACACTTTCTGGAATGTGATACGCAGGATTTCTCGGCAGATCATTCACAAAAGCGCATTCCGTCTCCCGCCCAGGTACTGTACACACTGTTTCCTCACCATTTCTGAAGACATCAGACTTGACAAACCAAGCTGAAAATGTCTCATTACAAGTCATGAATAGGCAATAGATCCCAGATTAAGAGCACCGGCGCTTCACCCTAACACGGCGCAGTAATGAAGAGCATCCACGTGGGCCAATTGGGCTTGTTCTTTATGTGCGAGGGGATGTTTATGAAAATGATTCATGATAGGTACTCGTCGTCATATGCAAATCTGCGGGACATCAGTGGTAGGCCTTTAATTTCTGCCACCAGCGACAAGGAGTGCTTTTTGGTTGGTATACATATCTATCCAGCGTGTTTGGATTTCATTCCCTGATGCAAATGATGTTTTCACTGTAATCATGCAAAAACGCAGCTGGCTTCCATTTCTTCAACGCCTGGAGTCATTGTACATCCGCCCCCTCCGCCGCCAAAAACCTTCACGCTCCGAGCTCGTCCTCCTCTCCCTGTCTGTTTGTCATTGTTGTCTTCTACGACGCCGTGTTTGCTCTCCGCTTCTCGCACTTATCTTCTTTTTTTCCCTCTCCTCGCTCACTTTGTCATGCCAGCTAAGGCTAAAGTCCTCGTCGACGCGCGCATAAACACACCAGCCAAACCTCCGCCAACGTTCCGGAATCGCTAGACCCGACGCCTCCCGCCACGAGCTTGGATTGAATTCAATTAGGGAGATTGTTTGCCCTTCAGAGTTTACCGGCGGGCTCGGTGGCTTCGCCTGCCGCCATCCCCTTTTCCCGCGTTTACAAACACATGCTGCTACATCCATCTCCCCAGTTTCCCCTCCATCCTGCCCCTCCTTTCCTCTTCTCCTAACAACATCCTTACGGCGGAGCCTATTTTTCAATGCGTACATTGTTTACATTGCTTCCCAAGCCCCCCCCCCCCCCCCCCCCCCCCCAGCTGGTGTTTTCACATTATTTTACGACATCATATTCAACAAGAACAAGACAGAAAAATACAAGAGAATGCATCATGTCACCTTTTTTGATGAGGCCACAAATTCTCCATATGACTATCTCCCTTATTTCAGAGGATAACAACATTTACGATCAGTCTCAGAGAAATCCATCTCAGGGTAATCCAGATTGTCTGAATTAATTCGTATCCAGTACTAAAGAAAGGACAGTAAAGGTTGCTGACATAGGCGTAATGGTCACGTTAGTTGCAAGGTGAAAATAGAATCTTGCCATTATTTGAATAACACTGGGAGCAGCGGGTGGTGGTTATTCGCAGTACTTGCTTTTGCTTTTTCTGATACGAAGCGTAAATGCGGCGCAGACAGAACAGCTTCGACCTCTGTTCTGTTTAAGAACACACAGCCACGACCGGTCCTGCGACCTGCTGCTTTTCCTCCAGATGTCACGCTGTGTGACCGTGGACTGGAGCTTCTCAGGAGTCACGTAGTGAATGAGTGCTGAAAGATGTCAAATGAATTAAAAGCTTGGGATCGCGCCGATGATAAATATCCTAATGCCCCCCGACATGGAATTACGCCCTTCATTTGATGCACCTTCTTTTGCCTAATTTGTGGTCACTTTGGATTAAGTCTAATTTAGGTCAGCGAGATCTTTTTTTTTTGTGTGTGTGGGGGGGGGGGGGGGCTAAGGAGGGAAGAGGCTTGATTTATGGTTATTAAACCTAACTGGTCACACATAGTCTACTTACAGACTATTTATGACACTTTAAGAGCTTATTAATTGAGATTCAACATCTGTTATAGATGAATTGTGTTATGATGTGCCAAATGCAAAACTCTTGGCCAGTACTGATACCAACACCAATGTTACTTTAAGTTTCTGTACATTGGGTTTGTTATTTATTCCCCTTTAACAAAAAAAAAAAAAATCTTCATCGTAGATATAAACATAGCTGCTATTTCATTCATATATCATATTATCATTATTGATTATTTTTTAAAATTTATTTATTTAATTTTCACATAGTTATAAAGATACACATAATAGATGTTGGTTAAAAATTGGGATGGATGGTTACCAAAAACTGTCAAGGAGCTTTAACAAGTGGCAACCTCCAGATTTCAAAAATTATTTACTACTGTAATTAAAAAGATAAACATATTTGCTATTTCATTCATATATCATACTATCATTATTGATTATTTTTAAAATTTATTTATTTAATTTTCACGTAGTAAAAAAACATACACATTATACATGTTGGTTAAAAATTGGGATGGATGGTTTCCAAAAACCCTCAAGGGGCTTAACAAGTGGCAACCTCCAGATTTCAAAGGTTATTTACAACTGCAATAAAAAATATAAACATAGTTGCTATTTCATTCAAATATCATATCATCATTATTGATTATTTTTTCATTTATTTATTGAATTTTCACATAGTGAAAAAGCATACACATAATATATGTTGGTTAAAAATTGGGATGGATGGTTTCCAAAAACTGTCAAGGGGCTTAACAAGTGGCAACCTCCAGATTTCAAAGATTATTACCTCCGCCAAGGAGGTTATGTTTTTGCCAGGGTTTGTTTGTCTGTCTGTTTGTTTGTTTGTCTGTCCGTTAGTGTGCAACATAACTCAAAAAGTTATGGACAGATTTTGATGAAATTTTCAGGGTTTGTTGGAAATGGGATAAGGAAGAAATGATTAACTTTTGGGGGTGATCTGGAAGAAATCCTGGATTCTGGATCACTTTGAAATTTTCGTTAACATTGTGGTAAATGGGGCCAAAATTTTCGTTTCCCAATATCTCGCTTAATTATTGACCAAAACTCATGAAATTTAACTCAGGAATTGACAATGGGGTCCTCTATCACATTTCAAAGGCTGATCCGGATCTGATCCAGAAGGCGGATTTTATTTTAAAAAATAAATGTAGGATTTGTATCACCGATTATGTGGGGAATTTTTGTGCTTGGCGGAGGTCTGCGCTCTCCGAGTGCTTTTCTAGTTTACAACTGCAATTAAAAATATAAACATAGTTGCTGTTTCATTCATATATCATATTATCATTATTGATTATTTTTTCATTTATTTATTGAATTTTCACATAGTAAAAAAACATACACATAATACATGTTGGTTAAAAATTGGGATGGATGGTTTCCAAAAACCCTCAAGGGGCTTAACAAGTGGCAACCTCCAGATTTCGAAGATTATTTACAACTGCAATAAAAAATATAAACATAGTTGCTATTTCATTCATATATCATATTATCATTATTGATTATTTTTTCATTTGTCCTACTATAATGGACGTTTCTGTGTCCGACGCACGTTTGTCCGATGCATGTGTCCAATCGATGTCCCAATGTTGCAGCATGGGAGGGCATGCGGGTGCAATGCCACTGCTGCACCATGGGAGGGCGCTATCATACAATGACACCACGGGTACAATGCCGCTAGTTTATTTAATTTGGTTGGTTTGATGTTGGTTAAAAATTGTGATGGATGGTTCCCAAAAAACCCTCAAGGGGCTTACACAAGTGGCAACCTCCAGATTTCAAAGATTTACAACTGCATTTAAAAATCTAAAAAAATATTTGCAAGCTGCACAAAAGTACATTTTCAACCAAAAAAAATTCCACGATATACCAAGCTTAGAAATGTATCCCATGTGGAAAATTACAATCATTCATCAATTATCAATCACTGAATGAATACATATTCAAGCATACAAATATAAGAAAAAACCTTCAGTATAACATCACTGGTAAATATCTGCCACTGTCACTGGTGAAAAGACAGCTTATATTTTAATACTGATATTGGCAGATATCAACAAATATCATTCTGTATTAATATCTGGCTTGTGTATCAGTATATCCCTATAATTGTCACATATATAACATAGAACAGTGTTTCCTCGGCCCACTTGTAAAAATGCCAAGCTATCACAACCCAACTGGGAACGTCATTGTAATCTACATCTGATAAAATCCCACCTGAGTTTTATGCGCATCTTACTGATATTATTGATTATAAAAGACTGAAATAAGGCCTAATACAGGAGCTACACTGTCATGTGGATTTACTCCTGTTACATTGATCATCTGGCGCTCAGCGAGATCAGCCTCTGTGAAGACGTCCATGTTTTATAGATAATCTGTTAAACATCACTGACTTTTTAACCCTTTCATGCATGAATTATGAGAAAAACCAATTGTGTAAAGATTGTTTTTATTATTTAAAACTGTGCTGTCATTGAAATCCATTTTTATGTAGGTTTTTTTTTTTTTTTTTTTTTTCCCAAATCCAGCTTTTAATTATTTAAAATATGTATTAACCCATAAAGACCCAAACAACCACTAGCAACCAAAACCATCTACTGATATAAAATGTTTAATACCTATTGATCCACTAATTCTATCAGTACATGTAAATAACTGGTGTAAAATGCAGTTTGTCATCTTTTCATGGTTATCAGATATGACCCATTTGGGTGTTCAGAGGCTCTGTAGTTGCCATGGAAACATCTTCATCTTCTACAAAATTGATTCACCAGTAAAACCCATGGAGTTTGATAAATGACAGTGGATGGAGACACTTGTTTTATGTTCAATTACTAGTATCTTTGTTGAAAAAGTCAGTTTTTCTTAAGTTTTCTTCATCTCTAAAATAATAACTCTCAACTTTAATCTGAGTTTTTTTTTTTTTTTTTTTTTTTTAATTTAAGGAAAAATGGAATTTAAGGAAAAGTGGAACAACTGGGAAACTTCAACTGTAACTATTAAAACAAATTTGACCTGTGAGTGGCTCTAGTGTTAAAGATATAGTAACGATAAGTTGGACGTTTAAATAGTTGAAAATCGATTATTTGCTGATATCATCACCTCCCCTTCCTAAAAAAATGTGTTTCTATGAGGGTAAAAGTGACCCCACATGGCTTTTATAGTTATAAATATCCATATTTTAATCTGGGTTGATGGTGAATATATTTAACCCTCCGGTATCCGGGTGCACCTTTTAGGCACACTTTGCATTTCGTGTTAAAAAACTTCATATTATTTTTCATAGTTTAAATAAGCTTAGAATTCAAAAGTTGTTCATTTTCGTATGATCTTTAAAATTCTGGCCACCAACTAAAACAGGGGTCTCAAACTCATTTTCCTTCAGGGGCCACAGTCAGTCCGATTTGATCTGAAGTGGGCCGGACCAGTAAAATAATAACCTATAAATAATGACAACTCCAAATTTTTGTCTTTGTTTTAGTGCAAAAAACACACCATTAAATTATGAAAATACTTACTTTTAAAAACTACGTGAATAACCTGAAAAAACTGGAATTTCTTAAGAAAAATAAGTGCAATTTTAACAATATTAGCCTCAACTTATTATTTCTACATGTGCACAGGCAGAAAATTGTTAAAATTTTCATCAATTTTCTTTAGATATTTCAGGTTGTTCATATTTGTTCAGGTTATTCACATTTAATTGATACAGGATAGTTTGCAAATGTACGTGTTTTCATAACTCAGTTATTTTTTCCTCTAAAAGAAAAAAAAATTAAGTTAATTCAAGATTTTTTGCTTCATTCAAGATTTTTTGCTTAATTTGAGATTTTTTTTTGCTCAATTCAAGATTTTTTTTTACGTAATTGAAGATTTTTTTTGCTTAATTCAACATTTTTTCATTAATTCAATTCAAGACTGTGGAATTTTTGACTTTGCAAAAACATCCCAGGGGCCGGGTTGGAACCTTTGGCGGGCTGCATTTGGCCCCTGGGCCGCATGTTTGAGACCCCTGAACTAAAATTTTCACATTGTAAACAAAAGAAAATTACAAGACTTGCATCTGTCTCCCGAGTGTGCCTTAAATGCACTGTTTATTCCATCTGATATGTATGATTAGAGCTGAGCTTGATTTACAAAATAAAATCAAATTAGCGCAGAAAAATAAATCAATATATAATATTTGATAGTTTTATTTACAGGTGTGCCTTTTTGGCACACTTAGTGACAGATGCTAGTATTTTTGAACATTTGACCTAGCACCAAAAATGATAATGCAAATTAACCGATGTTGCTGTTAATCACTGACATATGCCAGGATGAAAAAATCAAATAATATGTGATCCACTTTTTATGTAGTATATTGAAAAGAAAATTATTTTTTTGTGTTTTTTGCATCCAAAAAATGGTTTGTTTACATTACAAACATGGCATTTAAAGGGTTAAAAAATGTGACAATTATTGAGTATTTGGTATTTTTCATTTACGGCTCAAGTTGGTGAAATAGAAAAAAGGGTAAAAGAATTAAAAACAAACTGTATGAAATTTTTTTTGACATTATTCTACAAGTGTGCCAAAAAGGCACACTTGGTGCTTAGTAAGGGCCTTGCTGGACGGGATACTGGAGGATTAATAATAGACAAGGAAACAACAAACACTGGGGAGCTTGATTATTTTACTAAAACGATAATGCACAAGTGAAAAATAACTGATCCATTGGTGGTTTTAGTGCCAGCGGCTGATATAATAACAATATTTTGGAGTTTGAAAAAGCTGTAAATGATTAATTGGGGATCTTCTGCTGAACATTTAAGTAAAAGTATTCAATCAATAAATGTGGAATTGAACTAGAGTCAGACGGTAATAATGTAGGTCAGACCAGTTTTTGCCTCTGTGAGCTATTATTGAGGATTTCCTCTTCAGAAGCTTTACAACTCATTGCAACTTTAAATCCTCTGCCAACTGTAGGCAGACTATAACATAATACCTAATTTTTTAATAATTCTTCAGATGAAAGGTTCAGTAAAAACAACAGAATTAAGAAAATCCCTACCCTTGCTATCTAAACACCAGTTAAATACACAGACGTTTTGGGCTTTGTCAGAGATTATGAAGCCACACACCCTCCTGCAATACTTTGCATACCCTGTGTGGTTGCCCATAGCGTCAGCCATTCAAGTGTGTCTGACCATAATGACGAGTGATGACATTCGCCCTGCCAGGGTTTGGTTCTGTTATCTTAAAGCCCCGCCGTTTGTTTTCATAGTGTGAACCTGGCCGGACAAATCAAGATGATGCAAAGCAGGTCATTTGAATGTGAAGGGTAGTTAAGTCCTTTTGGTCGATGTCAGCAATGTTCCCGGGTTCGGACTCTCTCCAGAGGTAGTCGACTTTGCAGGTCTTTGTTGTCGGGCCCTGTTACTTGGGCAACAACAGTCAGCATTGAAGCAGGCAGCCTCGAGGATACCAGGCAGAGCATCAAAACCCTCTAAATGACCAAATTATTTAAAAGGCACACATTGGTTTATGTAGTGCACCGCTGATAATGACAAATTTGTTGACCCTCCCTGCAAATTGCCGTTGTCTTGACAACAGCAACCTGCTGGAAATACATTTGTTAGACATGTTTGTGGTCATTTAGTCCCAATTGGCACTTCTGCAGCTGCATGAAAATGTCACTTAGTCATCTCATCATTACACGGAGAGGACGTTAAAGGTGCAGAAATACGGTGTACAGGTAGTTTGTGGCTCTGACTTTCATGAGATTTGATTGAAAGATTGAATATGGACATTTTTGAGCATAAAAAGGGACACATACTGGAAGTTTTATCTTTTTTTTCTCCTATATTTTGTAAGATAGGCCACTTGACTGAATGATTGTAGAGTGTAGTCTTGTAGTTGTTCCTTTTGGTAGGTTTTATTTTGCACATGAAGGTAGATTAATCACAATTAAGGGCTTTATTCTTGTTTAAACCAATGCAAAATGCAAAATACAAAGGAAGTATATACAAGTACTACTGATTAATTCTTTTTTTTTCTTTTTTTTTTTTACTGTTACACAGATTACATCTTTGAACTACAGATTTCTAGCAAAACCATGAAACCATCAAAACTGACTTCAGCTCAATTGGCATATTTATTATATAATTCAATAGAAATAATAAAAAACAAACATCTGGGCTGCATGTGAAGTGACTTTTTAATTCCAAAACCACCAAGGTTATTGAAATTAATTAAATTAAGAAAGAGCAAGCAGAAATTCTCCTGATAGTTCAGTATTTTGAATCTTTCTGACTCCACAAAAACAGTTTTCTCTTTTACATTCAGCCACTTAGGAAGACACAAATAGAAGGGTAGTCTGTGCCGTAAACCGTCTAACCAATAAAAATGCCAAATATTTTAGGACTTCACATCCACACATTTGTTTCCTGTCGTCTGTGCAAGTGCAAGACAGCTGTAAACGTAATTATTCACAGAACTTGTTGTTGTATTTATCTCTGTGTGGTGGTCATGCATGATCAGCATGTGTGTCCGTTTAAGCTGCAGTGCACACGCTGTCATTTTGCTTAATTTGGTGTTTGCTGACATATTTCTGGACATGTCCACCCCCTCGTCCGCAGACTATTCATGTCTTCAGTGGTCCTGTGTTGCTTCCATAAGCTGCATTATTATTATTATTATAAGGCATTGTCCATACACCCACACTATAAAATGTCACGTGTTGTTTCAACATAAAAATATGAGTGAAAGGGCTACCTTCAATTTTTGCGTTTTCATTTCCTCATAGATCACTATCTCTAGCTAAACCAAGACATTATTGAAAGTGTAGTAGTAGTAATAGTGATAATATAATAGTAATAGCTGTTAATAATAATAATAATAATAATAATAATAATAATAATAATAATAATAATAATAATAATCAAAGTCATCTTTATTGTCAGTTCTGCCATGTACATTGTATACAGAGAGAGCCGAAATTACTGGACTCTAAGGCACCACAGTGCAAGTGAACATAGAGTGCAAATAACAGAAAAATGCAAATAACATAGAAGAGTGTAAAAGGTAAACGTAAAATAATAGTAATAATAATAATAATAATAATAATAATAATAATAATAATAATAATAATAATAATAATAATAATAATAATAATAATAACAGTTCAACTGTAGCAATTTCAATTCAAAAAATACAAAGTTCCAAGTATTTTTTGCTTCCATAATTTCAAACAATGACAATTCATACAGTTGAGGCACTCTCTTCAAAAAAAAAAGCGTAATGTGTGTAACAAAATGTGTTCCCAGTTTCGAAGCAAGGCGCAAAAGAGCAACGATAAGTTCGTGACTGGAAAAGGCACCTGCATATTGTCCATGACGAATTTGGATGTTACGTCACCAAAATGTGACGACGCAGGTCTTAACTCCTCCCACTCTCCTAAACTGTCACTGAAGTTAAGTAAAACTGAATTTAGTAAGTTAAGCGGGGTACACACATAGGATTTTCTACATATGAAGAGATTTATATGATATGTTAGACTCCACACATGAAGATAAAAAAAGTCAGGCATTGAACAGTTTTGATTGTACTGTGTGTGTCCCACCACCGATCTAGTATCTAGTCCTCCATGCCAGAAATCATGATCTAACAATCGTGATCAAACGTGATCTAACAAAAACCGAAGAAGAAATAACATTGCAACAACTGGAAAACACAACACGCAACACGTCCTTTCGGTTGTAGCACGACTTGACGGAGACACCGAATAGACATTTTCGGTCTTCCCACAGCTCCACAAACTGGTCCTCCATTTCTGAGATCCACCGAACTTTATGCTTCAGGTCGGCCATGTTTGTTTTTATTTACGCCTGCTTCCTTGTTCCTCAGTCAGCACGCTTCTTGATTAGCCAAGTTATGACTTGATTGCAATCATAACTTGGGAGTCTTCGGCTTTCCCCACACATGACAATTTTTGGTTGTAAATATTGAACAAGTTTAATATTTACGATTGTCAGCCTGACCCATTTCGGAGCTGATTATTTGGACAAACTCCCTTTTAACACACCTCAGACCATAGGATAATCGTATCTTTTATACGACATAAAATAATCTGGTGTTTGTCGTCCTTGGTCGGGAAGGGGGAAAATCGGGACAAAAACACCCCGATTATCTTTGTGTGTGTACCCTGCTTTAGTTAGACAAGGATTTTCAAGTCAAGTACTCAGTTGTTATTCTAACACAGAATAATACAGGGTGGGGACGCAAAATTTACAATATTTTGAGGCATGGATTGAAAGACAGTGTATGACCAATTAGTTTATTGAAAGTCATGAGAATTTATTTGCCACAAGAAAATGTACATAATAGAAAATGTTTTTATTCTATGTGTCCTCCTTCTTTCTCAATAACTGCCTTCACACGCTTCCTGAAACTTGCGCAAGTGTTCCTCAAATATTCGGGTGACAACTTCTCCCATTCTTCTTTAATAGTATCTTTAAGAAAGTGGACATTGCTGTGTGATGTTCTATTGGTAGCATGTTCTAAAACGCCCCAAATAGCAGAATCCAGAGGGTTTAGATCTGGGCTAGAAGGCGGCCATAAACATGATTCCCAAAAATTGCTAAAGTTGGATTTGTTGCTGTTGTCAACAAGTGTTTTGGTGTTCTTGTGTAAGATTTTAACTTCAAATCATATTTTACTGCATTTCTAACGGTCTTGTTGTCTACCTCAAGTTCAATTGCCATTTTTCTCATGGATTTGGTTGGATCCTTTAGGATTTTGGATTTGAGAGCTTTAATAAAAGCTTTGGTACATTTCTTGTTGCTTCCTCCACTTCCAGACTTTCTGGTAATAGTTTTGCTCATAGTCATTCTCTTCTTTCCATTATAAACAGTCTTTATGGACACTCCAACTATTTTTGAAATCTCCTTTGGTGTGACGAGTGCATTCAGCAAATCACACACTCTTTGACGTTTGCTTTCCTGATTACTCATATGGGCAAAAGTTTCTGAAAAGGTATGGATAATAGTGTTAGGTATGATTATGACATCAGTATATGTTTGGTTTCAAAACAATTGACGTAGTGCCTGCTGAGAAAAAACAACTAAATGTTCATTGTAAATTTTGCTTCCCCACCCTGTATGTTAACACAGCTGTTGTATTTTACAGTGCATTCTGATACAGTATTGTCGGTTAGCTTGTTAATGTTGACGTTGTAAGATTTTTGTTTGGTTTTTTACTGATATCATGCTTGTACCATGCCAAGAAATGGAGTTAGCCATCATTCCTGCACGAAATAAACTCCAACACAGACTTCACAAAAGCACCCGAGACTGAGCAATTTTTTTTTACATACTGACCCTTTAACTTTACCTCTACTTTTTTGCTTTTGTAAGTATTTGCAGTCTTCCTTTCTACCAGTCTTCGTGACACAATAACACACTGTCAGTTGCTGTCAAGAGCTACCTCGGCCGTCCCAGAAGGCACTGCAGGTGAACGTTTCACCTGGCTTGATTGCTAGATATAAGAGTCTTTTTGACAACACCGGCCCCCGAGTCTGACAGAGAGAACGGTAAATTTGGATGAGGCTATTTTAGTGCGAGAAGGGGTTACTATAGTGGGATGTTAGCACAAGTGTGTTGTCGCTCTCCTGATACCTGCCCTGACAATTCTGGTGTCTTAATAAAACAACACCCCTGACAGTGAACTCACACTCGGTGGCTCTCTAGATCATCCCGTCGCCACTCCCACATCTCTCTCCTGGCCGTGACCATTTATGTTAATGAAAATGAACGGGGTGATCTGTTGATGACAATTAGTTTCAAGCACTGCCTCCACCTCTGGGGCTACGCTGATATCATCTGACACGACAGAAGTCTCCAAAGCAGCAATGACTGTAATATGAAAGACACTGATGTTATTGGAGCTTCAAGGAGGCCCTGGGTTAAAGAATAATCTGATAGAGAAGTCAGTACATGCTGGTGTAGTGGAAGCTACAGCTGGGTAATAAGATAATGGCAATCATATTATATTTATTGCAATATACAGTTGGCTTTTGTCTTTTGGGTTTATTCTATTTACATTCTCAGCTAAAACACAACATTTTTGTTTGTTTTTTTACTTAACCCTGTCAGGCACTAATTATGTGAAATTTAGTCAAGATATTTTTCTGCAGTGTTTTTATTCCTCTTTAGACATAAAAAAAAAAAACCCAATGTGATCGATTTAAAAAAAAAAAAAAGTTACAAAAATTTCCACTCAGCTGGACACCATGTACAGGGTGGGGAAGCAAAATTTACAATATTTTGAGGCAGGGATTGAAAGACAGTGTATGACCAATTAGTTTATTGAAAGTCATGAGAATTTATTTGCCACAAGAAAATTGACATAATAGAAAATGTTTTTATTCTATGTGTCCTCCTTCTTTCTCAATAACTGCCTTCACACGCTTCCTGAAACTTGCGCAAGTGTTCCTCAAATATTCGGGTGACAACTTCTCCCATTCTTCTTTAATAGTATCTTCCAGACTTTCTCGTAATAGTTTTGCTCATAGTCATTCTCTTCTTTCCATTATAAACAGTCTTTATGGACACTCCAACTATTTTTGAAATCTCCTTTGGTGTGACGAGTGCATTCAGCAAATCACACACTCTTTGACGTTTGCTTTCCTGATTACTCATATGGGCAAAAGTTCCTGAAAAGGTATGGATAATAGTGTTAGGTATGATTATGACATCAATATATGTTTGGTTTCAAAACAATTGATGTAGTGCCTGCTGAGAAAAAAACTAAATATTCATTGTAAATTTTGCTTCCCCACCCTGTATTGTCCTGTTTCAGTCTATGTCAGGTCATTCAGATATATTCTCACGTTGCGTCACATTATGTCCACATGTGCGGAATACTTCCTCTGTGACATCACTTTGCAAACATTGAGATAGCATAGAATGGGTGAAAACTCCACCTTTTAGCTGTGCATCACTTTGGACTGCACTGAAATTGAATGTAGTGAATTAAAACACTAGCATGTTGTGCTGCTAATGATGTATTAGTCAAAAAAATCCTGATGTGATAGAGCAATTCTGATTTCCAATATGTAATAACTGTACCTGATTTGGCTAAAATCTGTTATTTTTAACTTGATAACAAAATCATTAACCTGTGAAATCATCATTAGGGCCAAAAATGATCATTTGACCTGTGAAGAAGTAATTATTTAACATTGATCATGACTGAATGACCGACTGATAGGAAGATTGTTTTTTTTGTTTTTTTAATCATGATACCAAATCGAATACTATTGGAAGCTGTTTACACCATTTTCATGCAAATGTACAGAAAAGATAGATAGATAGATAGATAGATAGATAGATAGATAGATAGATAGATAGATAGATAGATAGATAGATAGATAGATAGATAGATAGATAGATAGATAGATAGATAGTAGGGATGTAACGATTACCGGTATAACGATAAACTGTGGTAAAATTGCAGACGGTTAGTATTACCGTTTAAATTCTAATTATCATGGTAACTGTGTTTGATTACCGCACTTTTAGGGGAAAAACCCTATGTAAAGATCTGCTTTTATGTCAAATATTTGAGTATAGTTTTAATTTATTACAATTTTGATTTTCTATACCTAATATTTGGAACCAATATTCACTTTTAAAGTCTTTGAAAAGGTTCGTTAAGCATTTTTGTGTTATTTATGCAATAAATTATATACATTTTTCAAATCGGATTTTATATCTTTTTAGTGTTTTCTGGCTTTTTATGTTTTTATAGTAGGTTAAAATGTAAAAAATAATAGGCAGATGAGATAGATGAAGTTGTGCTGAAAAAAAAAACCATGGGTATAGTAAACATTTCTTTATATAGTATATAAAGGCAAAATCAAAAGTACTGAAAAACGGCCAAAATAGGCTCAAACCCCTACGGTTAATACTTTAATGTTTCTGCCAACAGAAAGTACATTATGCCTATTATTATTATTATGTTGTTTTTTGTTTTTTTTTCCCAAAATACAACTTGGTTAAATTATTTCAGGTTGTGTATTAGTACTTTCTGAACATTATGAGCACAATTTCAACAATACTGCGATAATAATGATAACCGTGATAATTTTGGTCCCAATAACCGTGATATGAAATTTTCATATCATTACATCCTAGATAGATAGATAGATAGATAGATAGATAGAAATTGTCATTGTAGTGCAGCGTAACAAACAGCAAAAATAGAATATAACATGAACAATTGAATACAACAGTAAACACACTGTAGGCCTACATAAAAAATTAGAAGTATAAAAAACAGAAATGGTAGAAAAACAGTAATGTGCAAAGTAAAATAGAGCTGTTCAGTAATAAGGACAGTACACTGTAAGCCCGGAATTTGTATTTACTAAAATGCTTTAATTACAATGCACTTAAATGATTTAAGTTTTATGTTGTTACTATAAAATGTTAAGTATGTTCTACTAATTTGTAGACATAGTTGAAAGGACGAAAAAGTTTAAGCTGAATGGAATTGAATCACTAAGTTTTAGTCACGACCACAGCTTTTTATCTTCGCATTGCATTGTGGGTATTGGGCATGTTGTTGAAAATGTGTTATTTGTATGTGCAGGGGTTCAGCGGGGTTGTGGTGTTAGTGTTAATTTGGATTTAATGTGTGTATGGCAGTGTTTATTGGCCTTTTTGTGTTTGTTTTAGTATTTTTGTACAGCTGCACCATGAGTCAGAGCCATAGGAAGAACAATGGCTTTCCTGTTCATCTGAGACTGTTATTGTACTACGGAAATTTTAATGTTTTGCCAAAAAAAAAAGCACTTCCTATACTGACAAATGACATTAAGCTAACTTCCATTCATGCTACAATATATTAAGTAAAATACTTTCATAGCTATTTTGGTCAGGAATAAGATTTTGAGTTTGATTAACTTAAAAAAAAGTTGTTTAATCAATGATAAATTAATCTGGCTGCAATTGAGAAAATTAGTCAGTGTAAGCTAAAATGCTGAGTTGAATGGTTGGACAGTGGGGTTGATTTTACAACAGATTTAAAGTACAAATAACTTGTCTTTTAGTGTTTTCTACTTAATAGTTTAAGTTCAGTACTTTTAGCATTAAAGTTGAACCTACTTAAACCAATTGACTAGTCGATCATTACTCAAATCATTTAAGTGCAATCACTTGCCTCAAATTTTTTGAGTAAACTCTACTTATCCGGGCTTACAGTGTAAACTGCATCATGGAAATATAATAAAATCCATGTATTTAACTTGATTTCACTTATATTTTCTGTGTTTTAGCCACATGCTAAACACAGAAAACTTGTACCCCCTTACCCTTAAATGGGTCGACTAAAGCGTAAATGTTCCCAAGTCCAGAGAGATATCCACTGAACTTGAACAGTTTTTGTAACATTGAGCCTCCCTTGAACTTGTGCTGCTCCCTGTCCAAAGCTCCAGCTCGGCTAAGGTGTGCGACTCTAATCAGCTCTGTTTGATGTGGAGGCGGCGGTCTTTACGGACCAGCCAGGATCTCTCAGGACATTAAGGGGAAAGGAGAGCGAGAAGAGGAAGAGATTACCGCCGGTCTTTTTATAGAGGATCACTCCATCTTGTCCTTTTTAGCTCACTCATTAGTTTTCACTTTCGCCCCAAGAGGGTGATTCTGGCGTTTTGTCTCTCACCAGGACCCAGGCCACTTTCTTCCCTTTGGCTGTGAAACCTGTCTGGCTGTCAGTTTACCAAAATATAATTCCCCAGCCTTTCTGTCATTATCAAGTCACATTCAAAAGGCGCTTGTGTGGTCAGAGCTACTCCCGTTTTGGCAGGTATGGAAAAAGGACAGAAAAAAAAAAGAAAAAAAAAAAAAGAAAGAAAGCCCGGGGAGAGGAAAGTGAGACAGATGAATAATGATTGCACACGCTTTCCTTTGTTGGCAGCCGAGCAGATGACATGCCTTTTCTTCATTTTCTTTCCCCAATTCCCTCCATTTCCTGCCTCCCTTTGGCGAGTACCTGTGAAATCAGACGTCCCTCTGTGCCCGTCAAAAAATAACCAACACTCTGCCAATCTGCGGCCGACTGTCAGGGGAGTTCAGCGCCTGACAACCGGCGTACACGCTAAGGTAATCAGAAGTTGTCAAATGTGAAGTGTCCTCTGCTGTGACTGAGCGCGCTCAGTTCGCCCCGGCCAACGTCAGAGCTTTGGCTGCAGTGTAGGTGTACTAATGGGCTCTTTATCAACAGGGATCATTAAATAATGTCCTGCAGCTGTGTATTTGCCAACAAAATTGTTATTTAGCGGAGAAAAATGGAGACACAGATGGATAATAGGAGCTCGTCGCCTCTGCCAGCCTACTAGCTAACCCGCTCACATGATATGACGGAGCACTTTCATAGACTTCCATGTCGTTTTTTACTTCCGCCAGGAGGTATTGTGATCGCTTTGCTTTGTGTGTGTGCGTGAGTGCGTGTTTGTTTGTTTGTTTGTTTGTTAGCAAGATAACTCAAAAAGTTGTGGACGGATTTTCATGACATTTTCTGGAGATGTTGATACTGGCACAAGGAAGAAATGATTAAATTTTGGTGGTGATCGGGGGCGTGGGGGGTGGGGGTGGGCGCACTGATCTGCCTTGGTGGAGGTCTGCGTTCTCTGAGTGCTTGTCTTGTTTGTTTGTTTGTTTGTTTGTTTGTTAGCAAGATAACTCAAAAAGTTATGGATGGATTTTCATGAAATTTTCTGGAGATGGTGATACTGGCACAAGGAAGAAATTATTAAATTTTGGTGGTGATCGGGAGGGGGGGGGGGTGCGCACTGATCTGCCTTGGTGGAGGTCTGCGTTCTCCAAGTGCTTGTCTTGTTTGTTTGTTTGTTTGTTTGTTTGTTTGTTAGCAAGATAACTCAAAAAGTTATGGATGGATTTTCATGACATTTTCAGGAAATGTTGATACTGGCACAAGGAAGAAATGATTAAATTTTGGTGGTGATCGGGGGGGGGGGGGGGGGGGGGACGGACGACTGATCTGCCTTGGTGGAGGTCTGTGCTTTTCTTGTTTGTTTGTTTGTTAGCAAGATAACTCAAAAAGTTATGGATGGATTTTCATGAAATTTTCAGGAAATGTTGATACTGGCACAAGCAAGAAATTATTAAATTTGGTGGTGATCGGGGGGGTGTGCACTGATCTGCCTTGGTGGAGGTCTGCACTCTCCGAGTGCTTTTCTTGTTTGTTTGTTAGCAAGATAACTCAAAAAGTTGTGGACGGATTTTCATGAAATTTTCTGGAGATGGTGATACTGGCACAAGCAAGAAATGATTAAATTTTGGTGGTGATCGGCGGGGTGGGGGGCACTGATCTGCCTTGGCGGAGGTCTGTGCTCGCCGAGTTCTTTTCTTGTTTGTTTGTTTGTTTGTTTGTTAGCAAGATAACTCAAAAAGTTATGGATGGATTTTCATGAAATTTTCAGGAAATGTTGATACTGGCACAAGCAAGAAATGATTAAATTTTGGTGGTGATCGGGGGGTGCGCACTGATCTGCCTTGGTGGAGGTCTGTGCTCTCCGAGTGCTTTTCTTGTTTGTTTGTTTGTTTGTTAGCAAGATAACTCAAAAAGTTATGAGCGGATTTTCATGAAATTTTCTGGAAATGTTGATACTGCCACAAGGAACACACTGATTAAATTTTGGTGGTGATCGGGGGGGCAGATCTGTCTTGGCAGAGGTCGGCGCTCTCTGAGTGCTTTTCTAGTTTTGTTTTGTCTTAGATTCCCATGCGGTGTTTCATGGGAATTGAATTTACATATTTGTCCTCCATATGCATCGCTCACTCCACGGCCTGTCGCATAAAAAACGCAACCGGGGATATTATTGATTTGCATCTGTTTATCCGGGATGAGAGAGAGCACCTCGAGCATCCCGAAGGTGCCATCACATCCGTCTGTCCTTTTTTACGGTCGCTTTAAACCAGAGACAGGGGCTGCAATCTGTCCCCCGCCCCCCTCCCTTGAGTTTTATTTACAGCCCCCGCCTTGCAATAAAGGCCAAAATTTATGACTTACTTTTTAATTAGAAATAATGTCTTGTAGCGTTTAAGTGATGGATGGTTTAATCAATATATAGACTGCGGCAGGGCCTATGATGAACGTCGCTATTGACAGCGTGCAGAGTAGCCTAACTTAACACTTTGTCTTTCAAAGAAATATGTAGTGTTTTGTTTGGTATGGAAACTGTACACGGGGCCTTTCATTCTTTCTCCTTCTATTTTACTGTCTCCTCCTACTCTGTCAACACTTCTCTCAATAGGTAATGTTTTTTTCCAGAATGAATCAACCTCCTTTGTCACACTGTATTAGGTAATTATTTTACCCCGCTGAAACCCTATTGTGTTATGTGCCACATTTGCTGGGCTTTAAATAAAATAAATGCTGAAGGTAGGTTCTGGTGAATGGGAACCGACAAAACCAGGGGCACCGCATTTCTCGAAAAGGTAGAGATTTTTTTTTTTTTTTTAATGGGTAAAGGGATTTATTTCTCTTTTTTTTCTCAGGTTGAGTGGGGGGGAAGACAGCGGAAAGGATTTTCAAGTAGAATAATTAAATCGGAATCAAGTCAATGGGATTTGTTTCCTGGCGCTGTGGATGATTGCGTAATATACAACAGGAATGGAATTATGGCACTCGACAACTGAAGTTCAATTTTGTCACTTGTGGCTTTTTGTGAAGTACTTGCACAGCGTCGTGCTTTTCATTTACCGTACAAAGGGAAACAGCGATACCGACTGTCATGAAAAAGAACAACATATTCAGTAGAGGGTTTTAAAGTTGCAATAGCAGGTTGTGCAGTGTTTTAAGAAGTGTAGGGCTGCTACTTGGCACTTTTTGCAACTTAGAAAATGACGTAAGCCTTCTAAGATGGCCATGATAACAGGCCACCTATGTGTCTTCATGTTTTCTTTGCGATAGAAGTGTCAGAAAATGTATTTTTTGCCAATTCTTTTACACCTTTGTTTTTAGGAAGAACTTAACTTTCAATATTTGGCCGTTAATTATCATTAGTATAAATAAGAAATGCTTAGAACAGTGTTTTTTAGTAAAAAAGAAAAAAACTGACTTGAAGTTTTTAGCATATTTATGATCAGAAACAACTGTAAATGTCTATAACGAGTATAAACTTTCAAGTATTTTACATCTGCTCAAACCTACTTTTTGGTCTTAAACATTCAGTATCCATATTATGGCTTCATTTTTTTTTTCTTTCCAGGTGTTTTTTAGCCTGTGTGGAAGTCCCACATTGCTGCCGTAAAGTGTTATATAGTGTCGGAAAGCTCGGGATCTTAGCTTTCCAATACCATTTGAATTTTGTGAATAGCGCAAACAGTTCAAGAGTTGGAGTAATTGGAATGCTGTAAAGTCCAAAATGCAGAGCTGGAGAGATTGCTGTTGTTAACCTCTAACATGTAACTTACCTAATGTCCAAATTTGACTTACCCAAGTGTTTTAGTCTTTATAAAGCACTTTAAGAACAACCACGGGTGAAACAAAGTGTCGTACATCAATGATAAACTTGCGTATTTGGTTTCACTAAATAATTCTAACAGTGATCAAATTCAATGAAATCTGTAGCTCTATTCAGTGTATTTTATTGCTTGGTAATTGTGACATTTTGCTAACATTACTTGTAGCTATTTTATCACAAGGAATTACATAGCATTAATATACATCTCTAAATATAATTTAAATTCAGCTTGTCGGAAAATATGATTTCATGTCAAATAGAGATTCCTTAGCAATTGGGGTTAAAAACTGAAAAATTGATTTCAGGCTCCACAGTCATCTACGATACTTAAAGTGTTTCCAAATAATAATACAGATAATGGCGCACTGGCATTTTTACTCTTAAAATGAGCCGACGATATTACGGCAACCCCAGTTTCGATTATCCATGTTGCTAATGATGTAAAATTAAGTTTGAGATGGACGTGTTGCAAACTGTTAACATTGCAATGCACTGTAAAGAAAATGAAACTAATCCAATATAAGCACATAAACGTGTACACACAAGACACACATCCAACCCTGAACTAGACGTCTCTGAAACCATGAGTATAAATTAGCATTGGTCAGTATTGAGTTTTACTGTAAACCACCAGCAAACAACTTACATAAACGTTATTTCCACAAATCTGACACCAAATAATCAGCAATTAAGTTTGAAGCCGACAGGTGCTCTGTGAGTCTGTGTGTTTATTACAGTGGCAGTAACTCATCTGTTTGTACTCTGATTCTTCTCAGATTCTCTGTTAGTTCTTACATCAAAAATCCAGTTTCTCAGGGGATGAAAATATCCTCAGGACTGATAACGTGGCTTAATGAAAAGCCAACTTTTACGAAGAATAATACATCCATAAGATGAAACAGAGCATTAAAACAATACATGGAGGCAGAAGTGAAAGTCAGTTACCATGGCAACAGGGATGCGCTCTAAAAATAATAAATAATATATATTACTTGCATAGTATATATATATTTTTTGTAATAACATACAAACAACAAACAGATTGGAAATGTGCTATGGTCTCCTATCTAATCATCTAAGTCAGTAAAAAAGAATGAGTGTAGGTTAAAGTAATGGTTGATAATATTCCACCATAAGAAAAAAAATAATACCAGAATTCAGATTATGTATACATGAATAGGCTTATTGTACAACAGCAAATGTACACATTTTAGAAGATTCTGCTTTTTTCCTGAAGGCCTGACTTTAAGCAATTAATCAAATGTGATTGAATTGATGAATCAATTATTATTATTGTCCACACATTATCCTGTCAATTAATCTTCTTAGCATTTCAACTTTCCAGTCAATACACATCTACCGTGAAGACATTTTTAATACCCTCGTGTATTTAAAAAAAGTCAACGGTTAACTACAGGTAATTTAACAATAGATGTGGTCGATTGCGGTATTTCAAGGAGAAATGAACTGAAAGCAGCATGAGGATCCCTACTTTGAAATATCTGATTTTATAAATGCTATTCTTATACCATCAGGGCTGTACACAGAATGAAAATAATTTGAAATATTCCTTTTACTCTTCAAATACCTGTGGTTGGATTAGTTGGAACGCACACCACTTCAATTCAATTATTCCATTGTGATGCTTTTATTCCAGTTATGATGCTTTTATTCCATTTTATTTATTACGACGCTTATTTATTATTGATATTGATTCTGCACTGTAGTGACAGATTGAGAAACGAAATGTCATTCTCTTGCGTATGTAAGTGCACAGTGGAAATGACAATAAAAAATCCTTGATCCATGATTTCTATTCAGTTCTGTTTCATTTATAGAGCCCAATATCACAACAAAGTCACCTCACAGGGCTTTACAGAAATTGTTGAATGAATTAAAGACTGATCGCACAGGTTTAATTCAAATTTATAAAAACTGTAAGTTATAAAGATTGCAAGGACATATTTTTGTCGGTTTGAAGGACTTGCTGCTTCTATCCGGACCACCTACCTTAAAGAAAGCACTAATAGAGAGGATAACCTTATCCACGCAGACACAAACATAATATCACCTGTCCTCTAAGTCTAACCACAATGCCCTTCTTTCTTATTGATTAGTGTTGCATTCACTGCCCAGGGCAGATAGAGGCCCTAATAATGATGACTTTATGCTTTGTATTCATGGTCTTTGGAACAGAATCACCGTGAATGACACGGATCCCATGCTCCGAGTCCCTCTCGTCAATGGTTAACTGTTCTGCGGCAACTCAAAGCATCCAGGTTCTGTTGCAACTGACCGCACTCCTGTAGGTCTTGACCTGGCTATGTTTTCTTCAACACCCCCACCTGTTCACCCTAACCCCCCCCCCCCCCCGTCCTCCTCCTCCTTTTCCAAAAACCCCCCAGTTCCACTCTTTTCTCCATTCCTGCCTTCCACTGGCATGTCTTAGCTTATCTCCCTTCTTTGTGCAACATAAGCTTGTAGATAAGCAGTATATTGGGCCGGGTTACTCATGTCTGTCTTGTTCATTCATCAGAATCCTCTAATTCCCCCCAGAAACCTATTTCCCAGACTGCAGGTGGCCCGTGTTGTAACACAGAGGGCACGCCTGATCTCTCCTGAGCAAACATAGACATTTAGTCACTGCCGCTGCTTTTGTGTTGCTTGCGAGTGTCAGTAATGCCCCAATATGTATGTGCATTTGCAAGTGTGCACATGACTAATCTGTTCGACAGCGTAGGAACATGCCAATGATAGGTACGCAGCTTCAGTGGAGATTAGCCATGAAGTCTGGGATTATTCATTTGTTGTATTTGCCCCCTCTTTGATGGATAGGTGGCATGTACAGAATACACAGAATCCCAGTGGGATTTTAAGGGTGTTTACCCAACAATAAGCCCTAAAGTCCACAGGTGTTTCCAGTTGTTCCATGCCTGGAAAATGCCTCCAGCAAGCCTTGGGTTGTCCTCCTCAAAGAATGACCCATTTCTTCTCATTCCAAACAC
Source organism: Sphaeramia orbicularis (assembly GCF_902148855.1). NCBI lineage: Eukaryota > Metazoa > Chordata > Actinopteri > Kurtiformes > Apogonidae > Sphaeramia > Sphaeramia orbicularis. The sequence goes on from NC_043974.1 coordinate 30,675,942, forward strand.
ACAGTACAGTGACTATGTAAGAGGGGGGTTTATGGGAAATGAGCGGTTCCAAACTGGAGTAAAAGTAATGCCCTGAGATTCTAACTGGTCTTGTTCAGCGGTCAGGGTCAGCGCCGACCATGATCTCTGTTCTGGTCAGTTAATTAGGAATTAGAACATGGCACGACCCTCAGGATGTTCTTCATGGGTAGAATAATGAACACCTGGAAATGGCGAGGAGCGAGTAGTGCAAGGGGGGGGGGGGGGGTGGTCATTTGGCCGGTGCACAAGTCGTTCCATTAAGGTTTGGTGAACTCCTTCAGCCTTTATAATTATGCACCAGCATTTTTCCCCCCCATTTAATACGGCACGTGAAAGTACAATTTCTTAAATTCACTTTGAATGATTTAAAGGCAGAGGGGAGCGTTGGATAAATTGGATTCCCATTTGACTCGTGATCTATGGTATAATACAATAAAAGATACAGTGAAATGTATTGGGCACTGATTAAATTTAATGCAAATCTTTGAAATCCTGTGCAAATTAATTTAACTGGCTTCATTTTTTTCATTAATTAGGTTGATGTAATTCATAAAAAATGTAATGATTCCTTAAGGTTTGCCTGATTGTTTAACTGTTCTATTAAGAAGTTTATCAAATAACTATTGAAAAAAGTGCACAGCCAGTGGTATTTATTGTTTTTATCCCTTGACCAACTGTGGGCCGAAGAGGTGTTGAATTGTTTTTTCGTCTGTCCGTCTGTCTGTTCATTCAACAATGTAATCGCATTATCTGAAGAATGCTTTGAGATATCTGCACCAAATTTCTACTGCTGATGCATCTTGGCATGGAGCAGAAGCCTATTGAAAATAGGTAACATTGCCCTACTTTTTCGAGGTCAAAAGGCGACATGTCCTTTCAATGACGTAATCGCATTATCTGAAGAATGCATTGAGATTTCTGCACTAAATTTACACAAAGAAAGTCTAATCTAAATTATAGGGCAGTAACTTTCAACAGAATCATCCACTATATTTGGCCGAGGGCTATTAAAATTGCGCAGCACGTTATGTTTAGTAAACTGTAGACCTTTTTTCCCCCCATTCATCACACTGTTCTTTCACTTATCTGCCTGTAATAGAAGTAAAGTCAATGTAAAATAACATTCTAGAAAAGTATGACTGAAGATAATCAAGTAAAGGGAAAGAAAATATGTTTTGCAGAAATGCACCTCCATTGTTTATGTTTTTTGGGGAGTTTTAAGCATAGCTAAGCTGTAAATCTTGGTGATTTCTGTGTTGCCTGGTTATATCTTGTATTCTATTTGTACCGTCAACACAAAAACAGGCTGTGCTGCTTGTGTATTCAGAGAGGATTGCAGTAAAGTTGGAGCGTAGGTTTCGACGGGTAAAAATACAGACCCTAAAAATTGCATATACATACTCTTATGAAAAAAAATCCAATTTTGCCTATAATTCTCATATTGCTTTTCTGGGACAGCTGGTTTGTTCATGCAGGGTGACAGCGATTTGAACATTCTGCCTGTGTATAAACCCGGTTATGCTCCCAGTCTGCCATATCATAATCATTTGGCCCACTGCCTTCATTCAAATTGGTGAATTGTTGCATAGTATGATACATCTGCTCACAAGCCACATTATTTTATCGAATGCATTTGCAGGTCGCAGTACGGTGTATAAGGTGGTATGTTTTCCCCTCCCTCCGCCTGTGCTGGCAGTGAATACGCCCCAGTACACACAGTCCCTAGATGCAGTCTGGCAGGCCTAGTGAATCATCTTCCCATCACAGGTGGGGGAAATACAACAGCGGGACTGGCAGTCCAAAGGTGGTGTCTGGCCCGCCGTTGAGTGAGGTGTTTGCCTGGTTTCCGTTGGAAATTGAGGACATGTCATATTGACTCATGGAAGAGAGGGAAAGTAGGCATGCCAGTTTCTCTCTTTCTTTCCCAGAGATAGTCACCTGTCAAATTTAAGGTGTTTTTTGTTATATTTCTGCTTTAAAACATTTAAAAATGACCTGAAATCATCAGAAGCGTGAAGAAGTGACAGTGGATGGCTTGTCATTGTTTTAACATGCTAATTTGCTAGCCATGCTACACCCGTTTTTTCAAGACATAAGTAAGTAATATGTTATTTATGTAACTTTTTTTAAAAAACACAAAGTAATAACACTGTGATTTGGGTTATTGTCAAATAATTAATCTGTGGTTGTTACTATTTTGGATCTGCTTGAATGAAGTCATTGGCTGCTAGTACAGTTGTACAGGTAGCATGCTACTAGCTAGCAATGCTACATCCTGTTTTTCAAGATAAGTGTATTACTTTATTTATATATCACTTAAGAAAAACAAAAACATGTATATAGAAGTAACATGGCAAGTAGCATGTTACTAGCTAGCAATGCTACATCCTGTTTTTCAAGATAAATGTATTACTTTATTTATGTATCACTTAAGAAAAACAAAAACATGTATATAGAAGTAACATGGCAAGTAGCATGTTACTAGCTAGCAATGCTACATCCTGTTTTTCAAGATAAGTGTGTTACTTTATTTATATATCACTTAAGAAAAACAAAAACATGTATATAGAAGTAACATGGCAAGTAGCATGTTACTAGCTAGCAATGCTACATCCTATTTTTCAAGATAAATGTATTACTTTATTTATGTATCACTTAAGAAAAACAAAAACATGTATATAGAAGTAACATGGCAAGTAGCATGTTACTAGCTAGCAATGCTACATCCTATTTTTCAAGATAAATGTATTACTTTATTTATATATCACTTAAGAGAAACAAAAACATGGATATAGAAGTAACATGGCAAGTAGCATGTTACTAGCTAGCAATGCTACATCCTGTTTTTCAAGATAAATGTATTACTTTATTTATATATCACTTAAGAGAAACAAAAACATGGATATAGAAGTAACATGGCAAGTAGCATGTTACTAGCTAGCAATGCTACATCCTGTTTTTCAAGATAAATGTATTACTTTATTTATATATCACTTAAGAGAAACAAAAACATGGATATAGAAGTAACATGGCAAGTAGCATGTTACTAGCTAGCAATGCTACATCCTGTTTTTCAAGACAGAAGTAATACTTTATTTGCCATACTTTCCAGACTATAAGCTGCACCTGACTATAAGCCACTCTCACCCCGTCTCCAACGTCTCGCCATCACTTCATTGATGCCAAACTTACGTGCAGCAGCTCTATGTCCTTCTTCGTCAGCCAGATCGATCGTTAGCCCCGAAAACATAAATTAGCCGCATCATTTTAGAGCCACGGGTTCACAGTGTGTGGAATAAAGTAGCGGCTTATAGACCAGAAATTATGGTATATCTAACTTTTTTTTTTGTAAAACACATGTATATAGAAGTAGTATCGCTGTGGTTTGGGTTATTATCAGACTGTATCTGCTTTAATAAACTAATTAGCTGGTACTACAGTTATATATACAGTATGCTAATACACTAACCATGGTTCAAACTGTAAAAATATAAATGAAAGCAATTGTGTTATTGATTGAAATTAGGCATGTTTCTCTTTTCCATGCCTCCAAACTCACTTGATGTAAACAGTAATTTAACCACACAGAACATTTCAGATGCTAGTTTACTGCTACTTGAGTTTGTGGGTTTGTCATATTTCTACTTTAAAACATTTAAAATGACCTAAAATCATCAGAAGTGTGAAGAAGTGACGGTGGATGGCTTGTCATTGTTTTGCGGCAGCAGTTAACATGCTAATTTGGTAGCCATGCTACACCCGGTTTTTCAAGACATAAGTAAGTAATATGTTATTTATACAGCTTTAAAAAAACCAAAAAAACAAAAAAAAAACCACAAAGTAATAACGCTGTGGTTTGGGTTATTTTCAAATAATTAATCTGTGGTTGTTGCTATTTTGGATCTGCTTGAATGAAGTCATTGGCTGCTAGTACAGTTGTACAGGTAGCATGTTACTAGCTAGCAATGCTACATCCTGTTTTTCAAGATAGATGTATTACTTTATTTATATATCATTTAAAAAAAACTAAAACATGTATATAGAAGTAGTATCGCTGTGGTTTGGGTTTTTTTCAAATAATTAATCTGTGGTTGTTGCTATTTTGGATCTGCTTGAATGAAGTCATTGGCTGCTAGTACAGTTGTACATGTAGCATGTTACTAGCTAGCAATGCTACATCCTGTTTTTTAAGACAGATGTATTACTTTATTTATATATCACTTAAAAAAAATAAAACATGTATAGAAGTAGTATCGCTGTGGTTTGGGTTATTGCCAGATTGGATCTACTTTACTGAACTCATTAGTTGCTACTACAGCTACATATCATGCTAATACACTAACCATGGTTCAGAGTCTGGTTTTGACCAACTTGATATGTAAAGTGTCATGAGATAACTTTTGTTATGATTTGGCGCTATATAAATAAAATTTAATTTATTGATGATTGATTGATTGATGAAAATGTAAAAATACAAATGAAAGCCATGGTGTCATCGATTGAAACTAGGCATATTTCTCTTTTCCGTGCTTCCAAACTCACTTGATGAAAACAGTAATTTAACCACGCAGAACTTTAGAGATGCTAGTTTACCGCGACTTGAGTTTGTGGGTTTGTTTATAAGCTTGAATCCAAAATGACACAATAATACAACCAAATTAATGGTTCATCAAATGCCATCTTATATGAGGTAAAATTACTGTTTTTTTGCAAAGGAGTCTGGTGGATTGAACAGAGATTTTTTTTTTTTTAATTTATCTTTTTATGAGCAATGTAACAGAACATACAAAGGAGCAGAATTACAATACATTCATTATACATTGCCTTTTTATATCATTTTTCCCCATTCCCAATCCAACCCCAAGGCCCTCAGAGAAGGGGCAACAGCAGAAACAAGAACATCACAACAGTCTCTGAGCAGTAGAAAATCAAATAAGTACAAGCAGTATCAAATCTGTGGTGTACAAGAATATTAACTGAGCTAATGGAAACAAAAGAAAATAAAAATAAATAAATAAAAAAAGTCATAGCTTGTAGATACCTGTGTTTACTTTTAAATATTAGACATTACCTAGATGTATAGAATGTGACAATAATTGGTAGACAGAACAAATTACAACAAAAAAACAATAATACCTAAACAATAATAAAATAGAGTAGGGTGGAGGTGTGAGAGATCAATCTGAAGGCAGTGTTTGTAAAGACTGAACGTAATCTAAAAAAAGATTGCCATTTATTAAAGAATTTAGTTGAGGAGCGGATTGAACAGAGATCTGATGCTTCTGTTTTACCAGAAAGTGCTGCCAAACATATAATTTTGTTCATATGTTGGACATTTTCAGCATTTTGGTAGTAGATACTAATATCATAACCTTCTGGTAAAACGTCGCCCTTGGTGATGTTTATTTTTTAGTCCTAACCTTATAAATTACACCTTTACATCCTCCATGACTTATATTCCAGTTTACATTCACACGGCATCTGCTGCTCGTCCGTATATGTCTTAGTGTGAATCTTTGCTGGTGTGGTGGTCCTTGTATTTTTCTCAGTGTGGGTGTGCATTTCTTGCGTACTGTATGTGTCTGAGAGGCTGTTTCATCTGAGCTCTTGTAGGAAGGTGGTTGTGAGGGCCGCTGATCAAAGCCAGAATCCTCAGGGCCAACAAGGGCCCGGTGCGAGCAGCAGATGTTTCCCATCTCTGTTAGTGCCTCAGTTAGAACCATCCTTATTTAACCGGCTCCGGCTAATGGCCCTCGCTGGTGTCGGATAAGCCGGATCGCTTTTCTTCTCCTTTGTGTGCGAAACATGGGACAGAACGCGAAACGCCAGGGATATCTTGTTCCTGTGTGACACTCTCATTGTCCTCCTCTGTGAATTTCTGCCCGGAAAAAAAATCTTTTCACAGTAATTGGGTGTGAATGAAACACTTGCGCCTCGCTATTGTCTACAGTACAGTCTTGCATTCAGGCCAGTGGTTAAACAAGGAAGGAGAAGGGACAGAAATGGGCTGAGAGAAAGTGTGTATAGAGGGACGTAGCCAAAAGGAGCAATACCAGCACGTAAAAATATTTAGCTACAGGCAAAACCAGTGTCCAGATGTAGCATAAGCAAACGTACAGAACTCTTACATCAAGATAATTTTGTGGGGTTTCATTTGAATCAGCCTTTTTATTGAAAAGTTACACATTTCTGAACAATAAGCTTTTTTACATATCTTTGTTCGATTGATTAGATAGTTTCTGTGTGGTATAGTGATAAAGGGATGGGATTAAATAAGTGTTTAACCTCTTCCCACTCCTTTTCAGATGTGTAAACAACACTAAAATTTGAATGAATGAACGTATAATAGTATTATTTTGGTTGTCTTATGTCGTTAATTTGCTTCAGGCATTTGCTTTTTTATTTGTTCATTCATTCAACATGCGTGTACACAAACATAGACTTCCAGGCATAACGCAGACAATAACAGGGATAAAGAAAAATTTGCAGAAAAAGAAAAAAGTCCGTCACTGTCGCCAAGCTCTCAAAGGTTAAATCAGTCTACCACAATAGAATTTTCTGCTTCATAGCTAATGTGGGAGATACTATCAAGCCGCACTTTGTAGCGCTACTTTTACCAATTCTGGAATGTGTTGCAATACTTCCTGCGAGAATGTTGATTTTCTCATGTTTCAAGCAATTACATAATATCTGTTAGCATCCCTCTACTAGAACAGCCTGAGGGAGACGCTTTTCTGAAGGAAATGCCAAAAAGTCAGAGGGCTCGGTTTCTAGTCTGACCCTTTAAATCAGATATAGGTAAAGTACTAAAGTAGACCTGTACTGTGAGAGTCTGGAAGGGGGGGGTGAATTCTTTGACTATTTTGCACTTGTTAGTAGATATTTTGATAGTTTTAGTAGAAGTTTGAGGTTTGATATGACCTACCGCTTGACCACTGAAACAAAATAGATTCAACATTAAACCCTCTTGGGCGTCTTCACCTGTAAACATACATCATTTATTCTTACATCTGTATTTTATGTTACTAATATTTCTGCAAAATAGCTTGTAATTAAACAATGGCTTCAGGGCTTTAGGTGCAATTAAGGAAAAATATTTTCATGAGCTTTATTAAAGTGGTAAATTCATGAGGAATAACTAGATTAAAGTGGTAAATTTACAAGAAAGAACTCACAAATTTATGATGAGAAAAGCCACCAACAGTGTAATGTTTACCTCTGAGATGTAGTGGCAGCTAAGTATGAAGATGCACAAAATGGAGATGGTCGAATAAAGCACAAATACCTCAATATTTTTGCTCAATAAGTGAAGTGTTTGCATTCCACCACAGTGCACAGAGGGGATATTAACAAAAAGAAGCAGCACTTTCCAGGAACATTAGGGCAACAAATGTGAAAATAAAGATAATGTGCAAATTATAGTGTTAATATCAAAAGACAGTTAAAAAAGTTGACAGGAACATTGTTTCGGGAGACGCTGCTATCTGAAGTCCAGGTTCCTCGTATGGCACGCAGGAGATTGATTGAGAGATTCAGCAGGCCTAATTGTGCTGTACCATCTGCCCAAGTTACAGAACCTGCCAGGCATGTGACAGTTTCCAACAGGCTCGCTGATGAGCAGATGTGTGCAGGAGTGTGTGTGAGCGCTCACGTATGTGTGTTTAAGCATGTCAGTCTCTCTTTACTTTGCGATCACATCTTTTTTCAGCGAATTAAGACGAGAATTTTGCCGGTGGAATCGCAGAGAGCTGTCAAATGTGAATGCAAATGCGATTTTTTTAATTTATTTTTTTTTAACATAATTAAATGTCCCTTTGTCTCGCTGCTGCAGCACTTTGTTGTGTTCTTTATTATTTGTTGGATCTATCCAAGATGTGGTCATTGCTGCTGTCAGCATTGCTGTTGATATAACAGCCTGACAAATATCATAGGCGCAGAATACATTTGCATAAATCAATCGCCTCCTTTCCCTCCTCGCTTCAATAATGGGACAGATCGCCAGTGGAATTAAACAAAGGAAACAAACTAAATGCAATGCACAAAGCTTAGCAATTCAGTAAATTAATTTGGCATTCAGCTGGATGGCCAATGAGGGGATCACAAGTATTAGCAAGACAAGACACAAGATGTAAAAACTCACAGCTGATTCAATCAATTACTTCTTTTTTTTGTCGTAAAAGTATGTCGCCTCGGTACGCGTACGAACTTGTTCATTCCCAAATGAACGATAGCCACAGAACAGATGAGATGCACAATAAAATCATCTCCTACAGGAAAAATCTGACCACAAACAAGCATTTTAATCAGGCACAGTGCAACAATAAATAATCAAACACAGGCCTGAATATTTATGGCGCTCAAAAGTAATGCGAGTAAGTCCGAAATCTCCCCACAATCAGACACTTGAGTGCACACAACAAGAAACGGGACGCTGTTTTCTTAATGAAGTCATGCTGTTCTTTACTTACAAGCCTAAAAAAAAAAGCCAAAAAAAAAAAAAAAAAAAAAGCGATCACCTGGAATTGGATACCTTTTTGTCTTTGGAACATCAGATTAGTAAGTAAGCAAAGTGCATTTGCGAATCATCAAGAACTCTCCGTCTGCTGCTTCGTCCATGCCAGCAGTTTGATTTGGCTTCCAACCACTTCCTGCCCGACTTGCAGACATTTGAGCTTTTATCATTACCATTATTACTACACTTGATCATTTTATAAAGGAATTCATCAAAAACATGATAAAAACGGATATATCCCAATGTCGATTTAATTAGAGCAGATGCTTAGTAGTCCCTACATGACTATTAAAAAAAAATAGAATATCCCAGATTTTCCATTCACGGTTACTTATAAATCCCACTGAACTCTGTTGTCCCCCAGTTTAACAGCCTTATTCATTGAGTTATCAAGCCACAGTATCTGCAGCAAAATAAAATTTACATGGAACCCTTGTAAATGTCTAACAGCGATCCAAGCCACTAAACATGACAATAAAGTAATGGATGGTTAATTTACATGCAAGGCTAGAGACTTCATTGATGCCGATAGTGCAGATGACGTTAAAAATATGACAATTAGAGCAAGTAAAATGGGGAAAAAGCAGTCTTTGGAGGATTTTAGAATCTGTCCACTGCTCCAGATTAGTGTCTTTCATTATGTCTGCAACTTTTTTTTTTTTTTTTGGCCACAGACGACAGGGGGACATTGGCATGTGTTTCATATTCCGCATACTCATATCCCTAAGTCCCTCTTGTAATTATTATTCAGTAGATGCACTGTTTGGCACAAGGACAAAAGTTTGCATAATTTATGCAAGGCCGTCATCAATTTTTTGAAAAATGGCCCAGGCCTTTTCTTGTGCTTTTAACTAAATAGATGCACTTCAGCCCGGACATAAAACGACCGCAAGGAACAGAGAAAACTTTATTTATATCTTTACCTAAACTTTGAACCGGTGCACACTTTAGAGAGTATATTAGAGCTTGGTGTGTCCAGCTCAGATAAATTGTTTTACTTGTGCTACTCTTGAGCTTGTCCGACTCTCCCGTTGGGATGTGATGCTTTGTAAGGCAGCGTTTCTTTCTCCCTCCAGAAGAACTCGTACCTCTCAGATAAAGTATTTGGAGATGAGCCGCTCACGTACAATGCTCTTCCACCGGATGTGTCCCCGAGGGCTGTCACCTGAGGAGTTATTTCCAGCACAGCGCTCAAAAGAAAGAAATCCTCTGAGAGAACCAAGAGGGACTTTGTTACTCCACATCCCAGGAGAAAGTGCTCTATATTTACTTTAATGAAGAGGATGGGAGATGTAAATAAACCCCTTTTTTTTTGTTGCAGACGCCTTCCCCGTTTTTGTCCATATGTCCAACTTTCCCCTCACTCTCCCCCTAATCCTGGTTGTAAATGTTTTTCCACTGCATTGTCCACTGGTGTGGATTTCAGTAATCTATGGCTTGGACATTGTAATCCATTTGCGTTGCCAAAACAGTGAAAAGGACTTGGATGTACTCTTTTTAGTGTGTTTCTTTGTTTAGTCTAAAGATGGAAAATTGGCATATTTTATTTTAATTTCTCAATGTTTTATGTTTAGCGTAAAGGAGTTATTATCTAGAATCCTGGCGGTGGATTTGTAGAATGGCAGGACTGAATAATGAATAATGCTCTTGTTTTTGGCTCGGTTGCCTGTTTTTTTAGTGTTTGTTGCTGGAATATAAAAAGAACATGCACATTTCCTTGCTCTAATCCCTACATGAAATTCCCTGCTACATACAATCTTTCTTTTCTTTTTTCACAGGGAATGTTGTTGCTACACAGTCATTCTGGTAATGATTTAAAAACATGTTAAATGGGCTCTGTTTCCATTCGGAGCGAGCTCATCAGATCATATTACTTTCCCTCCATGCGGACTTAGCATTTCCATTTAAACCTGCTGTTTGCATCTGTGGAACCAATCAATAACCCAGCAGAGTGTGTTATTTGCATGGTAACTGCTGCAGAAATGACAAATAAAGTACCGGCTATAGGAGGAAGTTGCTTTACCATACTCTTTATGAGGTTGTTTGAGAGCAGTTTTTGAGTTTGACCTTACAGAAATCTGTTTGGTGAGGCAGTAACCGCTCGACTGTTCTTGCCCAGTCTCTATTTTTTGTTATAAGGAAAGTAGATCCATGTGCTTCACTTGTTTAAGGGACCCTCGGGATATATTACTTCTCCGCAAAGCAGCACCAAAAGCCAGGAATTTTGCCAAATGTTTCAGGATGCCAGACAAATACATCACACGCATCTCACTTTATAATCTGACCTCCAGAGCTGTGGAATTTGAATACATCCATATTAACACACAATAATATTTATTCATGGACTTGCTTGTCTGATATCCTACTTACGCTACGCCATCTATTGCGTTGTCAGATTTCAGCCCCAACATTTATAAGAACCGGAGCGCGGACAGTGATGGAGGACCCTGAATACTCAAGTGTGCTTCTTAGCGAGTTCCTCCTAAAGACGAACAATAATAAGTAGCCTCAGCTTCAGGCGATGCCGGTAACCTTATCTGAGGTCTTCTTTTGAGGGAGAGACAACGGGAGGATACATTTCTGACCAGTCTTGTCTTTTCTCACTTGCCAGATGCAGCTACAGTGGCAGCTTGAGTTTATCTTTTTGTCCATCAGTTTACAGACAACATTGCCGAAAGTGGTTACGAAGCCATATGGCGCCCTGGAACCCTACAAACTCCAGTCGTCTAAGTGTTAAGTGCTTCATTTTTCACACTAGCATGAGGTCCATTGTATTTATAAATGATTAGCAGAAGGGCAAGCCTCATTCGCTAGACAGGACATTATATGCATATTTAAACGATTTAACACCCACAAATTGCATTGCCTTCATCTCTGCTAACACACTGCAACCATTTTATTTTTGTTCTTGCTGTTTGAAGATGTGACCCAGGATATGTTGCCCTATTAGAAAGCAATAACGATAAATTGCTTTGCAGATGTATAATAAAGGAGCGCTGTGAAAGACTGCGGGCACTAAATAATTTCATTTCCAATCATTCAAATATGACACATTATTAAAGTTTAAAGGCCCATGTTTTTTCTGTTTTTTTTCCTTCTCTCCTACCTGCAGGGTGTTTTGTCTTTTTTCTTTTTTCATAGGCATATCTGAGTTGTATCTTCGACTTTGTGTCAATCAGCGCATTTGTTCTGAGTCGAGGTATGCGCTTCACACTTGCTTCCTGACATGCACAGGTTCTATACGAACACAGATGTGCATTCAGTCCTCTCACACTCAATTTAGCACGAAACGTGAGCCGAGTTGCAGACCTTGACTTAATAACTGTGCGCTGGTGTTAAATGCGCGGGTCATGCCATCGATGAGGTGTGTGTACATATACGCCGTGTGAATGAAGACATACTTTGACTTCGGTATGCATGCCAAGTGTGTTTTGATTCCAGCTGCACGCTCTGAAGGACTTATATTGCTTTAGGAAAATTCAGATGCTCAAAACCCATATGTAGTAGAAGGAAAAATTACCAAACTTATCCAGACGTTATTGCATTTAACTCCCAATTCACCGCTCTCTATTGGCTTTGCATTGTGTGAAGGCTACTGTTCTGTATTTCCGTCTACTAGTAAAAGGTTGAAACATGCCTGAAACGAACTTTGGTGGGATGCGATTGCAATAAGGTAGAGAAATGCAAGTACGTTTTTATCAGTTGTCAAGCCAAAGGAGAAGATGTGAGGAAGAATGGGAAAATGTTTGAGATCCTAGCACTCTGTATGGCAGGTTTAATATCCAAATATTCACAGTTGCCTAAAAGAACATAACCATGACCAAAATACAAAACCTCCTATCTGAAAAAGAAAAAAACATGGATCCTGGAGGATTCTGTTGGGTTTCTGTAAATTGGCTTAGGGTCTGGTTTTGACCAACTCTATATATAAAGTGTCATGAGTTAACTTTTGTTATGATTTGGTGCTATATAAATAAAATTTGATTGATTGATTGATGGTTTAGTTTTATTATAGTATGGTCTTTGTTGTTGTTGTCAGGTGACCTTCATGTCATAAGAAAGGGCGGGATTATCTTGCAGATAGACTGAAAATGTGGAGTCATCCTTGTTCTCACCATTTAATTTGAAAACTCAAAATCTAAAAATTTGCAGATAGGAGTTTTTTTTTTTTTTTTTTTTTTTGCCATCGATAAGAATTTACTGAAGTTGTACCCCTCCAGAAAAACTCCTGTCTATAACAACCTATTGATAACTACTAGGTTGCTGAAATAATTGAGGAAGCATTTCATTGCAATTTTTTGTATTCCTCAGAGTATCGCAACCTCTAAAATACTCTTAAGAATACCCACAAAATTACTTTATTGTTATAGTTATGCTGTGGGTTATATACTGGAGGATGTGACATTTAGCACAATTGTCAAAACATCAAATTTAACGTCCTGGGTCGGGTTGGACCCCTATGTTTGGCTGTCGGAATACTTGTTACACAGGTAGACATTGGACTTCCAGTTGTAATATTGGTGCATCTTGTTCTATATAATATATCTTTATTAAAATGGATGGATCGTGTTCAGCCCAGCAGTTCCTTTCACATGGGCCTCTTCTCAATTTGTTATTTTTTCGTCACCCCTCATCCTCAACTCCTCGATGGTTGATTATAACCTAAGTGTCGAGGCAGAGACTCGAAGAGCTACAACTGGTGAACTGAGAGGAGGGGCGGGTGTCATTAGCATCATCGTAGCTATGCTAGTGAGTCTCTTTAAGCCTGTTTGTGGTGATTCTACAAGAGTTTGGTTCGTTCACGTTAACCCACAAGACTTTGTGTTAGAGCTGCACAGTATATCATATGAGCATTGTCATCGCGATTTACATGTAATAGTTACATCGCAGGTCCTGCAATGTAGGAGGCAAATGAACTCAACGTGTTCTCATCAAATTTCAATCCAGGTACCTGAACACACACTGTACATAGCGATCCACCAATCACAAGCATTCTTATTCAGTTTGCAGACCCCGCCCCCTGCACATGGAGGGAATCGCTGGTAGCAACATTGAAAATTGAGCAATGAACAAGCGAAAATTACTGAAAACAAAGACTTGGTGCCAAAAAGAAAAGCATTGTCAGTTTTCTGGAATGATTTCGGCTACAAGAAGGATGATACTGAAACACGTGTTCTGTGTCGATAGTGCCTTCCACCTGTTGCCACAACAAGAGGAAACACAACTAATTTGTTTGACCGTTTACGTCAGCACCACACAGCTATTATATACTCCTCAGTATTTTTTCATACCGCACTATATATTGCAGGGTTAAAAACATTGCAATGTCAGTTTTTTCCAATATCGTGCAGCCCTAGTTTGTGTAAGGTGTTTCCAGGCTGTTCATGTATCAGTAATGAACATTAATGAAACTCACTTTACCACATACTAGGGCTGCACGATTAATCGATTTTAAATCGAAATCGGATTTTTTTAATAAGGACGATTTTTAAAAACGGGAAATCGTCAAATCGATTTCATCTTACTTGCTAAATTTTTCATTCACAAATGTATGTTCTGGAACACAAAACCAAATATTATTTATTTTTTAAAAGATGTTGAACCTTATTTAAAGCTGTTAGATAAATCTGGAAACAAAAAGGCTATAAAAACCATCAGTATTTGCTCTGATGACATTTTATTGTAGTGTATTCAAGTTATTTTCTTGTTGTATACATTGTTTGTATACTGTACTTCATTCACTATAGATTTAATGAAGAAAAAAAAAAAAAAACTTCCGTGGGTTCATTACGTGATACCATCACAGATTTGAGGTCGGAGCAGTGGCTTGCATTGCGGGCTCCTTACAAAAACGACATGCTGACCTCTGTTGTCTTTTGTAGTTTTACCCAAAAATCGAAAATCGAGTTTTTAGGGGAAAAAAATCGGGATTTTATTTTTTGCCAAAATCGTGCAGCCCTACCACATACTGTTGCTCTCTATTCTGCTTTATCATCTCTACCTTTAACTTTACCATGTATTGTGTTATGTAAATGTATGTTGAGTCGTTTACTACAGTGCTGGCTACTTTCCAGTTGACATGCAACCTTTTTTATGTCACCATAGTTGAATTATAAGTCAGAAAGCAGTGCAGAAATTGTCTTTACAAGCTAAGCTAACTACGGATCTAACTGCTAACTAAATGGCACTGCAATTTCCACCTTCATTTTGAACTGTTTTGGCCATAATAAACAATACACAAAACATAATTACTGTAAAACGCTCCCTTTCTTTCACTCTGTAAGGAAGAAAGAGGCAGATAGGAAGGGTGAATCATAGTCTTTCCACAATAGAAACACAATTTTTAAATGATGTTGACTCAGTTTGCTAAAATGGTCTGAAATCTTTTAGCAAAATACAGGTATTTCATTAGCTTTTGAGCCTTTGTTTCACAGTATGTTGCCAATTGTTTTCCCCTCAAGTGGTCATGGTTCTTAGAGTATGACATGTCATGTTTCATCTGTCTACAAATTCTATCCAGGTTGTGCATGTTTTATCCTATCTTTATTTTTCAGGCTGCAATTACATGATATCTGGGCTTTCCTGGCATGGATTCAGGTGTACATGCCGCATTGCAACTCTCTTTAACATGATAAGAAACGTTTACATAATACTAAACATCATACAGCATTAATTGGTCTGTCAAGATACCTGAAGCACAAAACCAGTAGCAATAAATTTACACAAATTTTAATAAAAACTGCCATAAAATCATAATCATTTTAGTCCACTAAATGTGAATGAATGCTTACAATGCACATTTATGCATGGCCTGTCTCTAGCTTGCCTCATTCCCACGCTCACACACTGCTTTCATCTCGCACAAGTCATTTGAATTTTTAAGGCATCGTCAAAGAAACTGTCAGCCTCAGCGCGCACGGAGGAAATCGCTCAAATGCACTGAGTTATTGATGCCATTTGCGGTGGGCATTAGTGCATGGATACGGGCTTGGATCACTGAGGTGTGCTTCTATCTGAATAATGATTTGCAGAGTCAGACTGTACAGGGGACATTTCTTTGTGTTACTCCACTTAACATGTGCCCTTTCCATAGTGACGACAGGTCCCGGCATTTGACGGAATTTCTGCGGGGAAAGGTGCAGAAATATCTCGTGCGCTGTTGTTCTTCGCAAAAGTACATCGAATCCGCTTTTGGATTTAAGACCTGAACAGCCACTGGCGACCAAAAGTATCCTCTGTCGAAATGTTTAATATTTTCTGAACCACTAATTAATTCGGGTAAAATACAGTTTGTCGTCTTTTCATGGTCATCAGATATGATGTACTTGGACGTTCAGTGGGTCCGTAGGGAAGGCAGACGCACCATCATCTTCTGCAGCATTGCTTCACCTTTAAAACCGTTATTGTTTAATTAATGGCAGTGGTTGAAGATGCTTGTTTTTACTCTGTTTTCAATTAATGATGCATTTTGCAGAAAAGTATCACTTTTTTCTTCAGTTGTCTCTGTTTCTGATATAATGACCTTTTTAAATGTACTCTGAATTTTTTTTCATTATCATCTACGTGATCAGTGAATTAAATATAGAGAAAGACCTGACTTTCACTCAAAAATGCAGAGGATAATATGATAAATGGTGACAAATCACATAGGAAAGGTCAAATATACAGAACAATTAATTGGGTGTCCTCACAAAATGACTAATGTGAGGTATTTATACTTTCAAATATGTAAAAAATCATTAGAATAAAGAGCTATGAAGTTAGTTAGCTATGAAGATACGAATGATTTGAACTAATGTATTTACACCAACGGGCCAGTGGATTTATGGGGCCACTAGAGGGAGTAGTGAATCATGCTGTTGGTCTCCCATGGTGAAAAATTCCACAGGACCACGAGTCAAAGAAAGTGATAAAAGCTAGAAGTACTGTTGTTTTCACCACTGGACTAAATGAAAAGAATGGAGTTTGATGCTAAAATGGCAGCGTTTCTGCTACACGGGTGAGTTCAAGGCATAGAGTTATTATCTCACATTATTATCTTTGCTAAGTTGGCATTTGTTGATCGACTGTACTGACAAAACTGTGACTATTGGACTGTTTTGACCATGTGTGGACTATGGTAAACAGAAAACTATCGGCAATTTGTGTTTTTACCATGGCTGTTTTCTGTCTAAAACCAGAGCTAAGCTAACAGAGCTATAATGTAAACTATCAGCTGATGCAGCACATGAAGATTATAAGACACCGTGTTATTTTGAGCACCTGAGTTTTAGTTTGAAGAGCAAAACTCGATACCTTAGGACAGACATGTGCAACAAATGAGTTTCATACTGTTTTTGTTGAATGATACAGTCTGTGGATACATAGTGTTGATTTGTTGGTGGTTTTGGTGTGTTCTGGTATGAGATTTCCTCCTGATGCTCACAGTTTGAGATATCAGTAAGACATATAACCCCTTCAAGGGATAAAAAGTAGCAAAAGTAAAATAGGAAAAAAATTAAAAAAAAGCAGTGCCACTGGCTCAATATCCTGGTTATCGTCATGAAAGGACAGTGAAATGGAGTTTTTTGTGAAACCCCAAGTGTTAATATAGTCAGAATCAAGCACTGACAATCACCTGTACATACCGCTTGACTCCGTCGTCTGACATTACCCTCGGTTTACTGTATTATTTTTATTGCAAAAGTCCTTCTAATTATCTTCACTGCCTCATTTTCAATATCCAATTTGTGCAAGTGTTATTATCACAGAACTGCATTAGCCTTTTTGAACCTTATTTTCCATTATGATGATTCAGACAAATTATTGTAAGGCAGAAAGGCACAGTGTTTGTGTACAGGACGACTGCACATGTATGGGGAATGGGTTTGCGCTGATGTCTGCTTCAGCTCTCGGCAGCCTGTGAGGTCAAAGCCGATGCTGGCTGTATGCAGATGAGGTTGCGATGATTGGAACAGAAATGATTGGAATTCATGCTCCCGGGCTTTCTTCACACCGTGTGGAGACGACACAAAACAAGAGCACAGCAGTACATGTCACCGTCATCAATCACCCAAGAGCCTCAGTCAGTTGTGATGTGTCTAAGGATGAAAGCCATGATTCTCAATGATAGGGCTGTTAAAATTCACACTCCTGAGTGGATGTCATCAGGATATGTTGGCAACGGAGGTAACATCAGAACTGAAGCCGCTGGGAAAACCCATCTTGCAGAGCCACTGATTTCCTGTGTTTACATGCACATAGAAAAATGGCTTATTAAGAGAAACCAGCCATGAAACAGGAAGTTAGAAAACACATTGTCAGTAATCACATTTGAATCCAAGCTGGAAAACATTTCTTGCAGAGATGACTTCCATTTGGAGGAAAAAAAGCTTCTTCTTGAGTATTTGGATTGGTGGCACAGTGACTGTTTTCCCTAAATATACTTCTGAGTAGGGAAGTGAATCGATGAGTTTTTATGGAAACGAGTGCCGTTATCGATTCTGCTCATCGTTCCAATTTCCTCTCAATTCCTGGACTGATCCCTGATCAGTTTTCAGTGTGCAAAAAAGTAGGCCTTCACTACTGTCAGTGCCAGCTGTAGCAACAGTTTATCTGTCATCACCTAGAATGGATGAAATGAGAGAATACATGTGCAGCGTTCATTTTCATCAGCTTTTCTTTGGTGAAGTAAACCTCTGCTAAGCCTGCCTGTGTGATATTTACCCTCTGAAACAGACATGCTGCTTAGTCAGGAAGCAGCGGCATTTGTTTGTAGAGTGTTGTATCATGCCAGTACGTGGCATCCCTGGAATTTAAGCCCATGTTGTGTAAAGAGATGTTTCTGCATATTGTTTTACTTGAACTGATCATTTCAAGCGTTGACATCCTTCTTCCTTTTAAAACAGAAAAAACGTCATATTTCATTGTCTGTTGTCTGTTTAGCATCTCTATGTTGTGTTCCACAATAATGCCTCTACCAGCTCAGAGCTGACTGCAAATAACGTCTACAGATGCTACCAATGCGAGCCCAATAAAAAAAAAAACAGGCAGGTGCACTGAGTGAGGAGACTGCTCTGGAGTCACCAAACATTTAATACCACTAGCGTCAGCAACTTTTCAGAAGGAAAAAAGCCTTAAGCCTTATTGGCACTGGAGTGCTCCAAACTGGAGTGTTACAATGAAGTCACTCTGTATATCGTTTGTTCCTCTCTGCCTGCCCTTGACTCCTTGTTGTAGCAAGTTTCCAACAGCGTAGAGGCAGGAGTTTTACATCACTGTTTTGCAATGTGCAACTGTCAGAAAAAAACATCAATCTAGCATAAACAGAAAGAACTAATGGACTGATGCCAGACCTCATCTGGAACCAGTTCTTTATTCCCGTCCCTGCTTCTGAAAAATGTGTTTAATTGTGTTTCTCTTCCTATTCTAAAACATTTTACTGCTCCCAAAATTTGTCAGGAATATATTATTGTGTCACGAAAGTAAAAGTAATATGTAATCAATAGTACCTTGGCATTGCAGTTGTTGGTAATGATTTCTCAAACAAGATGCTCTGGATTGTGTAAAAGACCTCTAATACAGCTATTTTACCATTAATAAGAAACGTGCCGTCAATTGCAGTCATCTGGTTTTCATTATCAGATTTCAATTGCACAGGAAATATGGAAACTCATGCCTTTTTTTTTCAGAGAAAATGTGTTATAAACATGCTTATACTCTATATCCATGTATAAACACTGACTGTGATTAAACTAAAATGTATTTTGAATGCATGATAGACACATATTTGGTTTCCCCGCCATTCAGCTTCTTGGCATTGAAAGTTCTCTTGGCTCTTAATACATTAATTACCCTTCAAATGAATATTTGCAGTGAATCACACAAAATGGCATAGAATGAAACAAAATGAAATCTCTTTAAATGAACCCAGTGATATATAGTCTGAAATCCCATTTAAGTTTCTAAATTGGTATGAGTCAGGTCTACCATTCACATAATTCTCACATCCCTTGATGATTTGATCACATTACTCACTTTTCAATTTCTGTTTGGATATATCCATCAAATTTGATGGCGCCTCTCAAACGCAAGATGGTAACAGATTTTTAGAGGGAAGGCAGGCCCTGTTCTGGGAGTTGTAAGTCATCTGTTAATCAGAGGGAACCAAAATTACACTAGTTGCAAGGCATTACTCTCATTTTTCAATTTGTATGTCGTGCATTGCCAAGAGTTGCCTAACTATATCCATTCTAAAATTCTTGACATGATCATTGTGGTGTCAGCTGCTGGCATAATATCTCAACCCCTCCCTATGGACATATTGGGAAATAAATATGAAATCCACCAGTAATGTCTTGCACAGATGATGTTGTTAGACTTGCCAGCCTGAGGCATCAGCTGTGTGTGTTGGACGCCTGTCAGAATGCAGTCCTCCCCTCCCCCCATTCCAGACTCCCCACTGTGCCGAAACCAACTGGTCCAGGGATTGCATGCCAGACTCGTGGAGAGTCCCAGAGACCCCTCTCTACTCCGAGTCCAAGTAAAAAGAAAGACTCTGGCATTGAAATAGACTCCTCCAGCTTGTGATATAGAAGCAAAAAAAAAAAAAAAAAAATCTCCTTTGCCGTGGCCAGATTCAATTGGAAGTCACGAAGGGGTAGACTGTGAAAGGGTCGTGGGTAGGATAGAATTTCAGAGTTTTCTTTAAAGGTGGTCCCCCCCAACACACTTCTGATGGCCTGTTGTGCAGCTTGAATAACATTCCAGTGTCGGATTGATACAAAAATGAAATGAGGGGAATGAGAGGAGAAAGGACGGAGGGGTGGAAAGTCCCCTTCAGCTAAGCTATGGACACCCTGCTGTAGGTATGGAATAGAAGTGACAGACACAATTCACAAGAAACAGAGTTAATATTATTCAGTCAGACTGGAGGTTGGGTTTTGAGGAGTCTTGTTTTAATGTGATTTTTTTGAGAGACTGCATTATACTATAAAGCTCATTATTTACGCACATCTGTATTACAGTATCATCAAGTTTTCTTCAAACTAAAACTCATAGACAGTTATTACATGCCGCATCAACTGATAGTATAGATGATAGCTCTGGTTTTAGACAGACAAGGTAAAACTACAAATCACCTCCATTTTCTGTACGGTTTGTGTCAGTATCTGCACTAAAGGTCTGTTTGGAATCATCCAAACAAGGTCAGAGCTGTCACAGTTTAGTCTGAACTGTGGATCAACAAACAGAAACTTAGCACAGATAATAACATAACATGATAACTTTATACCCTCATAAACCTCATAATCCAACTCACCCATGGAGAAGAAAGACTGCAGTACAACAACAGTGATTCTAGCTTTTATCACTGTTTGAGTCATATAGTGACATAAAGCCCCCAGACCATCTATATGAATAAACTCAGTTCACATCTCTACAATCCAATATATTGGCATCTTTGGCAGAACTTCAGAGCCCTTTATTATACATTGTAGTGATAACTGTAGGTCTTTTTTTTTAATATTTGAAGGTATAAATACTACATATTCTTCCTTTAATACAGTGACTGAATGGGTGTTTCATGCATTAGACATTTCCTCAAGGTGTAAAAAACTACATGTGGACAGACAAGGAGTAAAAAACAAACATTATTTTGTTGTAAAATGTCAACAAGATGCTTTACTTCTTCCACTATAATGACTTTTCCACTTGCAAAAAAGTTGACTGGAACACATCTAATTCCCCCTTTTTTTTTTTTTTTTTTTTGAGGGGAATGAGCGGTGGGCACTTTTCAAAAGTTTGATTCTAATTCACTAGACAGTTATATGGAAACACAGCTACAGATGCAAACAGATTGACTGTAAGACTGGCAAAAGTTTCACAATTATTTTACATTGATGATATAACCCTATATTTTAGCAAACTGATTCCACAAAACGTAATGTGTTCTGGCATTATGTCATTATATTATCATTATACATACATACCGTTATATTACATCTGTTTGTTGTGTTTGGATTGTGCTGTCGTGCCAGTTTGCATGGTTGTTTGCAGCGTTGGCTTGAAAACATATCACTGTATTGACTTCATCATAGAAAAATCGTTCATTTTAACCCAATGATCTCATATGTCTTTATGGTTTAAGAATCTAGGTGAAAGGCGACACGACTTTAAAACAGTGCAGGCCAGTGTCTTTTTTTGCCAAATTAAATATAGGTTTCTCTCCCAGACCTCCCACCATTGATACGCTCAATATTGACTGGGAAAAGGCCAACGCCATCAACCACGAGTCTTCTGTTATTCTATCTGCATAAACAGGAGGCAATCTCATTAAAAAAGTGAGCTCCAGTTGGGTCTGTGAAATTTCCACGTATTTGGGGCGCAGTACTCAGGAAAAGTCAAAAGCAATTACTGACTTCCTCGCTTTCATCTGCTGTGTGGAGAGGACAGAATGGTGTTTGTGGCTGTAGTGCAAGTGGATGAATAACATTACACCAGAGTGCAATTAGAACTTGGACCTGGGTTGTATGTCCTGATGATTCTACACTATGTCAATTAAAGAGCGTTTTAAAGAGACAAGATAAAGAACAAAAGAGCAGGAGGGGGTTTGGGGATGTGACAGGATTCAAAGCAATGATTGGAAATTATAACAATGTGTACGTACACGGCGTGTCTTCCACAGCAAACACACAATGTTACGTTTTCCACAAAGGATCTGGGTGCAAAAGCTGTTATTATGCTTTCTAGTCCAATCACACAGCAATTGTTAAGCCTTCCAGGTCGATTTATCCAAAGCCATTTATTTGAATCCATATTATGCGTTTTTAATTCTTGGACAGAAGGCCGGTAGCAGACTGCCCAGTGTAACAGTCGGTAGCAGCGATGTGTTTGTGTGAGCATAAATGTGTGCGAGCCCCAATCACAGCACTGTAAAAAAAAAAGAAAAAAAAGAAAAAAAAAAACAAAAAACATGGCTTCCAATGTGCTGCCGGACTTTGACATTCACTAACTATCCCTGACCGTTGTGTGGCTGCCTCACCCCGGGAGACCTCCGCTTTTAGATTTAGAAAGGTTGCCCGCTGAGTCCAACCCAAACACATTCTACTGCTCAGCCAAGAGACACAGGGGCAAGGTCATGTGGAATGTGTGTGCATGTTTTCACGCCACTTCCCAAAGTGTGCCTGAGCGCATTTAAAAAAAAAACAAAACAAAACAAAAAAAACAGACGCACACAGGTTATGCCGTATCCTGTCCTCAGCGGCGAACAGCAGGTGCTCTTCCATTGTGTTCTTGATTGCACGCGTAAAACATCTAAACGTCTAACTCTTTGGGCTCATGGATAAAACAACCGTCGATACCTTTAGCGCTGGTGTCACTGCGATCCTTTTGTGGTCCTTAATTCACTTCATTAAATCCCTTGTGTTTGCAGATTTGTGCTTCACACCAAGTCTTTAATGACTTAATTAGAATTAGTCAGCATCTAGTGAAATTAAACCAGAACATCCTAAATGACTTTTTTGAAAGTAGCACAGCATGAAAGTCCATGCTGCTGAGTCTATTACCCAAGTACTAAATTAGCTGGTATCCTAGTTTATGTAATGCTGTTAAAAATCAATGTTATGTCTTCCTTCTTCTTTTTTTTTTTTTTTTTTTTTTTTTTTTTACGTTGGATTAAATATAACCTACTTACCAGCATGCCATCTTTGCTATTATTAAGAAAAGAAGTATATGAGGAGGAAGATAGGGAGAAAAGGGTTGCTTGGAATTCAGTAGACATTTAGATGGAGACTGATATAACCCCAGGCGCCCTAGCTATCTCATCAAGTTTTAGAATTCGTGGTAAGACTCGGCACCTTGAGACCAGCTGTGATTTGTCAAACCTGAGAGCATTTGCCTCGACAAGAGAGGGAGCGTATTGCTCTCTTTGTCCAGATACATACCCCTTGAGGATGTTTGCCCAGACCAATCAGACTTTCATCAGACTGCTTTCTATACTGGTCTGAGGACTGAGCGACCCAACGGCCCTGCTAGCCACCTACACTTATTCCACCTCTTCCCCTCGGCTCAGAAAAACAAAATGCCCAATTACAGATAATAATCTCTGAGCATTTTCTTATGAGGTGGATTCAGGGAAAGACAAGAGGAAGGGCTGGCAGCATGGCGGCCTTATCGAGGGGCACTTGAACCATAACCATTCGGAAATGGTTCATAAGATCTTGGCTGAGCTGCCAGCTGTTACCAGCAGACTGTAGTGTGTTTGTATTCGTAGTGGTCTGTAGCGGTCTGTCAAGTTCACCAAAAAGCAAAAGCAGTATAAAGTAAAAAATAATTTTCCCCCCCTTCAAATACCTTCCACCTTCTCCTTTTGAATTTTTCAATTTTAAGTCCAGAAGTCAGTCCTTGAGCTTTCAACTAGGCGTTCACGAGTTTATTCTTGCCCGCTAATCGATCACTCTAAAGCCGGGTCATCGAGGTCCTGACAAGAGGAGTTCTCTCGCATTACAGCCGCCGTTTTGGAAAGGCTGCTAGACAACACGAATGGAGCCGGCAAAGCAATTCACCAT
Organism: Sphaeramia orbicularis; assembly: GCF_902148855.1. NCBI lineage: Eukaryota > Metazoa > Chordata > Actinopteri > Kurtiformes > Apogonidae > Sphaeramia > Sphaeramia orbicularis. The sequence goes on from NC_043974.1 coordinate 30,700,020, forward strand.
GGTGACCTTTGACCTCTGTGTCAACAGTGTTTGGGTGATTATTTACCTTTAAGCAGAATAAGAAGGGCTGATTCAACCAGGAAACAGACTATTGTTGACTGTAGGGAACAAGTCATAGCACAGACTAGGTCAAGTGTTAGCTCTGTTTTTATTCATGTGTAGTTCAGAGACACATTTGAACATTATTTTAACAGTTTTCTCCAGTATTCAGCTCATAGCCACTTCTGAAACAGCTCTGTAACTCTGACAAACACTGGCGAGAGTATTGTATGGTATTCTATTATCTTTCAACTCATGATGAATGTTGGTAACAAAGGTTAGGTCACTGTAAAAATCGGAGCTGTACAAGAAACTGTTATGTGCCAAGCACTACAAGACGGTCTGAATCTATAATACTTCTAGGATTAAATGAAGAAGCCAGCTAAAATGTCAGTATTGTCTTCCAAGAGAGCAAAAATCAAACAGAAATGAGATTCTCTTTCGTTTACTAGACAGCCAGAATAAAAAGTCGGACAAAGAAAGGATACAGCTGTGCCTCGCAATCGCAAAATAATCTATCTCAATATTGGTGCCAGCGAATCAATAATTCCTTGCAAGGAAACACATCACAGTATATAGCCAGATCGATTATTTGTTCACACTTTTATATTGTTTGCACATTCAGGAACATTGCTGGAACCAGGACATTTTGCACAATAACAAGCAAAGTGGGTTTTAACAAAAGATGTTTTCACTGAAATGTCAACAGTTAAGCCTCAATAAAAGGGCCTTGAAGTGTGCGCCGCAAAGCAGCCCCTTCATAAATTATATTGTCACTTTCTGTCTCATAAGGAGGAGACATAATATTAAGATAGTGTTTTGAAATATGCTGCAGTTGAAATGTTATTTTAAGGTAAAATTGTCTCAGTGGGACAAATCCACATTCATGAATACTGGAATGCAGGATGTGGTTAAAAATTCCGCAAAGGAAAAGGACCTTTTGGCCTGTTTGCCCGTGTATTTTCTGTGATAAATTATTAAACTTCCCGGTGAAAGAAGTGACAAAGTCTTGAATGATCTCTTTTGCCTCGGAGGTTTTCAGAGTTCATGGCGCCCCTCCCAGCCTCTCCTCGGTCCACTTTTCCCCCAGCCTTTCATTTATATGTATAAAGTGAACATTTAATGGACATTGATGGACATGTATGCAAATCCACACCACCTTCCTCCTTCTCAAACCCTTCAGTCTTTGGTTTTTTGTCTGTATCCTACCTCCCCTCTGTTCGCACCCCCTCAACCCACCCTTTTCTGCCTCTAATTGAGCTGTGAGTGGAGTCCAGGTGGAAACCATTTGAGTTCCCTGTGGTCGTGACCACTGCGGTTGCCTGTGACACAGTCATACCTCTCATTTCCAGACCATTTACAACATATTCTAGCCATTGGTAACACTCACGACGCAATCATTATGCCACCTAGACACACCGTAGTAATTTGCGGTCAAAACGCTAATGCAGACATACCACACCAGTTGGAAGGTAGAATTAACATGATAATCAAGCCTATATTGAGTGACTGTCGCGCGATACATAATGTATTTGAATATATGCATCACATTTTTCCATCAAGGATGCGATGCAATTCATGTTTTAAGATTTCATTATATTCTGTGCTCTTGGCTCAGCATCAGATAATGATATTGAAATGCATGCGCCATTGGGATCAGTGTTATTGACATTGGAATTTGTTGTACCCCTGATTCAGAGGCTGAGCCGAAATTACTGTTGTTGTTTGTGTGTATGTGTGTATGTGTATATGTGTGAGTGTGTCTGTCTGGGATTTTTTTTTTTTTTCCTCCCTCTCTTTCTAAAATCTGGCAGGGAATGAAGTGTCTATTGGAAAATTATGCAAATGCAGCTAGATGGAGGACAAAATGGAGGGAAATTGAGACCTGAAAAAGTCAAATACAAATAAAAAGGGGGTAGATGGGGGGTGTTTTCAGAGCAGATGCCCTCCAAACATGGTTCAGCAATGATCAGGCTGTGCTGAAAAATGATATCAGTAATTAGAACAATGGCTGGTTCAGCTCTGTTTTAGGTGTAGAATGGTGTTGTCTGGATTGTGTTTCCTTTTCAGCTCGGGAGCTCATAGATAAAGTGCTTTATGTGGTTTACAATCGACTAGAGTTGTTAGTTTTTAAACTTTCATTAACCTAATTAGCATTGGTTAGCCTTTCAGTCTGGGGTTTATTCCATTTCAACTTAGTTTCTATTACCTTAAGTGACTAGATTTAGTTTAGTGTTAGTTTTACAGCTTTGATTTGTAGATAAAAGTTAGGCTTGTCGTCAAATGGGATTTACAAAACCAGACTATTATAGGTCCTGTGTTCTGAAAAAACATTTTATCTGCACTTGAAATGAAATCTAATCTGATTTTACCTGCAGTTGTATCTCGTTTCAGATTGTGTTGCGTTGTTCATTGTCGTTTTCAGATGCATCCACACATCTCGATAACAATATTTGCCCCCATTTTTATTAAAACACCATCTCTCAGGAATGGCTTAATTGAACTTCTTCTCATTCAGACTGAAAAGATTTTGTCAAGGTCACTGTCACCATCCAAAACACTACTTTGTTCAAGCGTTAAAAAGAATACCGGACACACCTGATGGAACTGAAGGGTAACGCAATTAATTTGTTGCTCGTTTTCCTTTACTCCTAAGCTTAATTTACTCTAACAACCCTGCAAGTGACTGCTGACCATATGCCGTCCTTGGTTTCTTCCAAACGTTCAGATGCATCATCAGAGTGTAGAATGGTGTGGGCTGTATTGTGTTTCTTTGTCAGCTTTGGAGCTCATAGTTAGTGGTTTATGTGGTTTTTACCACTGACCATATGCTGTCCATCTTGAAAGCAGTTAAATGTAGGGCTACACATTACTGGAAAAAAAAACAAACAATTCAACCATATTTTCATTGGCTATGTATATTGCGATAGAATCACATGACCAGAATCAGATGACTTCTAGAGTGACTGAGCATATCTGCACAGAAAATACACTATATAGATAAAAGTATTGGGACACATTGAATTCAGGTGTTAACTCTTTCATGCATTAATTATGAGAACCTTAGTTGAGTTGTTTTTTTTTATTTTGAGTGTTTTTATTCCTCCTTAGCATGAAAAAAACAATGAGATTGAGGTTTTTTTTTTCATAGATTTACAAAAATGTCCACTCAGCTACACTATGAACTTTATTCTTGAAGCAAAGAAACATATTTAAAACCCAATATCATAAAGTGATATGAAAACAGTGAAATGAAACCATGTTTAATACAGCTAATCTGATGTTTTCTCACATTTTAACGTATTCTAGGCAAGGCAAGGCAGTTTATTTGTATAGCAAATTTCAGCAACAAGGCAATTCAAGGTGCTTCACACAGGACATTGAAATAAAAGAAACAAAAAGAAACACATTTCAAACATTATAAAAGAAACATGTAAAAGGTGATTAAAAACAGCGAGTAATAAAACAACACATAAAATAAAATTTAAAAAAAAATAGAATAAAATAAAATAAAAATAAAAACACACACATATTAAAGTAAGAGTTGCAGTGCAGAGTTTCAAAGAGAATATAAAGTTTAAAAAGTCAAAATCCTTTTAGTCAAAGGCAGCAGTGAACGGGTGAGTCTTTAACCTTGACTTAAAAGAACTCAGACTCAGCAGACCTGATATTTTCTGGTAGTTTGTTCCAGATATACGGAGCATAGAAACTGAACGCTGATTCTCCATGTTTAGTTCTGACTTTGGGAACACAGAGCAGACCTGCACCAGATGACCTGAGTGGTCTGGATGGTTCATACTGGACTAGAAGGTCTCTGATGTATTTTGGGCCTGAACTAGTAGAACTTCTAGTACTAGTTATTACTCACTTCATGGAAATAATATGCAAAAAATAACAATTAACAATTGATTTCCACTCAAGAACCAATCAAGAACAGCAAAGTAAACAGTAGTGGTATGAATTGCACTTTATGAGATGATGCATAAACGTCCACTGTGTTGGTTGATATGGAACTAAAACAACTAAACCCATGAACATACAAGAGAACAGCTGTAGAATAGCTGTCCACTGTAGTGACCACTATGCATGAAAGGGTTAAAAGTGGGATGGGCTCCAAAACAATTGTGACAAATGACATAATCTGTTTTTATATTGCATTAACTATTGCTATAAATGATTTTGATTTTGTCTAAATTCTCATCTATAACACAAAATTTGTAATTTTACACAAGTTTGCTTGAATTTTTCTCATTACAATTGTTTAAAGTGTTCAACATCATTTTCAGAACATAAATGATCATTTTAAGTTACCATCTGTTTTCTTGAACTTTCACTCAGGAAGAAAAAAATAGGTCAAACTGATGTGATCTTTATCTTGATAATTATTGAATGAACATTTTATGTCACACCAAACATGCCAGTGTATTAGATTATAGAGATATGAACTGAATTTATTTACACTGACTGGCTGGGGATTTATGTGGCCACTAGAGGGAATAGTGAGTCAACTAGCATTGTAGGGCCTTTGACCAAAGCATCAAAAAGTGACCAGATTGGATAAGAACCACCAAGAAACAACTTTTTAGTCAAAGAAAGTGACAAAATGATACAGGCTAGAAACAGTGTTGTTTCACTACTGGACACAGCTGGGCGCTTCAATGAAACTCGTCCCTAAAATCAGGACATGGGGGCTAAAAATTCAAACCTAGATGTAGACTAATATTATGAAGCAAGTTTGGAAGCACTGTGGGTCTATTTGAAATATAATTTTTACTGAGATAAAAGACAAACTATTTTTCCAGTAAAAAGGACATGAAAATTATGCGCTACTATTTTTTTGAATATCTTTTTATTGTCTTACAGATACATTTTGGGAATCAAACTAATTATGCAAGGGAGAGTGTTTCACAAAAATGACCGCTGTTGCAAAATCACTCACAGTTTATTTGTGTTTAAATGGGCAGGTTCTGCATGTAACACGGACACGATGGGTTACACACGAAACCTGGAATAAGACTGATATTATATGTCTGGATTAGAAAAACCACTAGGATCATCAAATTTAAAACAGTGTCTTTATTTATAGTGGTATATAAGACCATTTCAAGCCATATTTTCTAGATCAAATGCAAAGACACCTAAGTAGCTTTTCCTGTCCCAATTTGGTCCTATTTTTGGCCCCAATATTATATTACAAAATTATTAATTTTGCAATGGCTCAGAGCAGGAGTATATATATATATATATATTTTTTTTGCATTTATCTGGGGTCATCATTAAGTACATCCTGGGGTAAAATATGTCTAAATTTCTCTTTTATTAATGGGCCTAAAAAGCTGGCAAGTGCCAGATACCAAAATAAACCCAGTTTCATAGAAGCACCCAGGTCTAAATGAAAAGAAATGATTTGCCTGTATTGTCAGCCTGTTCAAATCTACTCCATGATGCAGATTTCTGGTTAATCACACCAGTTTTTACACCTTACCAATTGCTGATTAGATTCCACCAGATGCAACCTGGATGTAATTTCAACTACTCTGTGTCTCAACATGGGAGCTCAGTCATGTGGCGTCACTCTTATGTAACAGCAGACTTAGGTTTGGACCAAGAGGAGACAGCTGCAGAAGGATGGAGTGTAGTTTTTTTCCTATGATTTCAGCTCAGATAGGGTATTCAACATTTAAAATAATATCCATGACAGTTTTATTCCATTTATTGTGTGAATGAATTTGCTTTACCGGTGCACATTATGGTGCAAAAATGCCATATTGTGCAGTTGTATTTCAGAAAAAAACCATCATAAAGCTGCTTTGCCATTGGCCGCTGAATGAAATCAATTTCTTTTTCAAACTACATCCATCATACCTATAACACTGCCAATACTATCAAACAACAGCATATATGTAAAATTGCTTTTGTCAGCATAAAACATTGGGAATATATTGACTCTGCTGTCTGAAAAGGAGTCAATATACCCCCCGTAGGGTCTCTGTGTTTAAAATCTATATGCCGTATCTATCTTTTCTTAAATGCGACCATAAAAACTGAAGTATTTATGAATGATTCACTTTTACTCCCCTGCAGTCATGTAATGCACCGCCTTTCAGCTCACATCCAAAATCAAGCCAGGGCACATAATGACTTCCAGTGTTTGTAGGTGCCGCATGCCAATTGTTCCCAGTAGGTGATTAATGGCCAACAGGTAAGGTTGTCATGGTAACCTGCCCACCTGAGCCACTATAGCAACAGCAGCTGAAAGTGGAGGCTGTACGTAGGCTCCTCAAACTGCGAGTCATGACCTTCAAATATCAGCGTATATCCTTCTTTCTTTTGCATCTTCATCTCCGTCTTTCTTTTTCTTTTTTTTTTTTTTTCTCTTTCATTCATCAGCGAGTCTGATTCGTCCATCTCCCGGTTCTCTCACCGATCATACCTTCTTCTCCACGTCCTCCCTCCCTCCCTCCTTCCCGCCCCCTTCATCCACCGTCCCTCCATCCTTTACATTCCTCCCTTCGCTTCTTGATAGTCCATCCCTCTCTCTTCCCTGTCCTGCCTATTACCCCGCCTCTTGCTCTGTCTTTCTTTGTCTGAGATCCATTTGTGCTGCGTTAAAGAAGATATGCTGAGAGAGGGAAGATAGAAAGAGGGAAGACGTGGAAAATGGATTGGCCTGAGCTTTGCATTATAATGGAGAACTGTCTAAAGTTAGATTTGCCCTGCTTTTATATGATGCATCTATCTACATTTATTCACCCAACTGTCCACCTATCTGGCCTATGTACTTTTATTTCTCTCCCATGTGACAACATAACCACCCCCTTTTGTATACATGTGTACTGCTGAATATTTGTAATTTGTTGCATTTGTTTCACGGCTACAGTAGGTGCAAGTGATTTCTTCTAATGGATTGTGTTGCTATTGTCTCGTAGTTGGGGAAGTGTTTTGTGTGTCAGGAGGGGTTGCAATTCCTTTGTGTGATTGGAGAGGAGGAGGGACGGTCCTATTATTTAACCCAAGCCATCAGTCACACTCAACAAGCCTATCATATAGGGCCATTCAGAGACTGTGCAGGCTAAAGTTAGCGCTATTATCTGCCTGTCACTGGCTAGCTGTGTTGGGGTCCCTTGTGGAAAGCCAATTGTATGAGTGAATGCCTTGCTGCTCACGTTGTCAAGCTCCAGGGATGCGCGCATCGCCTTGAAAGAGCACTCTCCATTTACCTTCGGTTTTTCACACCTTTCAACTTGCATTAGAGAAGCGCGATTTTGACATTCCAGCTGTGTTTAGTATTATAAAATTGACCGCTCAATTTTAAGCCATCAGCAAGGTTTAGAAGCTCAACTGAGTGGAAAAAAATAATCTTTAACTCTAGGAGGAAAGGATCTTCTCGGTTTTAATCATCTGAGCTCATCTCCTAAGATTTCCGAGTGAGCGCTCATCAATCAAACTGTATGCAGACAGCGTGCTTGATTAATATTCATTTTATATGAGTCACTTCATTTGCATGAACACACTGTCTGTCTCATAAAAATTACCGAGCCCTCCCCGCCGGTGTGATAAGCATCTGGACATGAAACAGTTGAAAATGGGAGACGTAGTACTTAACCCGGCAACACGATCCCACTTCATTACACTGTGTTACGTGGGAGGGCTCTAAGCAGGCGTGACTAGTAACATCATACTTACTATGCACCCATCAGATAACATTGTGGATCAAGTTGCACTTTGTTGAAGTACAGTTGTATGGAACGTCTCCGAATTAATGGAAATCATCTTCAGTTTCTTCGGGTCAGGAAGTGACAGATGGAGAAATGCCCTCAGGTGGCGTTGTGCGTCGCTGTGTTGGCGGCGTGATCTCTCCATAGATATTACGGTTATGGAGATGAGAGCGCTGTATGTGGAATAAACCACTACAAAAGGAGTCGCTCTCATGGAAAAGATTACCAAAGTCTAGCATTATGCATGTTTAATTGTATAATATAATAGCTCTAGTAATGGCTTTCAGACAAAGCCTTCACAATAGGGCTTTTTTTTTTGTCCCTTCTGTTTGTTTTCAGAGGTGTTTTTGATGTGAACCTGTTGACCTCTGAAGGGATACATTAGTAATGTGCAATGAAAGAAGGCTGCCATTTAGGTCAGGAACACAATAATAGGATGATACATTACTCTTTCTTAGAATAGTGTAGCTTTTATACTGCAACATCTAGCTTATTTGCTGTTTATTTCAGCCATTGTTACAAATCAAAAGGCTTCACTTTTCTATGAGAATATTGGATTAGTGAAACTGTGACATTTAATGTAACTCTTAAAGCGTATCTGTTTTTCTTCATTGGCTTTTCAGTTGTGTTATAGATAGATATTGCATAAATCTTAGTAAAACTACACGTGTTGTAGTTTAACCTGATGTTCTCCCAGTCTGGTCCAGTTAATAGCAAGTAAATACAGCATTAGAATGCACATTATAATGAGGGTATAAAAAGTACATCCTGTTTATCATAGACTTCATGTTTTAAATCCACCATTGGTTTTTTTTTTTAATCTCTTAATGTTTTTTTTTAACCCTTTTATGCACAGTGGTCACTACAATGGACAGCTGATCAAAGGTGTTTTCTTGTATATTTATGGATTTGTTGTTTTGTGTATCATCCTATACGCTGCAATTCATACCATTACTGTAACTTTGCTATTTTAGATAAACCTGATCTGCAGTAACATGTTTGAGTGTGAAAAATTGCTAATTGTTACTAGACTGTAATAAACAGTTTTTGTTTTTTGTTTTTTTAACCCTTTCATGCACGAATTATGAGAACCTTTATCAAAATTTTTTCCTGACTGTTTTTATTCCTCTTTAGGCATGAAAAAAAACATTGCGATTGAAAATTTTCTTCTGAAAAATAAATAAAAATAAATAAATAAAATAAAAATAATTTAAAAAATTTTAAAAAATACATACAAATAACAATAATTAAAAAAAAAAAAAAATCTTATGAACCTATTTTTCATGGAGTTACAAAAATGTCCACTCAGCTGGACACCACACGTTTAATTTTTGATGCACAGAAACATATATTTACTGATAAATTGTGTGAAAACTATGGGGAGGGCTTGTGATTCTGGTGGTTTATGATCAGGAGAGATCTACATAATGTTACCAGTTCATGTCAGAAAAGATATGTAGTGTCTTAAAACTTTAATAAAGATATGTGTAAAAAACAAACAAACAAACAAAAAAACAAAACAAAAAGAACAACAAAATCCATGAATATACAAGAGAACAGCTGTAGAATAGCTGTCCACTGTAGTGACCAGTATGCATGAAAGGGTTAAACACAAAGTTTTTTTTTTTTTTTTTTTGCATATTATCTCCATGCAGGTATGTTAAAATGTGAGAAAACATCAGATTAGCAGCATTAAGAATGTTTTTATTTTCATAGTTTTCACATAGTATATCAGTAAATACGTGTTTTTTTGCTTCTAAAATTAAACGCATGGTGTCCAGCTGAGTGGATCTTTTAGTAATTCCATGAAAAATAGGTTCATAATAAATCAATTGCATTGTGTTTTTTTCATGCCTAAAGAGGAATAAAAACACTCCAGAAAAAAAAAAAAATCTTGATTAAGGTTCTCATAATTCATGCATGAAAGGGTTAAACGCATTTCCTCTTGTTCTGTGTGAGACAGAGCAGAATCAAGTGGCTCAAATGTAGTAGAAACGCAGTGACTCAGATGTAAATTTGTAGTTGTGTATTTAAATATGAAAAGTATATGCAAAAATATACGCAAACCAATCAGAGTAGGGAATTTTGTCTTTGTCCGAGTGGAGCTCGCAGTAGAGAAAGACCAGGAAACGCTCAAAGACGTTTGTGTTTTCTCTCAGATTATTATTTCAAGCGCTGTCAATGATGACGCATCGTTAAATCAGAGTGTGTAATTGCAGCATAACACATCTGACTCTCCCCTGGTGTCATATTTAAAAGAGTGGAAGACTGTTATCGAGGTCAATGTAGCAACGAGCTGTTTGGTAAATCTGCAGATTAAAACATCTGCTTTTGTTTCTTTTGACCCTGAAATCTTGATTTAACGCCGATAATTTTTTAACACCTTTTCAGATAGGTGTTATTGCTGTTGTCAGAAGCAACCGATATTTATTAGTATTTTTTTTTTTTTTGTCTCTCTCCTTCCATCACTCATTCGACAATACACTCATTCCCCCACTACTTTTGCTCTTCCTGTCTATTGCCCCGGCTCCTTTTTTTTCGCTACATAGAAAAGTCAATTAATTAAGATTGTCGGGTTTCATCTGGGCCCCCGTTGGCTCGCGCAGGCTTTTTAAAATAACAAAAACAACACTGCTGATTGAGAGAAGCTCCACGGTAAAAGTGAGGTAGTAATGGAGTCTCCTTGATGTGGTGGAGAACAGACGCTGCAGTTGCTTCTAGACCTTCTAAATGTTGGCCAGCTTATCTAAGAGAGTTATCCTAAATCCCCCTCAGAACAAGTACCCTTGAAACGTCAGCACCATAATGTATCATAAGGCTCCTTCTGGAATACAAGACGAGTTGGCAACACTGGACCGCCGCTCTGTCTTTTCCTTTCTTTTTTTTTTTTGCATTGAACTAGGGCCAACCCCTTCTCATAAATATGTATTTTATAATGTGTTCTTTTGGCGGTTGGTGGCACTTCCTTTACCTAAGCCCACTTCTTTTTTTTTTTTTTTTTAGAGGAATGGGGGTTTCGAGCAAATTAGCAGCTCTGATTGTAAAATGTTTTTCATTGTACGTGATAATTTCTAAGCAACACCTGTGCAAGTGGCTCCAGCGTTATCGGGCGAGCCGTGAGAAATGACGGATTTGAGCATGGGAATTGATTCTCACTCTCTTTTGGCGCTAAACCTTTTCATTGTCCTCAACCGTACAAACAGAGCTCAATTTCCAGTTGGTTTTTCCTTGTATTTTTTTGGTGAAACTTGGTGGTGTGAAGCCTGCAGACAAAAAGCCAACAATCCTAGCATAGAATGCGGTGACAGGTTGTCTTGTCGGGTATTTATTTTCAATATGCCGCCATGCCTGTTCTTCCATTTCCCTCCATATTCCTGCTACTGACTCAGAAATCGGCCTACAGTGCAGGCTTCAGGATCAATTTGCCACTTGGACAGTGTATTTGAATGTGATTATTTCTGGAATAATGTATTTTTTTGTCATGGGAGTCACTGTATCGGATTTGATGTCATATTTAATTTCGCTCTCCGGCAGCTGTCACGCCGTTTTATTAAAAGCGCTGTTTACTCACAAGGATATTGCTTTGATCAAATATAGTCTTTCACATTACTGTTTTAATGTCTTAAAGTCTCACCGTCATACAGAATCCAAGGAGTGGAGTCAACAGTAGATGTGGATCAGAACATTTATTCATGGTTGAGTTTCTCCTTCGTTGGTGTCCGGTTGATTTGTTGATTTTTAGGCTCATGATAGACCTGCTGTCCTTCTCTTAAACCCATTAATATCTGCTCCAAAATATCAGATTACAGTAATCTATCAAATCTGATTAGGATTAAAGGGGAGATTATGAACTGCAGAAATTTGTCTGTGACCCAGGTGCGATTTGCCGGAGGGGGGGTCGGTCTTTGTAATGATTAATACTACTATTCATATAAAATATCTCAGATAAAACTGATTCAATGTTGAGCACTACATCATGACAACAGTCGAGACCAGGGATATTCAAATCCAGTCCTCGAGGTCTGGTATCCTGCATGTTTTAGATATTTCCTTCTTCCATCACACCTGGAGGCCATTATATTGTTATCAGGCTTCTGCAGAGCATGATGATGAGTTGATCATTAATTGAACCAGCTGTGTTGGAAGAGGGAAATATCTAAAACATGCAGCATACCAAACCTCGACGACCAGATTTGAATACCCCTGGACTGGAAGGTAAGCAGTGTTGAAATCAGAAACTGACTTTGACTTTTAGACCTTTTTCATGAAATTAGCTTTTGTTTTTGTGCATTTCCTGTTGAGGGTTCTTACAATCTCAGTGTCATCAAGCTAATTATGGGCAATAAATGCAATTAGTTTAATTAATCCAGGTTTTTGTTTCTGAAAATCATGAAAAATGTCTGAATTGCTAAATCAAGATTACTCAGAAAATATTCATAGTTTAAAAAAAAAACTGTAAAAACTCTCAGAGTAGCTGGAAAATACAGTTTCATCAAGCAGAAAAGCTGTTTTTAAGGCCAAGACAAGTTAATGATTTATAAATTTGTAGTTCTCACATAACGGCATATGATAATATTATAGAAAATAATGCATTGCTATAGATCAGGGCTGAACCATATATCAAATAAATGTGATAGTTTTTGTGGTTTTGCTTTCTGAAGATCATGAAAAATGCCTCAATCACACACTTGATAGCATTCTGGAGACATTTATTGCTTAGCAGAACTTAAAAATCCAACCGTTTGCTTCTAGTAATATACTTGTCATATTTTTTCCCTGGTTATATATTCCAGACAGTTTTCAAAAAGACAGTATTTTTTTAAAAATTATGTTTATGTATTAGTATGAGTTCAGCTCATGTAGCCATAAAACATTCAATAAAAATCAAATTGCCCATAACATTGAGAAATAAAACATCAGAATTTAATATTTGGGTGGTGTTCACTAGTTTTTATCAAAAACATTGTAATTAAAGATGCAGCAGATTGTGATGTAGTAAATTTTTCTGTCCACCCCACTTTTTATTATCTCTTCATGATTTTTTTTTTTTTTTTTTTTTTTTTTTAGCTTGTGTATTATTTCTGCACTGAATTGAAACCAGCTGTGGCGAACTTTTTTTGGTTTTGTTGGAAAACCACAACACCAGTTTCTCAGACTTCTCTGTTGTTGTTGTTGTCGTCTTCTCCATAATCTCTTTCCCACAAATACAACACACCCACAGTCCGGCATTCGGAGGAACTGAATGAACTGAGAGCCTAATATTTTTCTCATCCCAGCTGAGAGCCAACTAAAAAAGGTTCCGAACCAGCTGGTTTTTGGTTGCAAAATTAGTTGCACAAACTGAAACTGTACCCAATCTTGGTGGAAAAGGGGACACGCCAACAGATGTTTCAGTATGAAAACTAATGCTTGCCAAAATGAAAGGGAAACATATTCAGGTTGTATTTTACAGGATTCTTATTAAAAAACAAAACAAAAAAACCCCTCAGATTTTACAATGGAGACTAGAAAAGGCTTTGCTCCACACAAAGTCAGTCAGGTCAGTGTAGAGTTTGAGATCTGAGATTTAAGACCACATACTTAAGGGAGGCTCCATATGGCATGTTGTCATCATTTTCTATTAAATATTAAGTTCATAAATAAGGGTTTTGACATGCCTGACCAGGGCTGCTGAAACAGATTTAAATGTGGTGTAAATTCAGTAGATAAATGAAGTCGCAATGAGCGGAATGTCCTTGAGGTTATTTATCGCAATCTGTCGGCTCATGCATATGGGTCAGATGAGTGTACAGAGATGAGTTGCACAGACAAAAGACAAAGCAGTTAAGTCAAACACGGCATTTATAGAGCAATCATATGACCTGGCTTTCCCGCTGCAGATTAACAGAAGACATGAAGTCTGGCACAGTTGTCCCTGGTATTATTTAGACGGCCTTACCGGGTACAGTGTGTCCCTGTCCCGGGTAGGGTATCTAAAACATCCACAATGTAGTACAAATTGAGTTTTCACCAGATGAAAACAAACGCAAAAACAGATAAGTGGAAGCAGGGCAAGCTCATTTTAGATGCAGGTTTTAACCCCTTACTGCCTATATTTATTGATTATTATTCTATATATTATCATTATTGTTATAGAAAAAAATATTATCTTATGTATGGTAACTACGAAAACGATGATGCACATTAGTGATACATTAAACAATATTAGAATAATTGTAGAAAAACAAATTTTCCAGTCTCCGGCAACTAGGTTATTTTATTAATGCTAGTGTAAATCAGTTATTCTGGTCAACAATCCAAACAAAACAAAAATGATCCAGAAATCAGTAGAATGTCATGAAATTAATAATAGCGTTATAGAAACGGGGTGTTGAAATTGATCCATGAATGTCAGAGATCATAGAAGAGTGGTGAGCAGACGCTGCAGTTGCAAAGACAGTGAAATGCTGAGGCGAATTCGTGACAATCTACAATGTGTTCAGGTGAAAAATATATCAGAACTGACACCGGTGAAGAAGTGGTGGGTTAAATTTGCAGTAAAACTTTAATTTGTTGTGTCCTCATGAGGAAAAGTCAAGGCCCGAGTGTGAAAATATCCTGCTACATGATTGATTAAAATGTAAAAAAAATGGACTCTGATGTTCTGTTTTCGAAGTTGGTTTATTAAAATTTTTTAATTATTCTGTAAATGTTACCCCAGCAACTATGAGAAACAACTTCAAAGGCTTCATAATCTGTATCGGCCCACTGTGATTTGTGATTTATTTTCACAAATAAAAGCATTTCGGAAACATCCCCCCTCTGATTTTTGGTTTTCACAAATTGTACCCATATATTCAGAAGGAAACTGATTGTTGTGGAAAGTCTGATAAAAGCACAGAGGTGCATTTAAGATGTAGAGATTTTGATATCAGTCAATTCCCCAACTTTCTCATCCTTCCATTCTGTGTTCACGTTCTGACTTTTTATAACCTGATTTTCTGGTCCAACAATGGAATTATCTCTATGCAATATTAAATGCAGTATGGACTACGTAATGTGCAGGGATAATACTTATGTAGAGCATGGCAGCGTTGTGTGGGCTCTTCAGATTGTAGCATTCTGCAGAGATTAGATTTCTGCAGCAGATCATGGCTGATAGTAGATTATAGCGGAGCTTCTGAGGCCTAATCACCAAAGCTGACTTAACCTTAATAACATGATATGGGTTTTAATAGGGATAATCTCATCAAAATATACTCTAGACGCTCCCCAACAGTGTTTTTTTTATATTCATATACCATTTATAGGACATGGGTTGCAAATTTTCACGCACCATATTTTCAATAGTGCTTCATTTAACACTCATCAAGTGTTAATCTCACAGCAGTCCCAAGCCAGTACCATGTAAATCACATTTGATCTTGGCTATTCATGTGATATGAACTAGCGGTAGCTGAGAGATGATGTCATCCGGTGTCAGTAGTTCAACGGTGACGGCGTTCTCACAAGTGTAGAGGTCGCAAGTAGTAGTTCTGGCTCATCCAGCTCTTGGAGTGTTTCTGGTTAGCCATTTCGGAAATTTTGGAACAAAGCCCGTGAGCGCAGTAGTCATTTTTTAGGTCGCGCAAGTACATTCACAGGTGCTAGAACTCAAACTGTGAAGTTATGGCTGGTGCCCACAGGAAAAGGAACACCACGGCGATTCTTCTGTCAGTTACCGTCAGACCTCAAACGAGTACACATAAGGTTGGGAGGACGTTTACAGACATACACATAGCTGTCAGCCATAGCACATAGCAGTAAGCCTCCTCACTTACTACTCGTCTCACTGTGGGAGTGATTTGCGGGAAAGGTGGGGGGAGTTAACACTTAGATGAGCGAACAACAACAGAATAACCAAAAATACATTTTGTGGTTTGCGCCGTCTTAGTGTTCAGCTGATCACACCCAGTATGAGGCTCGGCCGACTGGAGATTGAGCAACTTGCATGGTGTCACTTGATGACAACTTGCAACCCACAATGCCATAAGGACTGTGCATAAGGATGATAAAGCCACGGTGCATCCATCTGTTGTGTCTCTTACTGGAAAATATGCACTATTGTTCCTGTAAAAGAATGAATCACTGTGGGAAAAAAAAACAAACAAAACAAAAACCTAAACAACTTCTCCAGTAAAATATTCCCTTCAACTGACATGTTTTTGTGTTTCTCATTTGTCATTATAGATTTGTGACGGCATCTGGCATCGGAGCAACGCCGCTTGTGGTCTTGTGGGAAGAGCGGTGCAAGTGGAAGGAAGCGTGCCATAAAGGAAGTACCCGATCGAAGCGTTTGCCAGCACAGGGCTGCGTTCTGAACCCTACTGGGACCTTGAGCAGCGGGCGGTAAGAGGAGGAGGAGGCCATGTGGACCGCACGCCTGCTAGTCCTCGCCAGCCTCTTCGCACCAGCCGCTCTGGGTGAGTCTGGCTCATTAGACCGGCTCATTGTTGTTCTCTGTGTGGACCTGCAGATGTGGCCACAAAACATCCCCTCGCCTTTTCTGACGGCCATGGTTTGAAGCCATATCAGAACTTTGTATTTAAGTGCCACATTCTGTCAGTCTGCTGCGATGAAAGCCTCCAAATTTGTCTGTCTAGTTTCCGCCATCTATCTAACATCTCTCGCTAATTAGCAGGGTTTTTTTTTAACTCTCTAAACTCCTGAAAACTTTTTCTATGCGTTTCTTCTTTGCTTTCTGTCAGTTTCCCTGATTTTTTTTTTTTCTTTCTATTTTTAGATCTGTCCCTCTTTCTCCTGGCTCCGTCTCTTGCTCTCCTGGCAATAAACACTGAACTGAAATTACATTCAAAGAATCATTAACACAGCGTTGGCTTTGCTTTCGAACGCCGATATTTGCAGCAGGAAGAATTAAAAAAGGACTTCTTATCGTTTCACGCGTAGAGATCTTAAGATTAATTTGTGAGGTCTTCCTTCGTTCACATCTCGGTAAACGGAAACTACTGTAGTTTTGCAGCGATTCCTCGAGAATGTTTCAGAGGCAAAGCAAATGAAGTCATTTAAATTCAGATTAAAAGAAGTCTTTGGTGGTTGGATGGTTTGTGTATGTGTAGTGATGTTGGCAGCGGTGGTGGTGGTTGGGGGGATGGGGTTTGGTTGGTTGGTTACAATCGGCCAGGGTTTAGATGCAGGGAGTGTTTTGGATGCGGGGCAATGGCCCATAAAAATGTTAATTTGATATGGCTAAAACCATTAATGGGAGATTTGAAGCTAATTGAATTGTTTGTGTGCTGTGATATCTAGGTAGAACAGTGGTGACAGGGTTCACCATTCAGTGCTAATGGAAGTACACTTCTCCACCGTAGTTAGTTTTACCTTAAAGCTCAATAGAAACAGGTCAGGGGACGAGGATATATCATCTCCTTTTGTTGCGCAGAGGAACTGGAGACATTATCAGAGTTTATTTTAAATTAGCGAAGCAAAAAAAAAAAAAATAGAATATGACTACAATAGGGTTATGAGCTGTTCACTCACTGATGTGTACATTTTGAAGGCTTAAGTTTGGGATTTTGGCAGAGTCTTGAAGCACAAGTTGTGATGGGTGAAACTCTCTGATGCCGCGTTTCCACTACCTGGAACCAGCTTGACTCGGTATTCCTGGAGAGCGTTTCCATTACAGATACTACAGACTTTACAGTACCTGGTCGTCATAGCGATGTGGCGCGTTACTTCCGTGTTGTCTGTTCAGAGAGTCGCTGATGAACTCGCTTGTTGCGTGTTATCTCATCTGAATTTTTATGTCGGCCACCTAAGACTGAATCTCCTCGACCGACCATGGTGTAGTTTTGGGCTGTTATCATGTGGATTAATGTATCGCTATATTTACTGTCCACTTCCGCATCTGTTTTTTGTAAAACGGCGGGTCACAGAGAAAACTGTCCGACCAATCAGTGGTCTGCAGTGTTTATACGTCATGTTTTAGTATCTGGTCCCCAGTCCTAGAAACTTGGCGGAGGTGATACCAAAAAAGTAGTACCGGGTACCAGATTCCAGGTCCTTTTCGTAATGGAAACGCAAAAAAAAGGCCGAGCCGAATCGAGTCGAGCCGATACCATGTAGTGGAAACGGGGCATAAGCTAATGCTAGTGCTAATTTATAGAAAATTCTAATCAACGAAATGTTATTTTAAACTCCACCAAGTATTTTCAGTTACTTGCTCAATATGAAGGCAAAGTTGTCTGTCTTAGTAGTAATGTTGTCTTTGTGTAATTGATAACACAAGCTAATTTGGGAGCCAGCTAGCATAGTTAGCATGCTAACAGACTATATAAGCAAGAAGGTACTGGGGAAAAAAATCTGAATCATGTTCAAGGGCAAGAGTGAATTTGTCGATTATGTTTACATTGCATCATCATTTGTACATATTATACACACACTTGTTATACGTATGTAGTTTGCCAACTAAAACCTAATTTCAGAAGAAAGTGTGTTGGGGCGGGACTTAAAGTTAGTGACATGGAACATTTGAGTAATAAAGTCTCTTTCCAGTCTTGTTAGAGCAACTTTTTCACTGCAAATACAGTCGAGTTGTCTGTCAGGGAGAAAAGAAATCCTTTTTATATGATATTCAGACGCTCTGTAAAACCGGCTCAGCAGGCAAGTGAGCTGTCAATCACACCTGTCAATCAGAGCCCACACAGCAGACACTAAAGCTGTTTAGTCTCCCAAAAATCTGATCATCACAGGAATAATTTAGAAAAATGACCAGCACTGCACTTACTAGAGGGTCCGGTTAAAGTGAAGGGCTTTTCACTGTTTGATTCTTGTATTGCAACCCACTCCCACAGTGGTTGTTACCTTTGTGGTTCACAAAAACGCACACCGTAAGCAGCGACACAGTCTCAAGCGTATAGTGTAATAGATACCAGAGCATGTGTGTGGTCAGTGTTATTGCTTCTCATTGTTTTAACCTTTTGACCTTGTATTTGATTAGTATTGACTTTGAAGCGCTGTCTAGAACGGACGTGTCAATCACACAGCGTACAAGCTTCCCCTTAGCTATTCATGTGAGCCCTTCTGTCTGTGTTTACCTCAGCCACTTCTTAACAGCATTTCCAGACATGATTTCTTTCATAAATAAGCATGCACGGTCTTCTAACGGGAAATCCATCGCCGACAAACAACGTAGGAGCAAAAAGCGTCAAAGCATGTCCGAGATTTCTGAGAGATGCATATCGACGGACCATTGGCTGGACAAACATTAGCTATAGGACAGGGGGGGGGGCTGAGCCAATTACAGACTGTCATGGGGGATGGATGTTAAGTGGTTAAAAGAAGACACACACCAGACACTCCACTGAGAAATGTGGTGGAGACGTGTCCACTGCAGACAACCTGCCACAGTCTGTTTATTTAAAGCAAGAAAGCTGTGTTTTGCATGTTTTAGCCCATTTACCACCAATCTCGTATATTTCACATTAGTGCAGTTCCACCGTAGTTTTCTGGATTGATGATTGTATTTTCCTC
The DNA here is from genome assembly GCF_902148855.1 of Sphaeramia orbicularis. Classification (NCBI taxonomy): domain Eukaryota; kingdom Metazoa; phylum Chordata; class Actinopteri; order Kurtiformes; family Apogonidae; genus Sphaeramia; species Sphaeramia orbicularis. The sequence continues at coordinate 30,719,285 of NC_043974.1, forward strand.
TCCTCCACGCTGCCTTTGCTTTAGTTTATGCCAATTCGGTGTGGAAAAACAGTGAGAAAAGCATTCATCAATCTAGAAACACAGTTCAAACCATTTGGAAAAGCCAGCAGCAGCAAGTGTATGATTCATAGTAAATGAGGCAAAACCTGTAAAACACCTGCAGTCTTAAAAATCAATCATTCTGCTAATAATCAATCACACATTGATCCCAGAGGAAAAAAAAAGGTGACACCAATCTCACAAGCAATTCAATTGTTATTGGTTTTTGTGCCGCGGTTAATGAATACAGGAGCCACAGTTGAACATTTACGCAGATTGCAAACACTAGGAAAAAAAAAAAAAAAAGTTGACATCCCAGGTAAATAATTTGGCAGTTTTATTAAGAAAAACCAATCATTTAACACCCACCCGGCTCTTGGTTCTAAAAGCAGACAAGGCCAGATGTTGCCGGTGAATTGTGTTGCAGCTGTGAAGCTTTAGTGTTGAAGTGGGAATATTCAGCACGATGTCATTGTGCATGTTTCTCCCTGAGAGCGTTGGAAACAGATACTCCAGGGGATGCTGGCCTACTTCAGAATGGTAATCTATAGTCCCTGTTGTCTGTATACAGTCAGGCAGAGGCTTGTACACACAATGTGCACGGACGAACGGAGGTAAACGGAGACTTGTGCTGCTCGCGCTGACACAGATGCGGAGTTTAACATGCAGAACAACAAACAGGCATAAAAATGCGCGTACATGTACGAACTGTGTTAGCATCACACCGCCCTGCCCTTTCTTGTCTTTATTCGTATGTCAACAAACACCCGAGTGTCTGACACTTTGCACTTGTCTGAAGAAATTGAGGAATGTGTCTGGACAAGTGTCACCGCAATGAGATTTATGTATAAAAAAAAAAAAGCCTACTCGTGTTGGGGAAAGTACTCGGAGAGCGCAGTGAGCTAAGCTAAAGCTACTCTACAGTGACACTTCAGTGCACTAAAGCAGAGGAGGAGAGTTTTTCAGAAATCCTGTGGGTCCTGGGATTCCTGTGGGATTCCTGTTGGATTGGACTCAATTTTGCGATTCATCGTGTATCACTGGATGGAGCAGGAAAAAAGTCTGTCCGCAGATGCAGGTGTGGGAACTGTAGTAACAATACAGTGCACTGATTTTCTCTGTATTGATAATCTGTATCACTATGCAATATGCAGTGAGGAATCTTTTTTTTTTTTTTTTTTTTTTTTTTTAAACTTATCATGTCCAGCATCATAACAGCAGAATAGTGCTATGACTGCCTTGTTGTGCTGAACAAATTTGCTTTGCCAAGGGGAACTTGGGGAATAAAGTATATAAGGCTCCCATTGATATTCCACTGTTTTTATTATGGGTTTTGTTGAACCACATTTCGATGCTGGACCTGGCAGGGAAAAACAGGGGGAAAGAGAGGAAAGGGAGAAGAAAGAAGGAGAGAGCGAAGGGGGGAGAAGAAGAGAGAAAAAAAAGGTGGCAGAGACCCTCACGCGAGACAAAATCAACCATAATAGTGCCAAAAACAACAATAACAATAATGACAATTGTAATAATACAATAGAAATTATTTTTGACATTCATTTTCAAACTAAATACATCAATCAATTAATCAATCAATGTAATAATAACAATAACCAACAATAATCTGCAACACCCACAGGAACTGAGTAAATGGAATAAAAACATGAACAAAACATCATAAGAGTGAGGAATAATTTTAAATTCAGCTGAAAATCACCTCTTTTTTGAACTCTAAGGTGTTGGAGGTGTCAGTAAAAACACTATAAAGCCTATTAATAAAGTACAACACAATATGGAAAGGGGATAGGGTTGGTATGGAATGGAAATGTCCTCGTTGTTCCATCATGGGATTTGGAATGGGACAAGAGTAAAAATGCAATCCACATTGAGAAACATTGCAAGCTAATCGAAATGAATTCATGAATAAACTGAACCCATAAAGACTCATAAAGCAACCAGTGACCAAAATCACCTACTGATGTAAACAGTTTAATACCTGTTGATCCACTAAACCTATCAATACATGTAAATAATTGGTGTAAAATGCAGTTTGTTATCTTTTCATGGTCATCAGATACACTCAGAGGCTCCGTAGTAAACATGGAAACACCATCATCTTGGATGGAGACATTTGGTTTATCTTCAATTTATTGATATCTTTGTTTTGATATAATAACCTTTGAGATTACATGAGTTTTCATCAACATCCAAGTTAAATATAGAAAAATATATGATTTGTCGTGAAAAATGTCAAATTCAGAGGATAGTATTACAATAAATGGTGATAAATGACTTAACCTGTTTAACCCTGACCATATTTTCAGGGGAAAAACACCTAAAAAGACATACCCAAAGTAAATGAAGAATTTTTTCACAATAATAAGGTTCATATGGATGTTCTTGGTGTCTGTGGACATTTAGAGACCTCACAGAATCTATTCCTATTGTCTAAAATATTGTATCTATTACTATGCCACTATATAACAAACTAAAAGAGAAATTGGAATTTTATCCTCGCCTGTTTTTTTTCGGCTGGATTGACGATGATATGCATAAATTAATTGTTTGTGTCGGAGATTTTTAATAGCGTATATTTCACCCCACAAAGATTAAAAACCATGTTTGAACATTAAAGTTTGCACTAAAATACACTTTTGATGTACTTTTATTAACATTAGGGTGTAAAACTTTGAGCAAAAGTTGAAAAAAACATTCATTGTCCTGATTTATTATATTTTTATAGTAGATGAATATTAATATAATTTTTTCGGCCCGCGGGTGGGCTGATAGGGCTAAAGGGGTTAAGAAAGGTTAAATAGAGGGGAAAAAAATGATTTGGGAACTGCAGCACAGGTACCACTGGCTCTTTATGGGTTAAAGTCAAACCCAGCGCGGTCTCTGATTAATAAAACCTTCAGTCAAATAGATACACAGGAAAAAACATGTGGTTTTACTGTTATCAGACATAATCTCCACTCTCTCCTCCTACAACAATTTGGCATCAAATAGTCTTTGTGCCCCCATTTCCCTGCATCTCTTTACTGCTATATAAACTGCATTTGTGTCTGTTTTGCATTCACACCCACCTGCATATTGTCAGTGGAGAAAGATGCAACTACTTAGTTTAGCTTTTGGCAAGTTGCTATTGATTAGCTTAGTTTGTGATGGCGGCGGCAGGTGATTTAGCTGAAGGTGTGTTCTTAAATTAGTGTTGGATGTCTTGGAAGCTGCACCTGTTTCTCGGGGGCCATCATTTTTCAGTGCTCCAGTTGTTACAGTTTCAGTCATGTATTTCATCTTCTGGGTCAGTTCAGTATTACAGGTTCCCTCCATCATCCCTCCACATCAGTTTGTGGTCTTACGTCTATATCAACTACACATATGCACAGCTTCACATAGGCTACGTTCAGACTGCAGGCAAATGTGGCCCAAATCTGATTTTTTTGCCCGTATGTGACCTGTGTCCGATCTGTTGAAGACAGTTTGAAAAGCAAGAATCCGATTTTTTTTCCAAATCTGACCCATGCCACTTTCATATGTGGTCCTAAATCCGATACATGTCCGATATTTTGCAATGTGACTTCTGTCTGAACAGCCAGGTCGCATTTATCCGACCTTTACCATCATGTGCTTATGAGTAAACTTTTTTCAAGCTTGTTTTTTAATTGCACTTTTTTTAAAAAATTGTTTTGCTTTACTCTATTTTAATTTGATTGTTAATTTTAATGTATGATTGTAATATAATTAATGTTTTTCTTTTATTCTGTGTATGCATTTTAAAATCATGTTTTATCTCTGATGATTTTAATGTCTTTTTTTCCCTTTTAATGTAATTTCAATGTCTTGCTTTTGCTTTTGTCATAATTTTGTATGCTTATGTAAAGCACTTTGAGTTACTCTGAGTATGAATAGTGCTATACAAATACAAACCTGCTTTCGCTTGGTTGATATGTTTGTTGTTGCTGTGGCTGCGGCTGCGTGGAACTCCACTTGCCACATTCATGTTGCGACAAATTTCAGAAAATGCCCAAGTGACCTACCAGCTCTGTTTGTAAACACATGGATTGTTTATGGTGGAGTACACTTCAAAATTGTTCACCGTGAGGGAAGAGATTCAGGTTCGTAATCACAGAAAGACTTACGGATTCCTGATACTAAAGCTACGACTCGGGTTTTACAGATTTGATGAAAAATCGTGACAAAAGTCATACGCAACTTTAAAGACGGTTTGAACAGCACAAATCCGATTTTTTTCAAATCTAACCCAGGCCACTTTCATATGTAGTCCTAAATCTGGTAAGTATCCGATATTTTGCAAATATGACTTCAGTCGGAATGGCCAGGTCGCATTTATCCGACCTTTACGTCATTGAAATGCGACAAACGTCACCATTCTGCATCCCAGGTGCGTTTCTTCCATGAACACAGTACATGCCTGGACCTCTTTTGCATATGCGGGTCACTTCAGGGTTGCATTCAGTTCATATTCAGAACTGATAGAAGTCGCATTTAATGTGTAATATGAACGAACACACAAAAAAAAACGGAATTCACCCAAAAATCTGTATTGTGCATTAAGACCTGCTGTCTGAACACAGATAAAAAATCAGAATCTTACCAAGTGTAATTTTCTCATTTCTAGTCAAAATATCTCATCACACTTCAAATAAGACATAATCACCTTAAGAGTAACTTTTCAGTGAGACAATAGATCTAGAAAATCTTATTGCAAGAAATTTTACCAAGATAAATTTCATTTGTTCCATTAACAGATTTTTTTGCTTGAATTAAGCAAAAAAAAAAAAAATCTTGAACTGAGCAAAAAAATAAAATCTGCTAATGGAACAAATGAAATTTATCTTGGTAAGATTTTTTGCAGTAAGATTGTCTAGATCTATTGTCTAAAAATAAGTTCTTATATTTCACTGAAAACTCACTCTTTAGGTGATTATGTCTTATTTTAAATGTGATGAGATATTTTGACTAGAAATGAGAAAAATAAACTTGGTAAGATTTAGATCAGGGGTCTCAAACATGCGGCCCGGAAGCCAAATGTGGCCCGCCAAAGGTTCCAATCCGGCCCCTGGGATGAATTTGCAAAATGCAAAAATTCCAGTCAAGGCTGTGGAACTCATTTTAGTTCAGGTTCCTCATACAGACCAATATGATCTACAGTCAAATAACAGCGTAATAACCTACAAGAAATAATGACTCCATATTTTCTTCTTGGTTTGATGTGAAAAATTTATGACATTATGCCGATAAACTTCTGATTTTTGTCTGTTTTAGTGCAAAAAAATAACATTAAATTATAAAAATATTGACATTTACAAACTATCCTGTAACAATAAAATGTGAATAACCTGAACAAATATGAACAACCTGAAATGTCTAAAGAAAATTAAGTCCAATTTTAACCATTTTCGGCCTTTTACTAAGTGTTTAGTGTCTTTGTAGGTCGGATCCATAATGCACATGCAGAAATGATAAGTTGAGGCAGAATATTGTTAAAATTGCACTTATTTTTCTTAAGAAATTTCAGTTTTTTCAGGGTATTCACATCTTTTTTGTTTGGATAGTTTATAAAAGTAAGTATTTTCATACTTTAATGGGGTTTTTTTGCATTAAAACACACAAAAATTTTGGGATGTCATTATTTATAGGTTATTCTGTTATTATTTTCCTGGTCCGGCCCACTGGAGATCAAATCGGGCTGAATGTGGCCCCTGAAAGAAAATGACTTTGAGACCCCTGATTTAGATTTTCGCAGTGAATGTAGCCATATTCATCCTTGTTTTTATTGCAGTAGTAAACTCCGCTGTGTTTGATCTCCCGAAACATGCAGGAAAATGAAGCTTATGTGGACGCTTGATGGTCAATAAAAGAACTTCAACACAGAAATGTAGTAAGAATTGCGAGCGAACGCAACATAAGGAGTGATGAGAATGTGTTGCAGTGAGTGGGCGGACTCTTGTTTGCGAGTCTGCTTATGTGTGAGGCTTTTTATTTTTGCATCCCTATGAGTAAAACTACAAAGTCTTAGTGAGATAAGAAAGAAGTTCCAGATGCTGTCAGTGGGTCGAAAAAAAAAAAAAAAAAAGCGCCCTGCTTGTCATTGTTTTGGTAATGGTGAATAACAATGGAAATGAAATGCCCCGAACACTACGGCCATGCCTGAGCAGCACATTAATCATGCGTTTCTGTGCATGTAAAAAGCTCCAGGAAGGATTTTATATTCATTCCACTTAATACCACCCCATGGAATCAGAGACATAGCTGCTATAATGGATGACGGCGTGCGGACCAATCCATGAGAGGAAAGCGCGAATTCTGACACGTATTTTTCATGGTCAGATACGAGTGCATACATCAAGCCTGCAAGCAGACACAGTCCTGCCGGAGGGAGGTGGCACGTAATGAGGGATGGATGAGGCATGTGTGTGTCTGATGCATCTGTTGAGCATATGTGTGCTTCTAGGGTTTTGGAGCTCATAGCAAAGCAATCACCGGAGTACAATATTGTCATTGTATGTTTCTGCAAATTATAGATGCGTACAATCACAGTGTAATTTGTCACCGGAGTAGAGCTCCTGGTTTACGACTGAATTAATGGACGACGACTCGGATTCAGTTTGAGATGTGTTTTAAGGAGAAGAAGCTTAGATCCTCTGACTGCAGCTGCTTAGACGTGAATATTTTATGGTTTCTTTTCTCTGACAGTATCCCCGGGGTATTTGAGGACATCGTCACTGGCTCTGGGAAACACTTTTTCACCACTTTCTGACACTTTTTAGACCACAGGTGTCAAACATGCGGCCCGGGGGCCCAATCCGGCCCGCCAAAGGATCCAGTCTGGCCCTTTGGATGAATTTGTGAAATGCAAAAATTACACTAAGATATTAACAATCCTTTTAGTTCAGGTTCCACATTCAGACCAATTCAATCTTAAATGAACAGGACCAGTCAAATACTATCATAATAACTTATAAATAATGACAACTCCAATTTTTTTCTCTTAGTAAATGTAAATATTTTCATGTATTTACACTAAAACAAAGTATAATTTCACAAAAAATGTAAATAACCTGAACAAATATGAAAAACCTGAAATGTCTTAAGGGAAGTGGGAAGTAAGTCCAATGTTAACAATATTCTGCCTGTTTTTGTGTATTTGTAAGTTATAATGAACATGTGGAAATGATAAAGTGAAGCATAATATTGTTAAAATTACAATTATTGTTTCAGTTTGTTCATGTTATTTACATTGTTTGAAAGGATAGTTTGTAGATGTAAACATTTTCATTGCTTAATTTGACTTTTTTCACTCTAAAACATGGAGAAAATTTTGGAGTTGACATTATTTCTATATTATTATGTTATTATTTGACTGGTTCGGCCCACTTCCGATCAAATTTAGCTGAATGTGGCCCCTGAACTAAAATGAGTTTGACAGCCCTGTTTTAGACCAAAACATGAATTCGAAAACATAATGAGTGCACTACTCAGAAACTCAGAAACCCAGAAACGCTTCACTTTCCGCTTTAATTCAATAGGTTGGAAGTTGTTAGGATGGAAGGTGGATGTACAGAGTCTGCCAGAGTAGAGTTTACATCCCCACTCGTGTATGTTTTGAGGATCTGGCATAAAAAAGTATTTGATTAAATGCAGAATTCCAGTTAATTATTGATCACTTTAGTCAAAGAAATAAAGAATCAGAGGCATAAGCTGATGAGCCACAGCAGGTAACGCTTTGGTTCAGATAGTAATAATTACATTGAGAACATTTTTAATCGCGTTTGAAGACGTATTTTTCTGTTTTACATTAATATCTTTCTCCAATTTAACAAGCGCCTACATTAACCCCCCACCCTCACCCCCTAAAAATTCCAAATTGAGCTGATGGTTGTTCTGGCAGCAAAGACGATATCTTTTTTTGTAAGCATTTAACACTTACGATCTGAATTTATCTCTCATATCAGGATTTTTAATTAAGTGAACATATGAACAAATGCTAATTTTCCAATCTTGTGCCAGTGCCTTTTATTATGTTTTCACAATCTGAGGATAAGATGTGATACATTGGTCAAGAGGACTTCTGGATATGAACATGAAGCCTAATGCAGAATAATTCTGTGTCAGAACCCATCATATTGGATCAGAATGGGTCATGAATGTCCCAGACACTGATTCTTGTTCATCATATCAGGGTGAAATTTTTCATAATGTCCATTTTCCAACCCATCCCATATACTTCAGAGTTAGGGGCCCGTTTGTTCACCTACAAGATGTTGGGGCACAAATAAATCCTAAGCTGATGAGTATATAGAGCTGAACCTTGAGTAGACAGAATCACAAACTACATTACTTTAGATCGCATTAAATTTTGTTCTTAAGCATTGTAAATATCTGTTGCCATCAGGCAGACGATAAAAAGCAATAAAGACAAGGACTAACAGATTCAAGAACAGTTTTTACCCGACAGCAGTCACCACACTCAGCACTGATAAACACATCTAATGTACAGGATGTTTTATAAGGGATCGGTGCAACAACAGAATTTATGCTCATGTGTGAGTGATGGGTTTCTGCTTATTTTAGCTACTTTTATTTGTATGTTTATAGTAGATTTTATATATGATGTACAGATTAGATAGCACTTTAAATTTCATTGTACTTGACAATAAAGTGGTGCTGTCAAATTATTAAAATTTGTTGTCAGATTAATCACAGGGTCGCTGGGGATTAATTTTGATTAATCACAATTAAATATTTATTTTTAATCTATGTTAATCAGGTTTTATTTTGCATGAGCAAACAGACTCAAGTAAGAAGGGAATATACATGCACTTAACATGTTTGTTGCAAGCTGGGCGATGCGTTAGCTGAAGTGCTAGCAGAATCCCCGACTAACTTGTGCTTCGCATTAATATGGTAGTGCTTTGGTGAAAAGAAAACTCCTTCCTGCAGAGTGTGTATCATACTTTATGTCAGCTGACTGTTCCATCTTGGATTTTTTTGTCCTCATATTTCCATCCAGAGGGCCAGTGTGCTGTTTAGCGTCTTCCGTCTTCATGGGTTGGTTCTGCTGCCTGTCACTACCAGATCAACTGCCCATTTGTTCATGCACGATGGTAACGCTACTTGGACAAACTGCCCCAAATGCGTTAGCAGACGTTCAGAGTCATTCTGTGCTGCAGATGGGTTAATTGCATTAAAATTTTTAATCGGATTAATCATGATGATGGATTAATCCACATTAAGGTGTTAATTTTGACAGGTCTACAATAAAGATGTTCTATTCTATTCTATTCTATTCTATCAATGAATCAAATTTTATTTATATTGCGGCAAATCATAACAAAAGTTATCTCATGACACTTTACATGTCGAGCCAGTCGAAACCAGAGTCTCTATTCTATTCTATTCTATTCTATTCTATTCTATTCTATTCTATTCTATTCTATTCTATTCTATTCTATATTTCTGATGTGATATTCTGTTGCTGAGTTCAGTCTACTGGATGTAGGTGAAATCAGTTATTTTTGTCCAAGTAGCAAACTCATAGTTGACCAGCGTAACCAACTTTGTAAATTGAACATAATACTATTATGTTTATAACAAAACCTGCTGAATTGAATGTATTTTCTCAGCGACAGGAGTCAGTGTTGTATCTATTTGTCCAAAAGGCCAGAACACTACGCTGCTGATACACACACTAGTTTGGGTTCAGAAATGCTAAGAATGTACACAGAAATGAACAATAGCACTGTTTGTTTTCAGCGTACGAGCTGCTCAACACCAGGTAAAAGATTCATAGAGGAGACTCGACAACACGGCGGAACACGGTCTGTTTCAGTCGGTCGTATGAGTGATAGCTTCCTGCATAGCTTCCACCAAGTTGAATGTCAGCCAACGTGCTCCTTTACAGACACCTTCTGTTGTTCAGGTTCAGGTATCCGGCTCTGATATATTAAGGTTTGCTGTATCCAACCAAACAGGGGCAGCAAACACTACCATCAGTCTCTGTGTTCCCGCACCCGATCCACTTAATTAATCTCCTTGTGCCAGGGCACTGACTTCATCCGCCAAGGCATCCGTGGATTTGCCTAATTTGCTTAATTAATTAAACAAATGATTTATTTGAGCTCATATTTCAAAGCGGGAGAAAGTTCTTTGTAGAGCCTACTGAGGCATGTACTGTTTTGTTGTGACAGTGAGATGCCTCTTGAAGCGTTGAAAATAAGTAGGCTTTGGAGTGGGTGTGTGTCAATCATTCATTTACAGTGCCATAATATAGGGGCATGCATTTGCAGATATAAGTCCTTGAGCGCTGGCTAAATTATGTATGCGGCGCTTTTAACAACATATTAAGAAAATTACCCTGAGCCGTGTCGGTGGATTATTTAGCGAGTCACATGATGATTTAGGTGACAATTCATTTGAAATGTGTGGACGTTTTAGTTCAGACTTCACCCCAGCAGCTTCTATTGAGAAGCACAGTCCTTTGTACTGTAGTTTTTTATCTCAGAGGACTTATTTTGACTTTTCTATAGGACCTTTTCATCTCCATCCTCCTTTATTCCGTACATCGTCGCTGTCGGGCGGAAACCACTCATGTTATTTTTCAGGAAACGGAAAAACGATGTTCAGGGTGGGGAAGCAAAATTTACAATGAGCATTTAGTTGTTTTTTCTCAGCAGGCACTACGTCAATTGTTTTGAAACCAAACATATATTGATGTTATAATCATACCTAACACTATTATCCATACCTTTTCAGAAACTTTTGCCCATATGAGTAATCAGGAAAGCAAACGTCAAAGAGTGTGTGATTTGCTGAATGCACTCGTCACACCAAAGGAGATTTCAAAAATAGTTGGAGTGTCCATAAAGACTGTTTATGATGGAAAGAAGAGAATGACTATGAGCAAAACTATTACCAGAAAGTCTGGAAGATACTATTAAAGAAGAAGGGGAGAAGTTGTCACCCCAATATTTGAGGAACACTTGCGCAAGTTTCAGGAGGCGTGTGAAGGCAGTTATTGAGAAAGAAGGAGGACACATAGAATAAAAACATTTTCTATGATGTCAATTTTCTTGTGGCAAATAAATTCTCATGACTTTCAATAAACTAATTGGTCATACACTGTCTTTCAATCCCTGTCTCAAAATATTGTAAATTTTGCTTCCCCACCCTGTATATTCTAAATAACAGAGAGGAGTTAAGAGATGTAGCCACAAGCCGTTTTCAACACTTTTCATTGGTTAAATATTTCTAAAAACACCAGAATCGTTTTATGACCAAAAAACAAAAGACCAACAAGTGGTGCGAGGCACAACAAACCCCGCCCCTTGCACGTATTGTTGCTTATTTTGGCATGGATCCAGCTGACGTCATCATGTTTATGCATGTGGTGATGTCAGCATATCAATTGCCTCTATATATGTGGCAAATCTGAAGTAAATTGAAACAAAATTGATGTTTTCATAGACATTTTAAATTCCGCCCATTGTAAGTAAATGGGAGAAAATAAAAGACTTTAAAAAATTTGAACTTTGACCTACTTTTCCCAAAATGTAAGCACATCTATTCAGGGTCACTGGCAATCTATAAACCCAATTTGGTATGAATTCAACCAATAGTTTTGCTGCTACAGACGTGAAATTTCGCCCATTATAAGTAAATGGGGAAAGAAAGGATTTTAAAAATTCATAAAAAAATTGAACTTTGACCTACTTTTCCCAAAATGTAATGATATCTATTTTGGGTCACTGGCAATCTATAAACCCAATTTGGTATGAATTCAACCAACAGTTTTGCTGCTAAAGTGTTTACAAACAAACAAACTGAGCCATAAACAATACCCCTTGCCTCCCCCCTTGGGGGGCGGGGGGTAAAAATGGACTTACGAGGTTTCCGCCCGACAGTGACGATATCTTTCTACAGAGTAATGCATTTCTATGTCTAAGAGTTTGGCTTTGCACCATTATTCATACTAATATCATTACCCATGTTTTGCATATTCTCATTTCGTGCTTCATATTGCAGATTTCACATGGCGTCTGATTCATCTTATTAAAGGAGTGAGATGAACTGTCACTTTACATGTTCGAAACACATCAGATTAACAAACCTTACACACTAGCGCTAAGACAAACTGCACTTAATACTCATTTGTCTGATTTTTATGATTATTAATGCTCATTTTCAGATTTGTCGTATATAAACTTGCATTTTCAGACCCTGCTTTGTTTTTGGAGAGTCACTGCTGGACCCTTCAGTCAGACTTGTGAGTGTTGGCTTAAAAATGTGTTCAACATCCCTCAAAGTGCAGCTCGGAATGTGGAATAGACTGTACGTTCTAGCACAATAAACGTCAAGGCAAGGCCACAAAACTACTAAACAGGCACAGGAAGGAAAACATCAGGTTGTAGCCCACTGACATTAGTTCGTCCCCGGCGCACGGTCACTGCACTTTATCCACACTGTCGTAAAAAATCCACGACCATACAGGGATAATAAACACATTTTTATTTAGTTCAGAGTGGAAATAGTGATAAAAGAGAGAGGGGTTAGAATTAAAATGCAAGAAAATGAATAGGCGTAGCGAGTCAATGTAATGAAAGTGCCATTTATTACCGACAAAAGGTGTAGTTTTAAAAATGTTTTACTTGAATTTCACATAAAAGTTTGATGGTTTCAAAAATGGATTTGATGATTTTCCTTCAAAACGCCTTAGGTTTAATGCCGTAGCAGTTTTTTTTATTCGCCACTCTTTTCACCAGTAATGGATTATTCTTTACTCCCTAAGCTTTTTCCTGAAAATAGATAATAGCGTTGCAGTTATGGAAAAAAATGACTTTACTTTTATACCTAGCCTAAGGGTGGCCTCCACAGCTGTCATTTGGATGCCAGCTCATTCCAAAGCTCTTTTCTGAATGCTAATTTTTTTTTTTTTTTTTTTTTTTGCGCTTACAGTCAGGAAATACGACCTCTTGTAAGAATAATTAAATTCTAGTTTAAAATAAATATATTGCTCTTACAATCTGTTTTTTTTTTTTTGTATTAATGTTTGTCATGATGTAGCCAGAAACATTTTTGTGTGGCGTTTGGCACCGAGCTCAGAAATCCCTTTCTCTTTTTATGTTCTTCTGTAATGAGTGAAAAATCAATAGCTGCTTGATATGGGGGAATAAAAAAAATGGCCTTTGCTGCCCATTGCATCTGTAGTCAATGCCTGACATTGCCAAATTGCTGTCAGATCTTGCAACCTTAGAGAAATGAATGACAGCAACATTAAGAATGGCAGGGTGGGGTTAAATACCTCTGCATGTTTTATAGGTGTCCGCTCTGGGACCTGCGTATATCTTCCAAATAAATAAATTAGAATCCACCACTCAGCCCCAGCTTGCACAGGCATAATTTGGTAAACACTGAATGATGCCATTTAAAGTGGACTTGAAGCCGGCCGAATGGTGTTTAATGAGGACAGATATTGACAGCAAGGTCAAGTGGCAGTGGCTGCTGGTTTACATTAGGCTGCGTAATGCGCGCGCGAGTGCCCGAGTGCATGCATGTGCTCGCGGTGGCGTCTGGGAGGCCTGCAGAGACTCAAAGAATTTCCAAGTAACCGCACTGACCAACTCGCCGGGCTGAAATAGTAGGCGTGCAATACCACAGGGTTTCCCACACTGCAAAACAGCAGGGGTCGGACAGTAATTTGGGGTGTGGGCGGAATGTGAGGAGCAGGAAGGGCGAACAGAAACCACGCAGGGAGACGATACTCTGACCCAGGTTTTTTTTTTTTTTTTTTTTTTTTTTTTACCCGGTTTGAGAAATTAATTATTTTTGTGTGAAATCTACACACACAACATCCGCCTTTTATCCCTGTAAAATAAATCCAACGTGTCCGCGTAACCAGTCGCGTACGTGTCATATTTGCATTCTGATGACACAGAAGGTACAGTGATGGAGGTAATGCAAGACGCCCATGTATATGCAAATCTATCATCTTCCAAGGATTGGCCCCCTAAGCTCTGTTTCCACCATAAGGCTTTTACAATCATCTGTGAGGGTATAACGGCGGCGTGGGTGAAGCGTGGTGAGGCTGTTTGTACCCCACCAACCCACCCACCCACATGATGAATTGTCACTGCAGCGGCACATGATTACAATACAACCTTGAGGCCATATTGTAGGCATTTTGCTAATTATTCAAATTACAATCCCCTGGTTTAAAGCACAAATAGCGTGCAATGATGCTTAGATTTTTTTTTTTTTTTTAATGTGCATGTTCATAATAGGGGTCCAGAGAGCTATCTGTTTAATTATCTGTAGTATACAACAGCCCCCTCCACCTCCACCACCCACCCCACCTCACAAGCAGTTGAAATGCATCTAGATACACCATCCATACCCATAGACTGGTTCATGACCCATCACAGGAGGTTTTATCCGGGTCATCAAATACATGCATTTCATTTAAGATCATTTATCACATAATGGGGTTAATACAAAAAAAAAAAAAAAAAAGCTACCACTAATCTGCATAAAAGAAAAATGTGTTTGTAAAAAACAAAACAAAACTACGAAACATTAAATCGAGTAATTTTAACCCTTTCATGCATGAATTATGAGAACCTTAGTCAATATTTTTTTCTTGAGTGTTTTTATTCCTCTTTAGGCATGAAAAAAAGCAATGCAATTGAAATTTTTTTATGAACCTATTTTTCATGGAGTTACAAAAATGTCCACTTAGCTGGACACAATGAGTTTAATTTTTGAAGCAAAGAAATGTATTTGAAACTCATCATCAGAGAGTGATATACTGTGTGAAAACTATGAAATAAAAACATTTTTAATGACACTAATCTGATGTTTTCTCCCATTTTATCCTACTCAAATACTAGTTAATAATCATTTCATGAAGATAATATCCTCTGAGACCCAGGAAATTGACAATTTTATCTTTTTTACACAAAAAAATTGTCTTGATTGGAAACTGCATAATGCAACAGTTTTTTCAGATACATTTTAAAAATTATTTTTATTGATTGATTGATTTTTTTTAATGGAATGTCCTTTGCAATGGACAGTATTTTTTAAGCTTAACTGTCAAACTTTTGTCCCCTACAGAGGACAAAATGTATTGCTGGGTCTCAGGAGGATATGCAAAAAAAAAAAAAAAAATGTTTCAGAAGACTGTTAATGACAGTCTAATTAGTCTATTTACACTGAAACATGTTAGTGCAGATCAGGTTTATCAAGAGCAGTAAAGTTACAATAATTGTATGAATTGCAGTGTTTGAGATGATGCGTAAGAGTCCTATATATTGGTTGATATGGAACTAAAACAACAAAACCCATGAATATATAAGAGAACAGCTGTAGAAAAACTGTCCACTGTAGTGACCATTATGCATGAAAGGGTTAATGTTTTTTGATTAAGATGAATTCACCGTTGCCTTAAAGTGTGATGTGGTGCAAGTGTGATGATTCATTTAAATATTTTGTGAATACAGTCTCATTTCTGCTCCACAAGGTCACAGATAACTCTCTAAGATTTACTTAACAGATTTTCCCGTTAAATTGCACGCAGGTGATAAAAAGTGATTAAAAGGAATAAAGAATGTGAATAAATCTGAATGTCAAATAAAATCAAATAGCTTTACAGTGGGTGAATAGATGTTTTCTTAACAGTCGTCATGGTCGTGCCACCACATAATTGGAAACTTGCATAACCAAAAAAAAAAAAATTACAAATGGATTTTGAAAATTTTGAATATTATGTTTTTATTTATTTTTAACTAAAAAAAAAACTAGGTATATTAACCCTCAAGAACCTTAACAACCACTGGTGACCAAAAGCATCTACTGATCTAAAATATGTAATATGTGTTGAACCACTAATCCTATCAATACATGTAAATAATTCAGGTAAAATGTCATCATGGCCATCAGGTATGACCCATAGTTACCATGGAAACGCCGTCATCTTCTGCAACATTGATTCACCAGTAAAACCCACGGAGCTGGATCAATGAAGTGGTTGTAGATGCTTGTTTAACATTCAGTTCGTAGCATATTTTGCTGGAAAAGTCACTTTTTCTTCTGATATAATAACCTTTGAATTTAGTCTGAGCTTTTATGAACATCTACATGATCTGTAAAATAAATGTAGGGAAGGTGTGATCATAAATGGTTATAAATCACTTTAGAAAAGGTTATATGTCAAGAAAAATTCTTTTGGAAGTTGCTGCAAAAATAGTTCTATTTTAAAGTTGTGGTTTATCAACATATATTTAACTTAACCTTTGGAATAAAATCTGTCTTCTTCTTCTTCTTGTATATACACCAGTTTGCTCTTCTTGTAAATTTTAGATAAATTCAAATGTGGGTAAGTTCATTTTTGTAAGAATTGTTGGAGTTGGACAGCAGTAAATACATTAAAAAACAACACTTCAGATATAGCCTGGCCAGCCACCAGTCTTTCTCAATGAGAAATCCGTCTGGAACCGCAGGGCTTGAATCCAAATATGAAGGCGGGACTAACAGGCACCGAGTAAACCAATCACAGATAAGACGGAGAGAAACTTGAGAATACAGGGTGTAATCTGTAATTCAATCCTTATTTTTGAATCAAGTAAACAACCGACAACAGTTGTAAAGAGATTTGACAACTTGGAACTTGACTTGCGACAAAAAGAAGTCAAAAAGAAGCCCCCCCCAGACTTGTGATCGTGGATATTTCACAGCGATTGACTGTTTTCTCAGTATCAAATACACTAAGACAGGGGTGTCAAACTCATTTTAGTTCAGGGGCCGCATTCAGTTAAATTTGATCTGAAGTGGGCCGAACCAGTAAAATAATAATTTAACATAATGTATAAATAATGTCAACTCCAAACTTTTCTCTGTTTTACAGCAAAAAAAAAAAAAAAGAAGTAAATTTATATTCTGAAAAGGTTTACATCTACAAACTATCCTTTCAGATGTGAATAACATGAACAAACTGAAAAAATAAGTGTAATTTTAACAATATTCTGCCTCAGTTTATCATTTCCACATGTACATTGTAACTTACAGATCACAGTGGATCTACAAGCACACAAAACATTTAATAACAGGCAGAATCTTGTTAAAATTGTACTTAAGACATTTCAGGTGGTTCATATTTGTTCAGGTTATTCACATTTTTGCGAAATTCTACTTTGTTTTAGTGTAAATACATGAAAATATTTACTTTTACAAAGAGAAAAAATTGGAATTGTCATTATTTCTATGTTATTATGATAGTATTTTACTGGCCCTGCCCACTTGAGATTGAATTAGTCTGAATGTGGAACCTGAACTCAAAGGATTGTTAATATCTTCAGTGTAATTTTTGCATTTCACAAATTCATCCCGCGGGCCAGACTGGACCCTTTGGCGGGCCACATTTGGCCCCCGGGCCACATGTTTGACACTTGTGCACTAAGAAAACCGGATGGCTGGCCAGGCTACGGCAGCTATATCATAAATTGTGAATGATTTGATTATGATGATTATAATAATACGTAATACTCGTATTTTTTAGATAGTAAATGTAACTATAATTAACTAAGTATAAAGGAAAAACGAACTCTAACCGTCCTTGACCATGTGTCTTTGTCTGTGACAATAGCCGGACTATCGATCAGGTTGTAGTGTTTCCTGCTTTGTTTGGTGACAATGACACATCCAGATCCTGTTTCAGAGGACGCTCTCTGGTCGCCTGTGAATGCCCACTTCAGCTTACATAACATGTTGCTCGATGGGCGCACAAGAGCCAATGGTGAAGTGCTTTTCCAGACCTGTTGATACAAAAAAAATCTGTATAATGTCACTGGGAGTCTTCACAACCCCATTTAGAACTGCCCTGCTTCTACTTGTGTATCACCCGTAGATCTACACTGGCCGCGGGGCATTTGAGTGCATTGGAAGGAAAATAAAGGTGTGTTTCTCCACGTAAGGTGAAGAAGCAATGTCTGCTTTATTTGACCAACAAAGGGAATAATTGAAAAACAAACGGGGTAAAGGATTAATTAGTTATTGCTCCTTCTGATCTCTGTTTCCCCCCTTTGCTTTCTCTTGCAGCGCCCGAGCTATGACTTTGCATTTTAATGTATTTGCTCACAAAGGGAGAATACTAAAGGTCTAATTCCATGCAGACACTGCGGGCCAATTACGGGCAGGATGGTCCACGACACCCCCCCCCCCCCCCCCCCATACCCCACCCCAGCCCGCTCTATCTGGCCTCGGCTTTGTCACTGAATAAACCAAGCGTGGACAGTAACTGGCGATATCTCGCCTCCGTGAATCAATATCAAGTATTGTAAAGTCTGCATTTGGAGCAAACGGGGTGGGAGGGGGGATCAAATGTTACTGTGGCACAGATTAGCCCATGAGACCTGAGGATAAGAGCGAGGGGGTGAGCGATAGAGCGGCGGCGGTGGCAGGGCGATACAGGAGATGGCCTTCAATATGGCCCAGTGGCCTTGTAGGGGAATTCAATACAGCCATTGACAAAAGAAAGGCTTCTATTGTGAAAGGACCAGCTCCCTTTGGGATGCTGTTCCATTTCCTTATTAATTGTGCTCTCATTAAAATAAAAGGAAGGAGCGAAGGGAATGGATAGCGTAAGAGTAATGGTAGCTCTTGAGCGTGGCCTCCTTGTTTGGAAGGGAGCCAGGGTCAAGCACTTTACAGTTCTGCACAGGATGGGAAATCCACTGTAGTTTATGTATTTTATGTACTGCACGTATAGTACTCTCACATATATATATACACACACACACACTGCCTCCCTTTATCTTCCCTCTCTGCAAGCCCTCCACCACATAAGACACACAAATCTTCCATACGGGCCCCTGCTGAATTATACAGATGTGCAGTATCGCGACTCTAAGAGGTCGCGGCTTGGCCTCGGTCTCGTATCGCAGCTGCGAGCCGCGGGAGTTGAGGAGGTGTCAGTTTAGACCATGGATCACCGCTCATATCCTGGCCAAAATATACTCCCTAACACAACCCGCGGACCCACTGTGTAAAGAATTATTCTGCTTTATTACAATACGGGTCATGTTTTTGTGGACTTTTCAGTAAATATGGCGGGAAACGGTGACAAAGTAGAAGTGGAAACGGAGCCGTCAGGTGATTTCGCATGATTCTTGAGCCGTTTCGGAGCAAAAATATGATCCCAACTGTAACTCAAATAACAGATGGGGTAGTAAAGCACAAAAATAAATGTGCAGGGGGTAAGTTTTGCTGCAACAGGGTCTCGCAATTAAAATAATAAAAGAGGTGGTAGTAGGTGTGAATTAGTGTGCGGTCGTGGGAGTTGTTTTCACGCCCTCTGGCAGAAGTCATATTTACAGATGAGTTAGTGTATGAAAGTTTTATTCACATTACATTCGGGGACATTGTAGTGACACTTTGACATGTAACGTTAAAATATTAAAGTTGGTGAAAAGAACAACTTGAAATGAACTGATATTTTACAGTAGGAATGTTTCATATAACACCTTAACCCTTTCATGCATAGTAGTCACCACAGTGGACAGTTATTCTCCAGCTGTTCTCTTGTATTTTCATGGATTTAATTGTTTTAGTTCCATATCAACCAACACAGTGGACACTTATGCACCATCTCATAAACTGCAATTCATACCATTACTGTAACTTTGCTGTTCTTGATTGGTTCTTGAGTGGAAATCAATTGTTAATTGTTATTTTTTTGCATATTATCTCCATGAACTGAGTAATAACTAGTATTAGAATGTGTTAAAAATGTGAGAAAACATCAGATTAGCTGCATTAAACATGATTTCATTTCACTGTTTTCATATCACTTTATGATATTGGGTTTTAAATACATGTTTCTTTGCTTCAAGAATAAAATTCATGGTGTAGCTGAGTGGACATTTTTGTAAATCTATGAAAAAAAAAACAAAAAACAACTCAATCTCATTGTTTTTTTCATGCCTAAGGAGGAATAAAAACACTCAAAAAAAAAAAAAAAAAAACTCAACTAAGATTCTCATAATTCATGCATGAAAGGGTTAAATCGCAGACAGCAAAAAAAAAATTACCCTGTCCTTTCCTGCTTATAAATCTTTAATGATTCTGTTTGACTTTTGTACATTATTTGCAAGCATTTATTTTCCTTTCCTGCTGCTTTTTCTTTTCCCATATGGATGTGCAGCTTGTTAAAAGATTACATCTGATAGCAAAAATCTGTGCGTACGTATAGTTTCTTGTCAGCCAGACTGCTTGGTCATCTGTTAAATATGTCACCCCCCCCCATTCAGGGAATATGGTAGTGAAGATGTCTTGTACGGAGGGGTGAGGAGAGAGGGGAGGGGGTTGAGCAGAAGCCATAACTTCCACAGACATCTCCCTGTGCCTTAGACCCTACAAAAGACCAACTGTGTCAAATGAGAAAAATTGCAGGTGCACATTCCCCAGTAGTGCACTCCCGTTAGCCTCCCACTCTCCACACACATATTAACACATGCAGGCATACACGCAATGCCTCCGTGATCACTGCCCCTCATTTAGAAGCAGGAGGAGGTGGAGGAGGAGGAGGGAGGGAGGGTGCTTAGAAGGAGATCTTTTTTCACTCCGATAATACACTCCTTTCTCCTCGGCGAGATGGACTGAGGAACGGCTTGAAACCGGAGAAGCAGAGTGAGCGATGTCATTCCACAGCAGGCAGCGGCGTCAAACAATACGCCATGCCATTTTTATGGGC
The DNA here is from genome assembly GCF_902148855.1 of Sphaeramia orbicularis. Lineage (NCBI taxonomy): Eukaryota > Metazoa > Chordata > Actinopteri > Kurtiformes > Apogonidae > Sphaeramia > Sphaeramia orbicularis. The sequence continues at coordinate 30,740,085 of NC_043974.1, forward strand.
CCACTGCAGATGTTTCTCAGCTGCGCGTTATCACTGCGCATATAACGCAGGATATTTTGGATTTGATGAAGCTCACGGGGGAATGCTCTTCACCTGGGCGGTCGAAAATTACTGTCCTAGTGCCCAACTAATGCCTTTTCAATTAAAAAGTCATTTTCTTCAAAGTCATAAACTATGAATCTGGAAAAAAGAGAAAAATAAAATCGGTTTATGTATCTTCTCCTGTAAATCACGCCAACCAATCGACCAATTCAGGCCAGTTCAGCAATATTATACAGCACTGTAGGTTAGCATGTGAGCAAACAGAAGTGTTTCAGTAAGTTATAGTTAACATTACAGGGTGGGGAAGCAAAATTTACAATGAACATTTAGTTGTTTTTTTCTCAGCAGGCACTACGTCAATTGTTTTGAAACCAAACATATATTGATGTCATAATCATACCTAACACTATTATCCATACCTTTTCAGAAACTTTTGCCCATATGAGTAATCAGGAAAGCAAACGTCAAAGAGTGTGTGATTTGCTGAATGCACTCGTCACACCGAAGGAGATTTCAAAAATAGTTGGAGTGTCCATAAAGACTGTTTATAATGGAAAGAAGAGAATGACTATGAGCAAAACTATTACCAGAAAGTCTGGAAGTGGAGGAAGCAACAAAAAACGTACCAAAGCTTTTATTAAAGCTCTCAAATCCAAAATCCTAAAGGATCCAACCAAATCCATGAGAAAAATGGCAATTGAACTTGAGGTAGACAACAAGACCGTTAGAAATGCAGTAAAATATGATTTGAAGTTAAAATCTTACACAGGAACACCAAAACACTTGTTGACAACAGCAACAAATCCAACTTTAGCAATTTTTGGGAATCATGTTTATGGCCGCCTTCTAGCCCAGATCTAAACCCTCTGGATTCTGCTGTTTGGGGCATTTTAGAACATGCTACCAATAGAACATCACACAGCAATGTGGACTTTCTTAAAGATACTATTAAAGAAGAATGGGAGAAGTTGTCACCTGAATATTTGAGGAACACTTGCGCAAGTTTCAGGAAGCATGTGAAGGCAGTTATTGAGAAAGAAGGAGGACGCATAGAATAAAAACATTTTCTATTATGTCAATTTTCTTGTGGCAAATAAATTCTCATGACTTTCAATAAACTAATTGGTCATAGCTGTCTTTCAATCCCTGCCTCAAAATATTGTAAATTTTGCTTCCCCACCCTGTATATTACCCACAACTAAGAATGTGACGACATGAAAATTTCATATCACAGTTATTGTGACTGAAATTATCACGGTTATCCTTATTATCGCGGTATTGTTAAAATGTGCTCAAAATGTTCAAAAAAATACTAATACACACACTGAAATAATTTAACCAAGTTGTATTGAACTTTTTCATGCATTAATTTTGAGAACCTGAGTCAAGATTTATTTTTTGAGTGTTTTTATTCCTCCTTAGCCATGAAAAAAACAGTGTGATCGAGTTTTTTTTTTCTGTGCAGTTACAAAAATATCCATGCATTTAATTTTTGAAGTAAAGAAACGTGTTTAAAACCAAATATCAGAAAATGATATGAAAACAATGAAATAAAAACATTTTTAATGCTGCTAATCTGATGTCTTCTCACATTTTAACATATTCTAATGCTAGTAATTACTCACTTCATGGAGATAATATGCAAAAAAAAAACTTTTTGTCTAACAAATAGCAATTGATTTACACCCAAACATGTTACTGCAGATCAGGTTTATCAAGAACAGCAAAGTTACAGTAATGGTATGAATGTCAGGATATGGGATGATGCATAAGTGTCCACTGTGTTGGCTGATATGGAACTAAAACAACAAAACCCATGAATATACAAGAGAACAGCTGTAGAAGAACTGTCCACTGGAGTGACCTATGCATGAAAGGGTTAAAAAAAAACAAACAAACAAATAAAATAATAGGCACAATGTACTTTCAGTTGAAGAAACATTCAAATATTAACATGTAAACATCAAACATACAAATGTGCATTAAAGATGGCACCTTATGACCAGAGTTTGACCATTTTCCATATCAAGTTTGAGTTGTTTTAGTTTCTTTTTCAGAGATAGATAAATAGTCTCTCTCTCTCTCTCTCTCTCTTTCAAAGTGTGGTCATCAAACATGGTTATCATGATAATTAGAATTTAAACGGTAATACTAACCGTCGTGAATTTTACCGCGTTTTATCATGATACTGGTAATCGTCACATCCCTACCCACAACTACTAGTTTTTCCCATGAAGGTTGCGTTTACAGCATTCATTTCTCACATGAAATCACACGTTTGTAGAATAATATCACATTGTTATGGGTGGGGCAGTGACATCGTGGTTAGTGCTTCCGTTTCCTTCAGGTCATCATTTGGTTTGACTCTCCTGTCAGCGCCCTTGACCAACTTACTGATGAACATCTGGAGTTGCTAATGCTGACTGCTAAAGCTAACGCTATGTTTTTGTTAGGATGGGTAAAATACAGGCTGAATTTCCCCACAGGGATAACGAAGCGAGTTAACCTTCAACTTTTTTTTTTGTTGTTCTTTCGTTATGACATGTCATCTTTGCATCCTCCATGGACCACTGATGCTTCACTTTCATACTCAAAGTGAACCTATGTTTTGCTCTTTAGAGAAACTAGAAGCTACGGTAGCTTTTTTTTGTAAATAGTGTCACAATAGTGTAGTTGACTTAATAATACTACTAAAAATCTTTCTTCCAGCTCCTGATATAAAGCTAAGATTTGATATTTATTTCCTTCTGGGTCATTCCACCTCAATTCAACGGGTTTAGAAAAAAATTCCTGCTCGACCATCTTGGATTTGCTTCAAATTTTTACCATGTGAAGTTCAACCATGAAAACTAGCCCAGCCAAAATTTCAGACTGATATATCAAATGTATCCAAAGAAAAAAATTCTTCAAGGTACCCCCCCCACCCCCCCTTGCCGTTTTTGGTGCATTTCGCGATCGTCTTACAATTCAGCAAAGTTTAAAGTGCAATATCTCAGTAAGTTTTCTAGCTAAATGCATGAAATTTTCAGTAAAGGAAGACTACCACATATAGATTGCATATGTGTATTCTCAATAACATTGTCTTAATTGGGACTGTGGTATGACCTTGTGAAATCTGAAAAATAAACTTGAAACTTTTACGAACCCCTATATTTATTGACCAATTAAACACAAACCAAATGTGATATATTGAAATTTTACATTTTGTAAGCATATGTGATGGTCTTTCAGAAAATAAGTTCTTTTGGTTGGTACTCCTTGTCATACCTGTGGTATTTGAAAGTAAAAATTAACGAAAAATGTTATTTTGCGATTTTATTATGACAAAAACAATAACAAAAAAGGATCATACCCATTAATAAATGCTGATCTGATTACTCTATATACTTATGTAAAAGGATGTGTAATTATTTGCAATATACAGGGGTTGGACAAAATAATGGAAACACCTTAAAAAATCAACAAAATATAATTTAATATGGTGTAGGTCCGCCTTTTGTGGCAATTACAGCCTCAATTCTCCGAGGTATTGATTCATACAACTTGTGAATTGTTTCCAAAGGAATTTTAAGCCATTCTTCAGTTAGAATACCCTCCAACTCTTTTAGAGACGATGGCGGTGGAAATCGACGTCTTACTTGAATCTCTAAAACTGACCATAAATGCTCAATAATGTTGAGGTCTGGGGACTGTGCCGGCCATACGAGATGCTCAACTTCATTAGAATGTTCCTCATGCCATTCTTTAACAATTCTAGCTGTATGGATTGGGGCATTATCATCTTGAGGTGAAGGTGTTTCCATTATTTTGTCCAACCCCTGTATCATATTTAGTTTGTGTTTAATAGGTCAATAAATATAGGGGTTCGTAAAAGTTTCAAGTTTATTTTCCAGATTTCACAAGGTCATATCACAGTCCCAATAAAGACAATGTTATTGATAATATACATATGCAATCTATATGTGGTAGTCATTCTTTGCTGAAAATTTCATGCATTTAGCTAGAAAACTTACTGAGATATTGCACTCTAAAATTTGCTACATTTTAAGACAATCGCGAAATGCACCAAAAACAGCAAGAGGGGTATCCTGTTCATGAACTTTTTTCTTCAAATGTATTTGATAGATCAATCTGAAATTTTGGCTGAGGTGTTTTTTAGTGTTGAACTTTATATGGTAAAAATTTCAAGAAAATCTAAGATGGTCGAGCAGGAGGCACTTGTTGAATTGAAGTGGAATGACCCTTCTTTGTTTTTCTTTTGGCCTGGCAAACTTGAGGAAGAGTCAACAATACTCATATGATTGTATATGTAATTTACTATCACAGTTATGGTAGACTAGTGATTTTGATATAAATTACAGAATGGTAATGCAGTGGTGTAGTAGTTAGTATTTTCACCTCATAGCACCATTGTTGGGTTCAAACCCAGGAGTTTGTTCTCCCCATGTCTGTGGGTTCTCTGCAGGTTCTCCGGCTTCTTCCCAACAACCGAATACATGCGTTTAATAGATGTGTCTGTGTGAAAGTCAAAGTGCAATGAACTGAACATGTCCAGGGTGTACCCCGCTGTCGCTTGATGGTAGCTGGGATAGGATCCAGATCCCATGACTGGAAAGAGGGTTAGGTGGTTATGAAAGAATGATTTAAGAAATGGAACAGACTATACTTAAATGCATTTAATTTACACAACAGTTGTTCCAGTCAGTGTCATGTTCACTGTCGTCCATGTTTGTTTATGTTGCCTCAAGAGTCCAAAGTGTCCAACTGAAAAAAAATATTGCAGTTCATGATATAAATTATGTGGCTTAAAATGTAATGGCATGCATTTGTCTATTTGTCACACAATACCTATCACATCACAGTTCAACATTAACCCTTTCATGCATAGTGGTCACTACAGTGGACAGCTATTCTGCAGTTGTTCTCTTTTATATTCATGAATTTTGTTGTTCTTTTCGGTTTTTTTTTGTTTTGTTTGTTTGTTTGTTTGTTTTTTACACATATCTTTATTAAAGTTTTAAGACACTACATATCTTTTCTGACATGAATTGGTAACATTATGTAGATCTCTCCTCATCATAAACCCCCAGAATCACAAGCCCTCCCCATAGTTTTCACACAACTTATCAGTAAATACATGTTTCTGTGCGTCAAAAAGTAAACGTATAGTGTCCAGCTGAGTGGACATTTTTGCAACTTCATGAAAAATAGGTTCATAAGAATTTTTTTTTTCATTATTATCTTTTTTTTTTTTTTTTATTTATTTATTTATTTTTACTTATTTTTCAGAAGAAAATTTTCAGTTGCATTGTTTTTTTCATGCCTAAAGAGGAATAAAAACACTCAGGAAAAAAAATTTTTATTCAGGTTCTCATAATTTGTGCATGAAAGGGTTAAATTCGGCCTCTGAACCAGCTCTGGAACTGCCTTTGCAATAATGTGGTATTAGATCAATGATTGGCATACATGTTTACAAGAAAGTACATCTACAGCTGGGATTTGCAGCAGTTTAGGCATTCAGAGAGTGTAATAACTAATATGCACCTGCCAAAGATTCACTGTTTGCCAGTTGCCAGTTTGCCAAATGAATTGGTTGTTTTTTTTTTTGAAGAGCAAGCCTGCCTCACTGTTAAATTATATCATGCATCAACAGCTTTACACCTGCGCATGCAAAACCATGTGTGGCATGTTTTTCCTTAAAATCTTGCTTTTCGTTTCATTTCATGCTTCTTCTGCTCGTTGTCAAATTGCAATATGAAGCCAGATGATTTGATGCGTGAGCACCGTGAGCACATGTTGCTTCATACATATTCAGCAGTGATTATCTCGGCACAATAACCCTATGTCTGATACCTGTCTTTTTGAGTGCAGAAGAAAACGCGATCAAAGGCGATCATCATAGCGGTGTGTCTCGGATGCAACGTAGTCACCCAAGCTAATTTCAGCAGCACTGCCTTGATTACATACATTTGGAACAGGATTACATCTCCCTGTGTGGCCGGTTAAGGAATCACTATTTTTCACACTTTAGCCTCCATCTAAAACACTAAGATTTTTTTTTTTTTTTTTTGCCAGTTTGTTTGTCTCATATCCTTTTCATCTCACTTTTCCCCAGTTAAAAAGTCTTTCTTCTTCAGAGCACATTCCCTCTCCTGTTTTTTTTGCATTTTTATTTTTTTATTTATTTATTTGTTTTTTTTGCTTCTTGACTGGCAGCCTGTCTTTTGCAATCACCTGCAGGCATAGCTTCAGGCTCCTCAGCCACTCTAACCCCGCTGAAAGAGATTCATCTTTTAGTAGAGATGCGCCGTATGATGCCAGTGATGTAACTCCTACCATCCTGTAGGACGGGTCGAAGCATCGGAAGAGAGAGTGGAGAGTGAATCAGTGCTCGCCGCAGTATTATCAGGGGAAACCGAAAACAGAACACGAAAGGGGTTGTTATTTAATACTGTCCACCTTGACTGTACGCAGAATATAGCACAATTCCCCAGAGAGCAACCCCCCCTGCCTATCAATATGTATGTTATGCACACAACAACATCATGTCAGACTGAACAAATCACAAGCAGGGGTAACAAAGAAGCAGGTTGCAGTTGACGGCAGATACAGGCAGCCTTTAATCTGCTGATGCCACCAGGACATCACATTGCACCACCTCCCTTTGAGTTCTTACAATATACGGTGCAAATCCCCACTTCCACAGCCTTTCTCTTTTCATCTTATCTACATTTCACATTCGTTAGAATTACACATCCCAGGAATTGAATGTGTGCCTATAGTTTTGTCTTCAACCAAGTGGAAAAATATGCAATAACACTCAAATTAAAGACAATTGCAGGCTATATATGTACGTGTGTGTGTGTGTGTGTGTGTGTGTGTGTGTGGGGGGGGTATTTCTTTGTATTTTTGGACAGTGTTTCATATAATAAATGTGGATCCACTGGCGCACATAATTCAAAAAATATGAACTAATGTCTTTATTAACCTAAAAACACAACAAATGCATATGCATGAAATCACATATTAATTTTCTCATTACAGTAATTTCTTGTTCTTCATTATGTAAGTAAACAATACAGCACTGAGCTTCAGTTGGCATTAATTCATGCCTTTTGCCCCTCGGATATTACACTGCAGCCGAAATTACATCCACGGGAGAAGGGACCTGACTGGACTGGTTGTTTCCAGAATGTGCTCTTCTGCTGAAAACAAATCACTACAGCGCGATTCATAGAGTTCAGGCCTTGTGCGAGGATACTCCTGATAAGAACAAATGCAAACAAGTTCATACAAGGACGTGATCAAGGCGAGCTTCCAATTTCCTTTTGTTTTTGTCCTCGTATGGCAAAAAAAAAAAAAAAAAAAAAAATTCGAAAAACACTTATCCTTTCCCACCAAGTTTCACAAACGAGGCCGAATGTTTCATACAGCCTTCAACAAAAACACAAAAAGAGATATCCTGTTAAGATTGCAGCAATAACCAGGTACAGTTTTATGTAGATGTTGGTATTATTTGTCCTGATATTCTCCTTTTTTTCCAAGTTCGCAACTATATTTGATCTTTATCAACGTGAGATTCCTTTATCGGTGCAGAGTGTACTTGATTTGTGTTTATTGACATCTTTTTTACCGCATCCATGGTCAAAACATGCATCACAGGCTTTTATCACTTTGATTTGAGATGTTCGACGCTGTACTAACCCGTATCTCACTGCTCTTGTATTCACTGTCGCACTATTAATACAACTATAATGAGAGGAGTCGCACAGATCCATTCACAGAACATCAGCCCCTGGTTTCTTAGCCATTCCTAAAGAATGCTTTTTCTTGGTTTTCTGTTATCAGTTTGTGCAGCATCTCGCCGTAGTAGTAGATGTTTTACAATAATGCAGGTTGCTATGGCGATGAATAAAGTGCACTGAAGTGTTGAAAAGAATACTGCTCCTCAAAGTTAAGAATACATCAGACGGTGATGTTGGTGTCACCTGCGAGACAGGTGTATTGTTGGGATGCAGAAGTGATGGAAAAAAAAGAAAAAGAAATCCTTGCACTTAAAAAACAACAAAGGAAAACTGTCAAAAAGGCCTTAGTGTAATGAAGCACAAACAGAACTTAATTACAGTTCTCAAAAGTTTTCAAGTACAGTTTTGAGAGAAAGAAATCATTGTTTTTGCAATGGTCTAATTGATGCTGTAATTATGAGACTACCTGTTAACGTTATGACAAAATAATGGGATGATTCAGCTTTACTTAGTTCATTTTAGAGGATGATATTTTTTTTGCGTCTGCTGTTCCCAGGGTGCGATTTGTTGGGGGGGATGGGGGAGATCAACCCCCCCCCCCCCCCCTCAGTTTTTACATCCCTATCCCTACATTGGCTGAATGAATTTTATCCTTTGGGAGGGGGGGGGGGGGGGGGCAGCCCCGTCAATGATTAAAAACAAATTGAAACAAGAAAAGTTTTTTTTGGTTTGATTTTTTTTTTTTTTTCCTTTTTTTAACTGAAAATCAGGTGTTTTCTGATATTGAACTTACTAATCACATAGATGTTCTTAAACGCTCAGATTTAAGTTGAAGGTTATTATATCAGAAAATAAAGTGAATACAGGGTGGGGAAGCAAAATTTACAATATTTTGAGGCAGGGATTGAAAGACAGTGTATGACCAATTAGTTTATTGAAAGTCATGAGAATTTATTTGCCACAAGAAAATTGACATCATAGAAAATGTTTTTATTCTATGTGTCCTCCTTCTTTCTCAATAACTGCCTTCACACACTTCCTGAAACTTGCGCAAGTGTTCCTCAAATATTCGGGTGACAACTTCTCCCATTCTTCTTTAATAGTATCTTCCAGACTTTCTGGTAACAGTTTTGCTCATAGTCATTCTCTTCTTTCCATTATAAACAGTCTTTATGGACACTCCAACTATTTTTGAAATCTCCTTTGGTGTGACGAGTGCATTCAGCAAATCACACACTCTTTGACGTTTGCTTTCCTGATTACTCATATGGGCAAAAGTTTCTGAAAAGGTATGGATAATAGTGTTAGGTATGATTATGACATCAATATATGTTTGGTTTCAAAACAATTGACGTAGTGCCTGCTGAGAAAAAACAACTAAATGTTCATTGTAAATTTTGCTTCCCCACCCTGTAAATAATAATAATAATAATAATAATAATAATAATAATAATAACTACAAAAGCATTTGGAGACCGCAGACCTCCGCCAAGGCAGATCAGTGACTCCCCCCCCGATCACCACCAAAATTTAATCATTTCTTCCTTTTGCCAGTATCAACATTTCCTAAAAATTTAATGCAAATCCGTCCATAACTTTTTGAGTTATCCTGCTAACAAACAAACAAACACGCAAACAAACACACAAAGCAAAGCGATCACAATAACAACAGGTAGGTTGGGACTGAGTTTTCATCCACGTACAGCTTACATAGCTGGCACTAACTTTCACCTGTCGGCAGTCTCGGAATTTGTGAATGTCCCCATGCACATCAACACATTGTATACCCGGCCTATCTCTCTCTGTATGAACATGCTGTACTGAAAGAGAAAGTTAAGATGCTTATAAGACAGGGGGATCAATAAATTGTAAGGGGGGCTGGGGGGAAATGTGTAAAATGGGGGAATAATATGACTAAAATGCAAGAGCGGGGGGAGAGTTCTCGATAATAAGTACCTCCGTCTCTGTCTTAAAGATGAATGTCCAACTAGATATCAAACTGGAAGAAAAATCCAAGGCACTTCTACGCGTTTCAGCTTCAAGCCTTCATCAGGTAGTCGAAGCCGAAACATGTAAAAGTGTTTTTTGGGTCTAGATATGACCGTGTTAATAAAGGCATTTTAATGTTTACAGAGAGTGCCTTGGATTTTTCTTCCAGTTTGATATCTACTTTATGAATCCCTTTTTCCAAAGAGCACCTCAAACCAACTCTTTTTTTAGGTCCGAGGAGCATTCCTTCCCATTTATTTTTATGAACGTCCAACTGTTTGACATGTAACAGGGCGTACCGTTAACTTAAAAAAAGAATTAGGCCTGTTTCATGATTAAAAGAAAAAAAACATCCTCCCCTGTTTTTTTGACAAATCGCAACCTGGCTGTTCCTAAATATAATGGAAAAAAAATGCTTTAAATGCTTTATTACATACATTTTCCTATATTTTGTAGTAATTTACATAAAAGAATTGTACAGGAAGGTGTTAAACGTTGTTATTTTACTCAGCTGAAGCCCCCAATAAAAAGACGCAAGCCGTATTTTCCCTCTCTGAACAATGAATAACCTCCATTTCCTGAGAAGTTCAGATTAGCGAGGTTACGCTGCAGTTTGTCTCCGCTCACAATGCTAAACTTAGCCATGCTCTTGCCTCCAGTGTGCTGTTAGGCAATTCCATCTGATGATGTGCAATAGAAAGAAGAGGGAGGAAAAGACCTCATTCCTCTCGCGCAAGCCAAAATCAGCCTGTTGTTTCTTTTCTTTGACCTCAATTACTATCAGGGCGTGTGTTACTATAGGGGCATGTTGAGTCATGCCTGCTCTGGGAGCGGTGTGTGTTTCTGCACCGTGCATGTGTGACAGATATTGTGTTCATTTTGGCCCTAGGAGGCGCCGTACAGTAGGTGGGGGCCAAGGTGCATCAGTCTTGGCTGAGATGTTCCCTTGAGTGATGTCGGCAAATGTGGGTGGGTTACAGGAAGGAGGGAAAACCACGAGCAGGAGGAGGGAGAAGCAGCGAAAAGAAAGGAAACAGCAAAACCGTGTCAGACTTTGACGGCAGCCGAACAAAGCCCAGCTCGCTGTCAGGAGCCGCTGCCAGCTCCGCGGACTCACCTCCGGCTTAGACCATCTGACGAACGCCGCCACGCTGACGAGAAACAGGACACGCCACCGCTCTGTTTACACTCAGCAAAGGAAAATTGGGAAATGACCAAAAAATGTGCTCATAAGTAGCATTATCGCTGCTGTCGACTGTTTGAAATGACACCAAAAGTTCCATTTAAATTTGATGAATTCCCAAACAGTCCAGATAATCTCATTAGAAATATAAACTGCTCGAACAACACAAAGGGAAATACCGCTTTCTCTTGTGCAGGCGTAGATTTGACCTAAGAAACTAATGTTGTAATTTGCACACCGAAGTGGTTTTTAACACAAGACCTTGATGGGAGACTTGCTTCCCATTTCTGATTTTTTCCTCGCCACGGCTCTGCACTTAATGAATTGGAGTAGTGATTAATTAAATGAAAGTGCTTGCTTCACCCCTGTGTTCAGAGTATGTGAATCAAGCTTTTATGAAGTGATGGCAAGGTACTTGTATTTGTTACTTGTATGTATCCAAACATGAGGCTGCAGTCGACTGGAACTGTATCACAAGAGGGAAGGGAAAGTTGCTGTGCTCTGCAGATTTCCCTCCATCTTGGAACCAATTTATTAACTTTCACAGTTATTAACTTTTACTGTTGTCACAGTAGGAAGGAAAAAAAAGCTGCCACAGTATCCTGACTGCTCCAATATCTTGTGGATTTCATCATACAGTAGGTGGATGTTTCATGTAGCTTGACTCTCTCATAAAAAACAGATCAAATACGCTCCATGTGACGAGGTCAGGCCAATGAGGTGCGGTGCTTTATTGCACTGTATCTGGTCCTCCATCAGAGTTAATTTGTTAACACTGAAGAGCTAATTTCCCTCCAGGCATCATGGGCAGTTTGACTGACAGTTTGAAACCCGTATTTGCACGTTGCAGCCCTGCAAAAAACACCATCAGTCTTTCCCCTCTGCTGGAATTTGCAAGCGCGTGGTGTGTTGCCAATTAATGCGCTCCAATGTGTGTCAGTGAATGCAAGTAGAAGCAAAACAAATGGCTGGTTCATTTGCAGTGTAGAATGGATATCTGGGTCCTGTCACAATGAGTAATGCTAATTGCGCTTAGCGGCATCATTGGTCAAAGTGTCAAAAGCCATCAAGTCGATTTGAGAAGTTTGTTACGATCATTTCCACGGTCGCCTCATGAATTCATCATTACCGAACTGCTACCTGCCATCCCGATGCAATCAAATGAGGTATATTCAGTCTGACTTTTAAAGTTATAAAAAAAAGTTCCGCGACCACCTTTAGCTTCGTAAACAACAGTGATCGCACAAGTTCTAGGTCATGAAAGACTCAAGGATTCAAGGAACTTTTTTGAATCTTCATCATGCGGCAGAAACCTTGTTTTATCGACGCTGCTCAGTGAAACGCTCGATCTGCTCTTTGACAGTTCCACTCCTGGATAATTTCGCTCTCTGTGTAAAAAGCCTTTGAGATTTCACTCGCCTCAGGCCATATGTAAACGTAATTTACTTGGGAGAACAATTTGCCTGAACTGTTTCTCACTTGAAGATAAATAATCCCTCATGCATTATTGAAAATGCGATACTTTTTCAAAGATTTCTGCCCCTCCTTTGCGAAAGGGGTCTCGCGAGTGGCTTATTTTATTATTTTCATCCGCCTAGAAAATGTCATTTGTTGCAGACGAGGAAGTGGGTGTGACAGGCTCCCATTGGTCTAATCAAATAACAGTATCTAGATTCATGCGCTAATTAATCACTAGCTCAGGGGGTTGGACCCATCCAGCGATTCTCGGTGGAAAAAGAGACATTTGATCTGTTGAATCAGCTCTCTCGCCATCTCCTCCCCTCGCTTCCATCTATCTTACATTAATTCAATGAAGTCAGAGTTCGTTTAAATGCAGCCCCCTCCTATCGCAGACACACACCGGGTTTTTAGCCCCTTTCCAGAGAATGAAAAACTGCACATATTGATGGTTTGGACATTTTTTTTTTTTACCTCCTTTACTGGGAACATATTTGGCTCTTACCCAGACTTTCGGACCGCCTAATTGTGGATAGAATATTTATTGGAAAATTATCTCCTGCCTGAGTCCGTGCACTGCAGATGAAGCCTGGAAACGCTCCGAATCTCTTGTCGAGAGCCGTCACATGTTCCCGGCATCTGTTTATCCCACTGATGTTGGCTCATTTAGCCGGGCTCATTGTAATTATGCGTGGTGTTTGACCTTAACTCCTTCTCTCTGACACATTTTCTTGGGAGATGAAATGAAATACAAGCCCCCGCCTCCCCACCTCCTACCCCAAGGCCCCTGTTTTGTTACTAATGATGACTTTTAAATGTCATTGTTCCTTTGCTCCGTGTGCACTTTGGCGCCTACTGATTCAGAGAAGTTAACGGGTCTGGGCTTCGTGTCGGCGCTTTGTTACGTCTCCTTAAAATAGCCCAAATTTCTCCCCCTTCTTGTTCAGTATCACTATTAACACAATCAAAACTCCAAAGCATTTTGCTCTCGGAGTGATTTTTAAAAGCTCTGCGGGGGAGCGACATTTTCCAAATGACCATTTTTCTCTCTGACCTTTCCGCTGCCCTTTTTGGTGAGTAATTGCATTTTTTGAAATATTCATTTGTAAGTTATGTCATTTGTGTGTGGCTATGAGCATCATGATTAAAAACACTGCTCTGTGGTGAGAAAAGCTATGGAAGTATCCAGTGTGACCCCTAGAGTTGTACCAAGCGAGTTTATTTTCCCCAACTATTACTTCTTTTTTGTGTGTATGTGTGTGTGTGTGTGTGTTTTCCATATTCAGCAGTGCACTTGTCAGAGGAATTATCCAGGGAGGATCTGCAGCCGAGAAAAAAGAGAGATGCACTGCATATAAATACTTCTCTAAAGCATAAACTGAAGGGAAGGAAAAGATGAAGTGAATAGAACGTGAAAACTCAGATAAGAGAATGGACTTTGAGCACTACTGTTTCGATTTGCGATACCTCTGTCAATAAAGCGTTCAGGTAGACGGCGATACATGTGAGCGGGGTTGGATGCTGGCTCTGGCAAGGGGAGGAATATGAGCCCTATCAATCACCGCCTCTGGGCACAAATGTAATTACACTAGTTGTTGACTAGCCGGGTAATCCGAGACATCACTGGCATGCGTTTACTCGCTTACATTAGAGGATTGCTGGTGCTCGCTACTAGTGCTCGCCATTCTCTGCTGTTTTTTTAATGCTCCTTCTGAGGACGGTGACCTGAATTGAGCCCCTGCTTTTACAGTTTTGCAAGACTTAAATAATATGGCGCTAACCTTTTCATTTCATAGCATACCAGAGTGAATAAATACAAATGGTTGCGTAATAGATTCCATCTTTTTGTCCCTTTTCTGTCTCTTCTGTTCTCTCTCTCTCTCTCTCTCTCTCTCTCTCTCTCTCTCTCTCTCTCTCTCTCTCGCAGCGCTGAATGAAAAGTATCCGCAAACAGAAGCATCAGGACCAATAAACAAAGCATGATTGATCTTTCACATTCAGGGTCGATTACGCCTTTGTAATTTATCTAAATACACCTGCCTAAGTTGGCGTATTTTATCCCTTTCCTCTGCTTTTGTCAGTTTCAAAGAAGTTTGGTGTGATCCAAAGCACTACTTTACAGGGGGTGGAATAAATCTTCCCATTAAGAGGAAGATAATTGATGGCTTTCATCACTAAATTGAATACAATTATTCCAATCGGTGATGTTTCAATGGCAAGTGCACTTTACCGCGTTGGAGTTTGAATGATTTGTGAGACAAAATGACATGACACATAAATAAGGGGTTTCTTTTGTTGTTTCACCTCGCTGTGTCTTTGTGTTTTCACTTTTTATCTGGGAAGGATGAGAAGTTGTACCTGATGTGTGAAAGTATTTGAAAATGTCACATTTCACAGAAAAAACAACGTTGAAATATGAAAAATGACCTGAACTTGAATTCATATTACAACTCAAACTGCTATTTTCTGAATCTGAATTTTATGAATCACATCTAAAAACTGTTTTGCATATAAGTCTACACACTAGACCAAATTATCCTGCTCACAAAATGTGAAACAGTAGCTGTACATTGTTTGATTTGCAAAATAAGATGATAAATGTACAGAAATCAGCTGTAATTCTGGAAATTTCAGTTGTCACATTTAGTTAATTTGTAATGGATGCCTTTAATTTAAGTATAGCTGATGGTAAACTCATAATATATTCTCTTACTTAGATCTGCAAAATATCAACCCAAAATATTCAAAGTAAACAGGCTTTTTTGTTCATTATTTGTCATTCTTTTTATAATATTTTATTTTGCAGTTTTCAATTATGTAAAACATGCACACACCCAAAAAAAAAAACACAAAAAGGAAACAAAACACAAAGGCTCAGATGTGTGTAACAACTGATCAATTAATTAACTAGTCAGTCCTTGTTCACAGAAAGAAAGACAGAGGAGCAGAGGCTGCAGACAGTCACTGGTACACATACAGGGGTTGGACAAAATAATGGAAACACCTTCACCTCAAGATGATAATGCCCCAATACATACAGCTAGAATTGTTAAAGAATGGCATGAGGAACATTCTAATGAAGTTGAGCATCTCGTATGGCCGGCACAGTCCCCAGACCTCAACATTGTTGAGCATTTATGGTCAGTTTTAGAGATTCAAGTAAGACGTCGATTTCCACCGCCATCGTCTCTAAAAGAGTTGGAGGGTATTCTAACTGAAGAATGGCTTAAAATTCCTTTGGAAACAATTCACAAGTTGTATGAATCAATACCTCGGAGAATTGAGGCTGTAATTGCCGCAAAAGGCGGACCTACACCATATTAAATTATATTTTGTTGATTTTTTAAGGTGTTTCCATTATTTTGTCCAACCCCTGTACATACACCCTAGTCCAATTTAACTTCCTCCAAGTATGCGAGAAACAGAGTCCATGTATTTGAAAAAGTGTTCACATAACAGATCCTCAAAGACCTGAGCTTTTCCATCCGTATTAATGACAACATGTTATTGGATATTTGTCATTCTTAATATGAATTTAGGTTTCCTTAATGTGTTCAGGGTCTTGGTTTATCATTTAGTTGATGATTGGATCTGATCTGAGACTGTTTAGTAAAGCTACAGGTAAATATGCTTTTAACTTTTAAAAAGATGCTTGTGTAAAAACTTGTAAAGGTTAATGGTCACAGTAATAACTAGAAAAGCACTCTGAGAGCGCAGACCTCCGTCAAGGCAGATCAGTGCCCCCCCCCCCCCCGATCACCACCAAAATTTAATCATTTGTTCCTTGTGCCAGTATCAATATTTCTTGAAATTTTCATCCAAATCTGTCCATAACTTTTTGAAAGATCCGGATCAGTCTTTGCCATTTGATAGAACACCCCATTGTAAATCCCTGAGTCAAATTGCATGAGATTTGCACAATTCCCCCATATTGTGATTTCCACCATAAATATTAGTCCCATATTTATTTTACCTATATTTTAAGACTCCTTGACCATGAAAACATACCATTAGCAACTGAATTCATAATTATATCCTTATTAGTTTAGTAGTTATTCACGAAAATCACATTTCTCTTAATGGCGGTTTTCTTCTGGATCTAGCTCCTTAAGTATTAAAGCTACATGAAATCCGGTGGCATACTCCCGATGCGGAACTGACTGAGCTACATGATGGCGCTTGTCAGAAATTTCTACCTTTAATATTAAAGGCACAGTAGGCCAAAAAGTAAGGGCACCCCCATTTTTTATATAAATTGAGATAAAATCCACCTTCTGGATCAGATCCGGATCAGCCTTTGAAATGTGATAGAGGACCCCATTGTCAATTCCTGAATTAAATTTCATGAGTTTTGGTCAATAATTAAGCGAGATATTGGGAAACAAAAATTTTGGCCCCATTTACCACAATGTTAACGAAAATTTCAAAGTGATCCAGAATCCAGGATTTCTTTCGGATCACCCCCAAAAGTCAATCATTTCTTCCTTATCCCATTTCCAACAAACCCTGAAAATTTCATCAAAATCTGTCCATAACTTTTTGAGTTATGTTGCACACTAACGGACAGACAAACAGACAAACAAACAAACCCTGGCAAAAACATAACCTCCTTGGCGGAGGTAACAAGGGTTTGTACTTCGGAAGCTGCTGGTGTCAGATCTGTGTTTTCCACTGTTTGTTGTCATTTTTGTTTTCTGTCTCTCCTCAGAGCACACTTTTTTGTCAGTTTTAATTATCAAAATGACTTATTTTGTTCAGAAATTTTGCAAGCCGGTAAAATCAGGCAATCACAGGCCTAGACTGACTGTCATCAATTATCATACATGTGGTATGATTGATTGTGCATCATCCACAAAGGAACGCCAAATGATAATTACTGTGCATCATGCACTGGTAGTCCTGTGTGGCGGCTAATTTCCTGATGCTACGCCCAAACGCTGGGCAAAAAAAAAAAATCACATCGAGCCAAAGCGATAACCAATCACTGTCAATAACAGCTGAGTTTCAGTTTCTCCACCCAGCAGCTTTAACCCTTAAATACCCACTACTATCTTTGTCGCAAATTCCAAGTCTTTTTTTTTTTTTTTTTTTTTTTTGCCTTTCCCAAATGATTTATCACCATTTATTTGAATATTATGTTCTGCATTTTGTGATTTTCAGTGAAAATGTTATATTTTCTTTAATTTAATTAATTAATTAATTAATTTTTTAATTTAATTTACTGATCATGTCGATGCTCATAAAACATCAGAGTAAATGGAAGGATTTACTGTGAACTGTTGTACAGCCATCAGACTATACAACTATCAGTTTACCAGTTATCATGTGCAATTATAATTTAAATGTGTAAATAATATGTATGTATATGTATAGCTGTGGAAAAAAATTATTAGACCACCCTTGTTTTCTTCAATTTCTTGTTCATTTTAATGTTTAGTACAACTAAATATGCATTTGTTTGGACAAATATAATGCTAACAACAAAAATAGCGCATAAGAGTTTAATGTCAGAGCTGATATCTATCCATTTTCCATGTTTTTCTTGATAATAACCAAAATTACTTCAGTTCTTACATCAAGATCTATGGCATTGTACTGACAAAAACAGTGCTTTTAGGCATTCCACGTTTTCTTTTCTGTCTGTTTTAGTCACATGATACACACAGGAGTTAGGACTTCATTGCATAAACATTGTTTTGGATGACTTTTGATGATCTTATAATTTTTTTCTGTATTTATGGAAAAAAAAAAGTAATTTAAATGGCAGATACTCGTTTATATGTCAATATTTCACTGTTAAATGTTCTGCCTGTGTTTCCACTAATTTTGATGGGATCACTCATGTCATATCTTAGACTTCAAAGTTTTTAATATGAAAACAGAGCATGTACTAAAGCTAATTTTCATCATTTTCATCAGTGTCAAAAGAATGCAGTAATAGCGGTCTGGATTTCTATAGACATCAAATCAGAAAAAAATGAGGAAAAAGTCACTGTTGCAACAAAATATTGTCAACTGAACATAAAAACAAGCATCTGCAACCACTGTCATTGATCCAACTCCATACTGGTGAATCAATGTTGTAGAACACAGGTGTCAAACATGCAGCCTGGGGGCCACAACCAGCCCACCAAAGGGTCCAATCTGGCCCCTAGGATGAATTTGTGAAATGCAAAAATTACACTGAAGATATTAATAATCAAGGATGTTGAAATAATTTTAGGTCAATTCAATCTAAAGTGGATCAGGCTAGTAAAACTCGCGACTTGTTAAACAAAAAATGTTTGCTTATGTTGTACTGTTCACTTGTAATGCCATATGTCATACTGTGTGGAAATATGGGGCAATGTGTATAAAACTAATTTAGACCCGATAATTAAACTCCAAAAAAAAAAGCTATTAGAGTCATAAACAAAGCTGGTTATCTCCAATCAAGTAATCCACTTTTTGTAGAATCTGGTTTACTAAAATTTTTTGATATTGTATATTTAAAAACAATGGAATTTATGTTTCGCGTTAAAAGTAAAAACCTTCCTTTTTGTATTCAGAAAATTTTTAAGTTAAGAGAAGGACATTATAATTTAAGAGGGATGTTTGTGTTTGAAAAATGTAAAGTAAGAACAAATGTTAAATATCACAGTGTTTCAGTTATTGGTGTCAAGCTATGGAACGAACTGAAGGATGAAGTGAAATTGTGTAGCTCACTGTTGAGTTTCAAAAAGAATTTAATTTGTCAAATTCTGAAGGGCTATGAAAGTAATATGATTACAAAATGATTTATAACACTGAATGTAGTATAATTTGTGTTTAAGTATTTACCTGCTGCAAGTACAGGTGTAGACGTGAATTAAGGATGTGAATAGGAGAAGCAGAAATAAGCCTCCGGCTTCAGCTTCTTCCTTTTTCAGTTACAAAATGTGTTAATTTTATGTTTGTTTGTTTTTTAATATGTAAGTGTTTTGTTTTGTTGTTTTTTAAAAAAATATGTATATGTTTTGTATTTTGTATTTAACTGAAATAAACATTCATTCATTCAATATTATCGTAACCTATAAATAATGAAAACTGCAAATTTTCCTCTTTGTTTTAGAAAAAAAAAAAAAAAGTAAAAGTAAAAAAAGTAAAATTAGAAAAAAGATACATTTACAGACTAGCCTTTTTACCAAAAATATGAGTAACCTGAACAAATATGAACAATCGGAAATGTCTTAAGAGAAGTATGTGGAATTTTAACAATATTTTGCCTGTTACTAAATCTTTACGTTGTGATGCACATGTATAAATGATCAACTAAGGCCTAATATTGTTAACGCTGCACTTTTTTTCTGAAGAATTTTCAGGTTGTTCATATTTGATCATGTTATGTTCAAGTACGGTTCGTAGATGTAAACATTTTCATCACGGAATTTTACTTTTTTCACTCATAAACATAGAGAATCCTTTGGAGTTGACATTATTTATCAGTTCTTATCCTATTATTTATATTATTTTACTGGTCCGGTCCACTTTAGGTCATATTAGGCTGTATGTGGCCCCTGAACTAAAATGAGTTTGACACCCCTGTTGTAGAAGATGACGGTGTTTCCTATGTTCACTACGAAGCCAAATGGGTCATATCTGATGACAAAGTGCATTTTATACCAATTATTTCCATGTATTAACAGGATTAATGGATCAATGAGTATACAGTATTATAGATCAGTAGATGAGTTTGGTCGATGGTGAATGTTTGGGTTTTTATGGGTTCAGCATCATTACCCATGAGTGCTTGGTCTACCTCAGATTGAGAATGAAAAAGAAAACCAAAAAACCGCTGGTTAATGTTTATACTGTTGGAACGGGGTCAACATTACAATTCTGAGAGGAAACATGAAACATCTGTCACGCTATACCAGTTTTCTTTCTAACGCCACACTGTCGTTACGTTAAAAAAAAACGGAACTATTGTAATGATAAGAGTTCGATTAGAGCGTAAAGAAGAGATATTGTTACCACGGTAAATCCGATCGTTAATCACGGCATTGATTTGTGCTCGTATGCTGCGGTCCTTTTTTTTTTTGTTCCGTGTTCGTTCTCTGGTTGCGTCTGTCGTCCTTGATGAATGCCTCCGCCGTGTCGTCCAGCGGTGACTCGTGCAGCTCAGCCACTTGTCTGAAAGGATGTTTATAAAAATCTATAACTGCCACAGTCCTCCTACAGTCACTCAGGCCACTGTTTATGTTTCTGGCTCATTTTTTATTCTGGCTATAAACACCACACGCCTCCAGTCTGCTGTTCACGTGGCCGTCGGTGGGCGTGCATGCGTGTGCGCGTTATAAAACGGCAACCTCTGGCCCGCCGCCGCTCCGTCCCGCCAGAACCTCCGTCCCGTTTGGCTCGGAGGTAAACAGCACATTTTAGCCAAACAGACTCTGGGCTTCGGCTCGAGGCCTTCACGTAGCCCGACCAGAGCGCATCCCATCACCTCAAAGTACAAACAAAGAAGGTCTTATGATTTATAGGCGCTAATCTGGTGGGATATTATAACTATTTACCTCTGACACGCCGCTCTGTTTTCTTTGTCTCTGCGTTTCGGTCTAATTTCTCAGTCGAATGCCCGTGTAATGAATGTTTATTTCCTCACAGCCAAATCCAAACACCGTGTCTATTTCCTTATGTTTGATCTGTGTCAATCTCCCACTCTCTCTTTCCACAACTCCTGGCCTCTCTAAGGCCCTTGTGGTTTTGCTCATCCTCCCACTCCAAACAACCAGCGTTCTGTCCGCCCACAAAAAAACACACCAGCGTGGACAGCCTCTTCTCATATGTCTACGGGTCAAACCTTTTGATTGCGGGTCCTCCAATCTGTTTTAGTATTTTCCTGCAGGAATATATATGTATTTTCACTCAGTTCTCAGCTTGCCCTAACTTGGGACTGAAGGTGCAATAATCTTCTGTTCTGCAATAACAATGGAATATTTATCAAAAATAAATGCACTATTTTTATATAGACCGGGTTCATGGGTATACATACTGTTTTTACATATACACGTACTGTTTTTATGGGAAATGCATACTATTAATAGAGATAGACACTGTTATTCATGGGTAATACATACTGTTAATATTGTTCATATATATGCATACTGTCACATACTGTTAATACTGTAAATTGCACCTATTCATATTTTATCCAGTTTTGTTTTTTATTCTAAGCTCTATTCTTATGTTACTTTGTTAAATTGTAAATTTTTATCATATTTTCTTATCTTATTTTAGCTTTTGTAATTTTATATTCGCTCTATTCCTATTTCTGTAGCACTGGTGTTTGTAAACATTGCTGCATTGGCTGGAGTGTCACTCCTAATTTCATAGTACACACAATGACATATTCTATTCTATTCTATTCTACTGTTCTATTCTATTCTATTCTATTCTATTCTATTCTACTGTTCTATTCTATTCTATTCTGCTCTGCTCTATTTTATTCTATTCTATTCTATTCTATTCTACTCTATTCTTTTCTACTCTACTCTACTCTGCTCTGCTCTGCTCTGCTCTATTCTATTCTATTCTATTCTATTCTATTCTATTCTATTCTATTCTATTCTATTCTATTCTATCCTACTCTACTCTACCCTGTTCTATTCTATTCTATTCTATTCTATTCATACATTTTTCCCCACACATTTTCATAACAATATCAAACTCATAGTGTTGTTTTTTGTTGGTTTTCCTGTGTTTGTGTGCAGCTTTCAGTCGAGCGCCCATACCCATGGCGGTGGTGAGGAGGGAGCTATCATGCGAGAGCTACCCCATAGAGCTGCGCTGCCCGGGCACCGACGTCATCATGATCGAAAGCGCCAACTACGGCCGCACCGATGACAAAATCTGCGACGCAGACCCGGCGCAAATGGAGAACACTCGGTGTTACCTCCCAGACGCGTACAAGATCATGTCTCAAAGGTAAGGTTTGCTTGAAATTGAAATACTCACTAGTCACTTTTCCATTGACCCTCAAATTGCACGAATACAACTTGCGCATAAAAATTCACCTAATGGAAAAACTCTTGTTTTTCAATGAGTGGTTTTTTTGGGCATAGCAAAATTGGTATATCATGCAAAACTGTAATGGAAAGACCTTTTTGCACAACAAAAGTCACATGAACAAAAAAAATGGATGTTGATGGACGTTGCAACAAGAGAAGAAGAGTTTTAAAACAAACATGACGCGGTATGTGTTGACACACCATTAAACCAAATCATTTTTGAATTTACGGAATAGAAGGGTAACAAGCATTCTAGATTTAAAACAACAGATATTTATGTTTGTCGCCATGTTCATGGAATGACTTCTCCTGACATCTCGTGATAATAAATAAACAAATCATCTAATTTGTGATTTAATGGAAAAATCGACATTACACACTTCTGTTTTTTAACATTTAGTAAATATCAGTAAATGTTTGCGCATATGTCCAATGGAAAAGCGACTACTCTTCATTTATACACCCAGTATTTTTCTGGCAGACTGCTGTTCCTTTCTAATTTAAAATGATAGAAACATGATAGTAGTAACAAGGAGGCTTTTAATTTAGCAAATTAAGAATATTTGCATGCATGAATATGTACACGTACAGCCAGAAAAAATTTGTTTTATCATTTTAAGTAATTAAATCAAGTAGATGCGGTTGCAAACAAAAAAAAAAAACTGAAAAAGGAAAAAAACATAGCCAGCAAATCTTAAGTTAATGAGAGATGCTGTAATACACACCTGTGGTCTGCCAGAATGAAATTAAGTACAGTCCCTCATGAGACATGTTTTCCCTGCACACTGATTAAGATATGCCTAATTTTGTTGACCTTTATTTAATTTCTGGAGGATGAAAATGCAATTTCAAGTGTAATAAATATGCAAGGATTCATAAAAAAGGTAGAAATCACAAGGTCAGGCTCAAAAAGCTGCCGATGGTTTTGAGAAACAATACAATCTTTGCAGAAGTGCACTTTAGCAAAATGTTATGGATTAATTGCTTTGAGAATCCAAATGAACCGTGAACACGTCTCAGATGTACACCTTAGCATACCTGGCTGCTGATCAATATGAGCCGTGAATTCGCCCCTCGCACAAATCAATGTTCGCTGGAAATAATTTAAATACATTAACAGGTATTATATTTGCCAGACTGTGAGCTGCCTGGCTCCCATCTGTGAGTTTTGTTTCCAGAGTTATGACCCTGTTGTGCTGAAACCGGGACGTGGAGACCTATTTGTCAGGCCAGACAGAGTGTAGTCTTACTCTGCTTTGGCTTTTGGTGGGTAATAGATGGCTAACATTAAAGTATATACACAAGTTTTTCGGGTCTCAAACCAAATAGTCTGGATTCAAGAAAATGTAGGGCTGTACAGAGAATATGTGTACAGTCCATTTGAGCTCTTTTGTTGACTTATTGCAGCACTTACAGTAAAATGAAGACTGCTCTCTGGGATATCACTCTAAGCACAGTTACTCCTGCCTTTAAGGTCAAAACACCCTTGAGCATCAGAGGGGATGGACTTTATCTAAATTGCTAGCACCCGTTAACGTTTGTCTACCTTCTACTATTTCCAAAGCTTTATGTATGTCCACTTCTTTGGTAACCTGATTGGACCGGGGCCTTTGAGAATACTAATGGACCTTTGGGCCTTTATCAAACAATAGCAGTTGGCTCTTTAGTTTGGTACCACAGAGTTCAGATAATCAGCAGCTGATGGTAAAAAAGAGGTAGTTGTCAGATAATTGATGCACCCTGTAGCTCCCTTGTTCTCCAGCCGCCCACTCAGACTAAAAATCCCAGCAGGAATGTATCAACGGGTCCTGCTACTGTCAAGAAGACAAAACTAGCATAAAGTACCAAGGAGATAAAAAAAAAAAAAGCATGTCTTTTTAGCATCTTGTGACTACCGGGGGCGTTTCAATGATGCTAAAAGGTAACTACAACCCAATTCGGAGCCAGAACACATTGTCTTGGGAGAGGAAGTTGCTAAGTGGATGAAAGGTGTGGGCGGTGTGCATTGAAAATGGAGAGGTGGAAGGGAAGGGGGAGGGGGGGGGGGCACCAAAGAATGCATCGGGTGAGAGGATTCAGTGATATTTGTGGCTGTAGCGACAATCATTAGCATGCGGAGGTTAGCACAACAAACGAACAACGCCCCCGACCATGTCATTGTTGAGCTGTCAGAGCGGTTGCTAGGCACCTGCGACTAAGCTCATTAGGGCTGTAGAGGCAACGAGAACCAAACAGAAACAACAAATTTGAGCAGGATCTTCATACACTTCGGATAAAGCTGAGGTTAAACCCAGGCCATGAGGATTTACTTAAAACATATGGTTCTTCATGTTGAGGATCTACATCGGAATAAATTCACAGTGTACGTTTCGGTAATAAAATTAACTCACTTTGATCATAATCCAGTATTAGCAAGGTTTGTGCAATTGCTAAATGTATCTCCAACGGATAATTGTATTTTCCTCGTCGGCTCATCCGCTTTGTAATCGCAAATAGATATCAGCAAAGATCTACACGCTCCTCCAGTTATTTTTATTTTTTATTTTTTTTTGGTGAAATTCCATTGTGTTGCACTTCCACATCTTTCTCCCCTTGTATTCATTACGCGGTATGTTTACATGCACGTCGTAAACCATCACTGGAAACAACCCAAGCAATGTATTAGTGTGATTATAGCATTTACATGGTTCAGTGTAACCTGATTTCCTCAGTAATCGTGGTTTTCATGAGTTGTTTGATTATGGGCTAATGCTGGAGGGATGTGTTGCAGCCTACAGAAACAACAAAAAGGAGGCAGAAAATGGAAGGATTTCATTGATGTGGCTTGTTCTGTGCACTAATTTATTTACATAAATACCCCACCACTTTCACTTTTTGCTGCCTCATATGGAGTCTAGACTTTTTTTTTTTTTTTTAGGCCAATATAGATATCACACTTTCACATTTATAGTCGCTGCAAAATTTATCACCATCTCATCCACTGTTTATTTAGACTGGATCAAATCAGATAATTACATTAACAGGTAATAAAATTGTCTGTGTACATTGGTGGATGAACTGTATCTCACCTTAACAAATTAACAACTGGTGTTTACGCTGTACAAATGTGATCATCAGTTACTTTATAGCTGTAATGTAACGGAATAAACTGAAAATTTGTAAAGATTCATTAAAATGCATTGTTTTTACAGAATATTATACAAGATTGATTTAAGTTTGCTTTAGTCCCTGGATGTTTTTTAAAGCTTTGGGTCAAACTTGTTTACTTTCTTGCTGTTTGTTTAATTACACTTAACTCAATAATATCACATGTTCAGTGAAATATTTACATAAAATACGTAGTATGAAAAGTCAGTGATGCAGTTAAGTGTGTTAGACTTTGTGGTTAATATAGTATCAATAGAAAAGAGTAGAATGCCTTTATTGTCATTATACATGTACAACAAAATAAAAAATAAATTAATTAATTAAAAAAAAGAAGATGACAAGGCAGTCAGGTGTAGCCTAGGGAAAACATTATGTACAAAGTCCAAAATGTGGTGGAAAATCAAAGTCATTCAAATGGATTTAGTTAAAATTAATTAAATACATCCAATTCTCTCTTTTCTACAGTTAGCATATTCATTCAAAATAAAACCTGGAGTTAATTCCGAGCTAAGTCTGTAATATTAGCCACCCCAAATTTCGACACGAACAATATAATGGATAATCAGGTGACATCTGAGGATTTGTCATATAATTTTCACTTCTACATGAGTAATTGAAGGCATTCACGACTAAAATCCAGCTTTTTCAATACTTGTCGATCTCTCACCTGAAGTGTTATTTTCTCAGTCACTGCAGGTGTGTGTCTTCCTGTTTGAGCAAAAGTGACATTTGTAGAAATCAAGGGTTTTTTTTGTCCTCCGAAACATTGTAGGTGTTTTAATTTGATTAGGAATGTGTTGTCGAAAAGTATTTAGCAGTACTCTTAACATTGCCGACGTTGACAGATGAAAATAAGAACAATGTTGTGTATTTAATGTGACCATGACTACTCAAGGCCTGACTCTAACACAAAACTCATCCAAATAAAGGCCTGATACCTTCTTTAGCAGTATGGATATTTTGCAGAATTCTCCATTTGAGCTTCTCCTCCACACATAAATGGCATTACAGTTCACTAAAATCACATATATTTATAAAAAAGTGAAGATTTTTGTGTGTCTATGTTGAAAATGAAGAGATTACCAACTAATGTCATCACATCCCAGTTTGTCTGTTGCCGTTTTGTATGATGAATTTGCACCTGAAACATCAAATATAGGTCATATAGGTGTATAAATCAGTGTATGAGTTACAGTTCTATGTGTCTTCAAGGTACCTGTGCTGACCTCAGTCTACTGGGTTATGAAGAGGGTAATGAAAAACTGTAATTGACTTGTTGCTGCTCAGCTTCATAATGGACTAAAGTATTATCTGAATAACATCCACAGTGTCCAGGGTTTATAATCCACTCTATGGTTTATGTTAGGGTTCGTATTGTTTTTGTGTGAACACATGCTATAACACTGAAGTACTGCGGCAAGATTTTTTTCAGTGGAGGGGGAAATAATAGGTTTTTCAACTAAAATTCAATAAATAAACAACCTGATATTTGTCAAAGATGTTTTACTGTATTTTTTTTTTATTTGTTTATTTGAAGTAAAAAAAAGGAACTAAAAATAAATAAATAAATAAATAAATAAATAAAAGCAAGACGTCAATTACATATGCACCCATCAATGATCATAAATCACAGCAAAAGTAGTGAAATACAATAAATTTAACATAAATGTACATATGAATCATGAATCAGTTAGCATTTTTCAAAACATTTTTCCACGCCAGTCACAGTTTATACAGTGTATATGAATTACACTGCAAAAAATTAACTTGAAGCAAGAACAATAATCCCTAAAATGAGGTTAAAATCATGTATGTCAAGCCCAACAATCTGCCAGTGGGTTAAGCATTTTTTCTTGGTACGAATCCTCAAAATTAGCATGACATTCTTAAAACTAGGCCAGCTTTGAACTCAAAATAAGACCATATAGCTTATATTCGAAAAGTGTTAAGAAGTCCGATTATTTTTACTAATTTGATTCTTTCGGTTCACTCATCTGTTGCGAATCGATTCATTTTATTCACATTCTTTCGTTCATTTTTGTCATGTTTTAAGCCTGTAAATAACAATAAATTGTTACATAAAAAAAAGTTAGTTGCTGTCATTTCTTAAGATTCTTAAATTGACAAGTTGTGCACGTGGTTTCAGTCTTAAAATAAGGAAAACAAACTTGACCCTTTGCATAATATTGCCATACCTTGGTCCTAGTAAAACTGGCTTGATATTGGCTGAAAAATCTAATTAAGAAAAAATTAGTATTTAGTGTTATTCATTTATTTATTTGATTTACTATTTCTATTTACCTAGAAAATCCTCAATTTTATGGCAGTTTCTTTCAGGTATGTATTTTCTGTATGTGTGGATTTGTATTTGTATTTTTCTGCCATAATTGGGGTAATGTTATTTCTTTGTTCATTTGCTAAAGAAAAACAAAAGGGGAGAAAAAAAGTTACACATATTTTTTAAAATAAGAATATTTTTTGAGTGTAAAAAATTCTTCGCAAGCTTTTTTTCTATTTAGATGAAAAATAAGACAAATGATCTAGAAATACGGCTTTATCACTTTATTAATCATTTTTTGCAGTGTACTTTTATGTTTTACGACACTCACCACCAAATACTTTACCCAGTTTGACTTTTAACTGACTTAAATTCATCTCATCCATTAAAAATGACCACCCACCCTAAGGAGGTCATCACCTGCGTCCTAATTTCCACACATGCATATTTATTCTAAGCATGTATTTTGGAATAAGCGGTGATTTCCCTGTACATGTATACATAGTCAGCTGCAGATGCACCGTATTGTTTCATAGTCGTCTTCTTCACAGCATATGACAGAAAAGGCACAGGTGTAAATAATGAAATTAATGATGTGGGAATTCCATTTCGCTGGTGTGGTGTTTTTCTCGCTCACTGTCACACTGTCACGCCTTACCGGGACACTTATTGGAACGGTGCCTCCGTTAATGTTATTATTAACACCTGTGCTTTTCTTATTATGATAAGTCACAGTGTGTGCTATGAAAAAGACCTGTGAACAGAGGAAATGGAGGCACAAGCAGAAGCTTAAGAAGTAAAAACTGTGGTAAAAGAACATGTGGAAAATATTGGTCAACAAGTAGTAAATACAGTGAATTAAAAAAACAAAACAAAACATAGGAGCAGATCTGTACATTTTAAACCTTTTCTATGTGATTTATTACCATTTATTATCATAGTATCCTCTGCATTTTTGCATTTTTCAGTGAAAATCAGTTATTTAATTTGGTGTAGATGTTCATTAAAGCTTAGAGCAATGTCAGAGGTTATATGAAAACAGAGATGGATGGATGGATGGATGGATGGATGGATGGATGGATGGATGGATGGATGGATGGAATCAGGCCTTTTCCTACATTTTATTCTCTGATCATGTAGGTGTTCATAAAACCTCTGTTTTATTCAACAAAACAGAGAAAAGTGAAGACAATTGTTTTTTCTGGCAAAAATATATCATTACCTGAATGTAAAAACAAGCATCTGCAGACACTGTCATTTGTCAAACTACATGGATTTTATGAATAAATCAGTGTTGCAGAAGTTGATGGTGTTTCCACATTCACTATGGAGTTTCTGAATGTCCAAATGGTTCCAATCTGATGACCATGAATAGATTTTCCCTCAGTTATTTACATGTATTGATAGAATTAGTGGATCAAAAGTTCTTAAAGGTTTTAGGTCAGTAGATGCTTTTGGTCTTTGAGGGTTAAATGTATAAACCAGTAATTAGACCAGTCAAAACACTGTATTGTCAGTTGTGCATTGAACTCATTACAAAGTAAAGTCGGACACAATGAGATGTCTTGTAAACAAAGTCAGTAAAATGGCAGAAATGTGGAAACACTGATAAAATAGATCATGTATATATCACTCAGCTGCTTTTATATTTAAGAATGGAGACAATCATCTCCATGACAACAGGCCCAGATATGATGATATATATACTCTGATGACTGAAAAATTGTGTACTGTTTAATGTGGTCTATTGCCCCCCCACCCCTGAAGGGGAGGCAAGGGGTATTGTTTTTGGTTCACTTTGTTTTTTTAACACTCTAGCAGCAAAACTATTGATTGAATTCATACTGAATTGGAGTTAACGATTGCCAGTGACCCAGAATAGATCTGATTACATTTTGGGAATTGTAGGTCAAAGGTCAAAATTTTTTATGAATTTTTAAAAAGCTTTTTTTCCTCCATTTACTTATAATGGGCGAAATTTCAAATGTCTATTAAAACCCCTTTAGCCCTATCAGCCCACCCGCGGGCCGAAAAAATTGTATTAATATTCATCTACTATAAAAATATAATAAATCAGGACAATGAATGTTTTTTTTTTCAACTATTGCTCAAAGTTTAGACCCTAATGTTAATAAAAGTACAACAAAAGTGTATTTTAGTGCAAACTTTAATGTTCAAACATGATTTTTAATCTTTGTGGGGTGAAATATACGCTACTAAAAATCTTCGACACAAACAGTTAATTTATGCATATCGTCATCAATCCAGCCGAAAAAAAAAAAAACAGGCGAGGATAAAAAATTCTAATTTCTCTTTTAGTTTGTTACAGTTTACTCAGGCATAGTAATAGATACTATATTTTAGACAATGGGAATAGATTCTGTGAGGTCTCTAAATGTCCACAAACACAAGAACATCCATATGAACCATATTATTAAAAGTATTATAAGTAATTCTTCATTTACTTTGGGTATGTCTTTTTAGGCGTTTTCCCCTGAAAATATGGTCAGGGTTAAACAGGTTAAACCATCAATTTTGTTTCAATTTCCTTCAAACTTGGCACATATATAGAGGCAATTGATATACTGACATCGCCACACACATAGACATGATGACATCAGCTGGATCGATGCCAAAATAAGCTACAATATGTGCGAGGGGTGGAGTTTTTTCAGCCTGGTACCACTTGTTTATATTGAGTCAATTGAAGGATGCATGATGCATATTTCAGCAAAATATATCGTTCGTTATTCTTTTCCTCTTAATGTCCAAATAGGTCCTATCTGACGACCATGAAAAGATGACAACCTGCCTAATTATTTCAAAGTTTTGATGAGATTAGTGGTTCAAAGGTTATTAAATATTTTAGATCAGTAGATGTGTTTGGGTGTCAGTGGCTCTGTAGGTCTTTGAGGGTTAAAAAAAAAATCTGTTGATCAAGAAGTCTAATTCATACTTGACTGTGTGAAAGAAAGTCAAACTCCAGCTCAAATAAAAGTTAACTCCTCTTACACTTTGCCTGGCGGTAACCCATCTGCTGCCTGAGGCTTGTGCTGCCTTCACATTCACATGATGGTTGGAAACAGAAAGGCGTTTTGCCGTTCCTCAGGCTACCACGCGTTGTCTGCAGTTCACTTTACAGACACGTTAAAAATGTAGAAATGCACTGACACCACCGCCAAGATGTGGCTCAGTGGCCCATTTTCACCACTGACACAACTGTTTTTACAAACCCAGCATAGATAATACTGAAGCAGACGGCTTTGTTTTAGATATAAAACTGCACCGCATTATGGTGTATTTGAATTATACACAGTACAATCATTTAAAGCACAGGTGACAAACATGCGGCCCGGGGGCCAAATCCGGCCCGCCAAAGGGTTGAATCCGGCCTACTGGATGAATTAGTGAAATGCAAAAATTACACTGAAGATATGAACAATCAATGGTGTGAAAATCATTTTAATTCAGGTTCCACATACAGACACATACAGTCTAATTAGATTTCAAGTGGGTCAGACCAGTAAAATATTATCATAATAATCTCTATATAATGACAACAACAACTTTTCTTCTTTTTTTGGTGAAAAAAAGTAAAATTACATGAAAATGTTTACATTACCAAACTATACTTTTATAAAAATGTGAATAACCTGAACAAATATGAACAAACGGAAATGTCTCTAGAAAAGTAAATGCAGTTTTACCAATATTCTGCCTGTTACTAAATGTTTTGTGCGATTGTAATGCACATGTGTAAATGATAAACTGATAAACCGAGGCAGAATATTGTTAAAATTGCACTTGTTTTTCTTAAGACAGTTCAACGTGTTCATGTTATTCAGATTTTTAAGGAAACTTTGTAGACGTAAACCTGATCATAATTGAATTTTATTTTTTTTCACTGTTATTACTTTACTGGTCCAGCCCACTTGAGATCAAATTGGGCTGAATGTGGAACTGAACTAAAATGAGTTTGACACCCCTGATTTAAAGTGTCAATGTGTAATATTTAGTGACAGTGGCGAAGAAGTTGCAGTATGTAACCTCCTAATATGGACACAAAAATACATCCTATCGATAATTAAAAGCGCAATTAACCCATAAAGACCCAGTGGAAATTTTGCAGCAGTTCCCAGATGATTTTTTTTCTCTTGATCTAATCTTTCTTAAATGATTTATCACCATTTATTACGATATTATCCTCTGTATTTTGCATTTTTTATAGTGAAAATCATGTATTTTCCTGTGTTTAATTCACTGATCATGTAGATGTTCATTAAAGTTGAGGGTTATTATATCAAAAACAGAAAAGGGGACTTTTTCACTATAATCTATTATTAACTGAACATAAACTCATAAAACTCAGGTTACAGTTGAAGGTTGTTACATCAAAAACGGAGAAAAATGACTTTTTCAGCAACAATATTCGTAAATGAATGTAAAAACAAGCATCTCCATCCACTGTCATTGATCCAACTCCATGGGTTTACTGCTGAGTCAATGTTCTAGAAGATGACGGTGTTTCCATGGTGACTACGGAGCCTCTGATTGTCCGAATGGGTCATATCTGATGACCGTGAAAAGATGACAAACTACATTTTACACCAATTATTTCCATGTATTGATAGGATTAGTGGATCACCAGGTATTAAACATTTTACATCAGTAGATTATTTTGGTCGCTGGTGGCTGTTTGGGTCTTTATGGGTTAACTCTAGTCCACAGTAGATACAATATAATACTGGATGCAACCTGTAAACTGAGTTAAATTCATACCAGTAATAAGAAATGTTCCTCCATTTTCTCAACAAAATTAGACGATTAGACAAAAATATTTGGATGCATCCTTGTACAACTTGTAGGACTCGTGGAAGGATTCCTGTTTCCCACTTATGGACCTTTAATCGATGCGTTCAACCAGTGTTACTTCATTCCCATCACATATGAAGAATGCAAATAGAGGAGGTGCTCCAGGAAGTATACGGTGCCTGTATCTGAATTACAAAAACATCTCTTCCCATAGGACTTCCCATTCCCATTGATTTGGTATATTGTCATTCTAAAACTGTTCATGTCAGTTGTTGTCGATCGTGATAAATGTCAAATCTGTATAATTTTTCCATTTAGAGGTTGTTTGTGAAAGAACCAGGGAGTTAGTCATGGGTTAAAATAATTATTTAGGTTTAGAATGTGAACAATATTGCAGAATAATACAGGGAATTTAATTTAAAACCATTACAGTAACTGAGAAAAAAAAAAAAAAAGATTAAGTATAAACGTTGAATGTAAATTTCATATTATTGTATGTGTAATTTGACATATTTTTTGGTGGGTTTATCTGAATTTTGGGGTTTACATAATATACCCTGCATAGTTTAGTTTCTATTTGTTTGTTTTTCATCAGATTAGTAGCATTAAACATGTCTGGTAAAGGTTCATACTGCCTTCCACATATAATTATTGTAGATAATTCATCTATCTATCTATCTATCTATCTATCTATCTATCTATCTATCTATCTATCTATCTATCTATCTATCTATCTATCTATCTATCTATCTATCTATCTATCTATCTATCTATCTATCTATCTATCTATCTATATTTTATATTTATAACCATTTGCACTACATCATATCGAACAATATTTGCACTCTCCTTCTAAACACCTTTTTATTCAAATTATATGACGGTTTGTTTTTATGTGTATGTGTATGTCTATGTATGTTTTTATGCTGCTGACAACACTGTGAATTTCCCCATTGTGGGATCAATAAAGGAATATCTTATCTCATCAGACAAAATAGTAAAGCAGGTAAACAAACAACTATCCCTGTCTGATAAATGAATTACCTACAATAAGCATTAAAAATGTTTTTATTTCATAGTTTCCACACAATATATCAGTAAATACATGTTTCTTTGCTTCAAAAATTAAACATATGATGTCCAGCTGAGTGGACATTTTTGCAGCTCCATGAAAAATAAGAAAAATTTCTTTAGGCATATTTTTTTTCATGCCTAAAGAGGAATAAAAACACTCAGGAAAAAAAAATCTTGATTAACGGTCTCATAATTCATGTATGAAAGGGTTAATTTATACTGTACAGTTATTTAATCATCATTTATAACAGTTGCATATGGTGACACTGTCTATTTCATCACATTACACTGGTCAACAACAAATTTATTGTTTAAGTGTTTTTGAGCTGATTTAGGATCATTTTGGTGTGCTGAATCCAAAAATCACATTCATTTTGCTCAATCAGGTCAACTTTCTGAACTATGCTACATATTGGCTTTTAACATTTTTGCTTACATTTATGGGCATTTTCACATCATATGATAATAAATTCTTTCCTATTTCTTGCAATAAACGAGTTCTGAAGATTTTACTTTTGCCAATTTATGATTAATGTTTTTTTTAATATTACAGGTGAATGAAATGGCTTCGACTAGAAGATCTTGCAAAAATAAGCCTGACATATTCTGCTACATCTGCAGTGAATACACCATTGTACCTAACAGGAATCAAGTCACAAGTTTCATAAAGTGTGCTTACCAATCTTATTTTGGTATTAATTATTATATTTTATGAGAAGATCAAATTTTTCAAAATCAATTAGCAAAAAAACCTGACCTGATTGAGAAAAACAGATGTCATTTTTGGATTTAGAGGTGCAAAATGGTCCTAATTCAGTTGAAAAAACCTAGACAACTTGCAAAAAAACATTTATTTGTAACCCAGTGTTATATGCAGGTAATACAGACACAAATATCAA
The DNA here is from genome assembly GCF_902148855.1 of Sphaeramia orbicularis. NCBI lineage: Eukaryota > Metazoa > Chordata > Actinopteri > Kurtiformes > Apogonidae > Sphaeramia > Sphaeramia orbicularis. Next base: position 30,774,740 of record NC_043974.1, read on the forward strand.
ATAACTACAGGGTGGGGAAGCAAAATTTACAATGAACATTTAGTTGTTTTTTCTCAGCAGGCACTATGTCAATTGTTTTGAAACCAAACATATATTGATGTCATAATCATACCTAACACTATTATCCATACCTTTTCAGAAACTTTTGCCCATATGAGTAATCAGGAAAGCAAACGTCAAAGAGTGTGTGATTTGCTGAATGCACTCGTCACACCAAAGGAGATTTCAAAAATAGTTGGAGTGTCCATAAAGACTGTTTATAATGGAAAGAAGAGAATGACTATGAGCAAAACTATTACCAGAAAGTCTGGAAGATACTATTAAAGAAGAATGGGAGAAGTTGTCACGCGAATATTTGAGGAACACTTGCGCAAGTTTCAGGAAGCGTGTGAAGGCAGTTATTGAGAAAGAAGGAGGACACATAGAATAAAAACATTTTCTATTATGTCTATTTTCTTGCGGCAAATAAATTCTCATGACTTTCAATAAACTAATTCAGGGGTGTCCAAACTTTTTTTCAAGAGGGCCAGATCTGCTAATGTGGACATTGCCAGGGGCCAGTGGTCCCTTCAGACATTTTTTAAACAGTAAAAATTACATATAAATGCACTGTTCTACAACAATTTTATTTTCATTGTCACAATATCATTTTTTTAAATGGCAATGTAACCAAATCTAAGCCACTCAGGTGTGAACAAATTAAAAACAAAAAAAACAAAACAAAACAAAACAATTTTGCCTTTCTTTCACATCTGGAGTCAGATAACATAGAACAAACTGTGTGGAGTATCTTAAACGTCCAAGAAGTTGATCAAAATCTTAACCCCACATTCATTTTAAACATGACTTATATGAGTAATCATTACTCATGTATTACTCAGTAACGCAAAGTCTGTTAACATTTAAGATGAAAACATATGACTCTTACTCTTGTCTTTCACAAAATCATTCAGAAAGTAATATTTGTGTCACATCTACAAGTACATAACACCAGCAGTTAGAGGCAACTAACCTGGCAACTTGGTAGCCTGCCTTGGTGGCGAATTCATTGAACTCACAGGTTCACATGAAGAGTCACTGTTGAGTTTAAAGCAGCTTGAATTTGCTTCACTTTTTCGGAGCGCTCACTCCCTGCTAGCTTGTCGTATGCGTTAGCATGTTTTGTCTGCTCGTGTCTCTTTACATTGAATTCCTTAAACAAGGCAACAGTCTCTTGACAAATTAGGCAAACATAATTGCCTCGATTTTCAGTGAAAAAAATTGTAATTCCCATAATTGGTCATACACTGTCTTTCAATCCCTGCCTCAAAATATTGTAAATTTTGCCCCCCCCCCCCCCCCCCCCCCCCCGTATACATAGGTAATCTGATTGTTTAATACATGAAAATATTCTTTATTAAACATTAAAAAGTCCAAAAAAAAATTTCAAAATCTCATATAAAGTTAGGGCAAAAAACTGTATTTTAATTATGGAAAATTACCGTATTTTTATGAGATGGTTATTTTACGTTATTTAACAGTATTTTTTCAGCACCCCTGCTGCCGGAATATTATTTTTTTAAACCTTTTTTTTTTTTTTTTACAGTGTAACTTATGTCTATGCGTATTTTTTTAATGGAGATATTCTACTTCTAGGGCTTGAAGTCTGTGAAATTGGGATCTTGTCTTTCTGCTTGTTTTCCAATCCACTTCCACTTCCACAGTTATTGGGAAAGAAGGAGGACACATAGAATAAAAACATTTTCTATTATGTCAATTTTCTTGCGGCAAATAAATTCTCATGACTTTCAATAAACTAATTGGTCATACACTGTCTTTCAATCCCTGCCTCAAAATATTGTAAATTTTGCTTCCCCACCCTGTATATGCATCATCTGAAAACAACTTTTTTTCTATAAACTTTGTACATAGCCAGTGGCACTCTCTGTCACTTTTTTGGTGGAGAATTGCGGCACAGCACGCGCAAGTAATCCGATCTGAGTATGTTTACCAGGCTTTCAGTGTTAATTTAACAGAGATAAAGTAGTGCAGGTGTAACATTCAGAGCATTGCCTCAATCAGGTTAGAGTGTAATTAGCCGAGTCCATTTGCGTCCTTTGGGTCCCTTTCCTGCCCTCTAGCCCCCCGCGAACCACCTGCCTCTCCCGCTCATGCTGGTTTAGCCCCGGTGACTGGCAACTGCGTTAGTTAGCATTCACGTCTCGACTGAAGACGAGCCAGGCTGCTGCCGGCGTAGTCTGTGTGCCAAGCTCGCATCCATCACCACCGAACGCCCAGCCATGTCACCGGCCTTCGTGAGCTGTCAATACGCATTTAGGCGCCTCAACACCCCCACCCCCCCACCTCCCGGTAAGAGCACCCCATTGATATTCAGCGATCCAACCCAAGCTCTACCTGTTCCAGTTTAGTCCACTTATATAGGTGTATAGTGGTCTACTCAGGCATTGGTCTTTTAAGTGAGGTCTAATAGCACCCGTATCTGAGTGATAGCTTACCGCTGAGCTTGTGAGTGCTGTAATGCATCTCAAAATGAACACTGTCTCACACCATGCTGTGACAGGACCAAATGAATGGGTCTCTTTCATTAGCCATTCCTCCCTCTGTACTGCAAACGCCACGGCTCTGCACAATCCGACGCTTTTAGATAAACATCTCACCCATAGGCGGTGCAGGGTTGATGGCTACGATGCAAGGAGGCCAACTGAGACCCTCCTTACCGCCTAAATTTATTTGCAATTATATTAAAAGTATATGTTATTTCCAGTAGATGCTAAATTAATTGCACTTTATCATTTCACCCCAGGTTGTTCATCTCCCTTGTAATCTCACCTCTTCAGATCATCATTTGAAAACTGACTGCCTGTTCCACCTCATCCACCCTCATCCGCCTTCTCTCATGTGTTTTCTTTTCTGTATCTGTCTCTACCTTTTTGCTTGAGTGTTTGTTCTTTGTTTGCCCTTTTGTATTAACCCGAATCTGTTTTTACCCCGTTTGTTGTGTGTTTGTCCCTTGGCTGCTTATTGTAAAGCATCTTTGAATACTTAGAAAAGCACTATATAAAACTGATGCATTATTATTATTATTATTATTATTATTATTATTATCATCATAGCTGTGTATTGGCAAGATACAATATAAATCACAATACAAGGATCACAACACGATGTATCACGATATATCATGATACTATTAAAAAGGCATTTTTTTGTTTCTTTTTAAAAAATTATTTCCTTGAAGAATTGAATTACACAAAACAAAAGTGAACCTCCACAATATCTGCATTTGAATAAATACCTAAAAATATCGATACAGTACTTTTTAATATCGATACAGTATTGTGAGATGAAATATCGCGATATATTGCAGAATTGATATTTTCAAACACCCCTAATAATAATAATAATAATAATAATAATAATAATAATAATAATAATAATAATAATTATTATTATTATTATTATTATTATTATTATTATTATTATTATTATTATCATTATAGCTGTGTATAGGCAAGATACAATATAAATCATAATACAAGGATCACAATACGATATATCACGATATATCATGATATTGTTAAAAAGGCAATTTTTTGTTTGTTTCTTTTTTTTGTTTTTATTATTTCCCTGAAGAATTGAATTACACCACAAATCTGCACAAATACTAAACACATTTTATTTGATCACAACAGGATCTAATGCTAAATCACAAAATGTTCCTGTGTTCAAACTGAAATTCTGTTTTACAGACATTACAGTTTAAGATCCTGTTCAAATGTTCATATTCTATTAGTTCAGAACTAACATCAGAACATTATTTTAGTTCAATCTCAACAAGGGAACTACCATCTGCCTCTCAGACAGTAAAAAGTGCTTTTAGGATGCTTCAAATAACCATGATTTAATGAAACAGTGTTGAATAATAATAAAGATATAAACAATAAACAAAAACGAAAAAAAAGTGAACCTCCACAATATCTGCATTTGAATAAATACCTAAAAATATCGATACAGTACTTTTTAATATTGATACAGTATTGTGAGATGAAATATCGCGATATATTGCAGAACCGATATTTTCAAACACCTCTAATAATAATAATAATAATAATAATAATAATAATAATTATTATTATTATTATTATTTGATTAGCCTTCTGAGACCCAGCTCCTCTGTAGTGGATAAGAGTTCCACAGCTAAAAATCCAATCAAAGCAATTACCTAATGTCAAAAAGGCCAAAACTTCATCCATATCTATTATTATTTGTTTCTGTGAGTTATATCTTGATTAATGTCTTGGCATATGTATGAGTGTATGTTTAAATTTCTTGTCTGCAACGACAGACATATTGATTTGCACCTGCTTCCCAATAAAAAAAAAAAATCATATTTATTAAAAAAAAAAAAAAAAAAAAACTTTACCTTTACTGTTACTAGCACATACAATAGCTATGACATAAATTGGTGACATTAGGCATAATTGTCATAATAGTAATTTGCAAATTCTTCAGTCTCAAGTATGTAGATTACTTTATTAATGCTGCTATTTATCTGTTATTCCAGTCAAGAATTCAGCAAAACAAAAATGATCCAAAAATCAGTTGAATATCAGGAAATTAACCCATAACGACCCAAACAGCCACTGGTGACCAAAACCATCTACTGATCAAAAATGTCCAGTAACTGTTCTTCAATGAATTCTATCAATCTATGTAAATAATTGGTGTAAAATGCAGTTTGTCATCTTTTCATGGTCATCAGATATGATCCATTTGGACGTTCAGAGGCTCTGTAGTTACCGCGGAAACACCATCATCTTCTACAACATTGATTCACTGGTAAAACCCATGGAGTTGGATCAATGACAGCGGCTGGAGATGCTTGTTTTTACATTCATTTACGAATATGTTTACTGAAAAAGTCATTTTTCTCAACTTTAATCTGAGTTTTAATGAACATCTACATGATCAGTGAATTAAATACTTGAAAATACCTGATATACACTTTAAAAAATGCAAAATACAGAGGATAATATTATCATAAATGGTGATAAATGACTTAAGAAAGGTTAAATAAAGAGAAAAATTCATGTGGGAACTGACACAAAAGTAGCACTGGGTCTTTAAGGGTTAATACTAGAGTTAAGCACTATTGGGGTGAATTTGCAACAATAGTCTACAAGGGGTTGACATCATTTGGAGCTGTTTGAATGGTCCGTGTAGACAGTTTCTATTTCCCTGTAGGATGTGTTTGGAGCTCGTCACAGGGAATATTCTTCATGACACATGTATAGATCTAGCGCCACATCCCATAGCGTGAAATCTGTGGAAAGGCCGACCACTTGTGCTATCAAACACCACTGACCCTTTTCTCATCAGAGCCCCAGTATCTCTCTCCTCCCTTTTCTGTGCTCCCCTTTCTCTTTCCCCCAAGGCGCTGTGGCCTTCACGGCCAGTAATTACAGGCTATATCAAAGCTATATATCACCTTATATCTCAGTAGACCTCGGCAGGCACCTTAAGGGACAGCTGATAGCATTGTGGCTGGTTTGTGCATGACCCCTAAAGGAGAAAAGCAGGTCAGGAGAGTGCAAACCCCTCCCCACAAACACATCCTCACCCTAACCAACACATATACAGTCATATTCCTACCTGTCCAGACTTTTTCTATCACTTTATTTCCAGTCTTGCTGATACTAGAACAAAAAAAAAAAGCATAAAAATTACTCAGATATAAACTCCTATCATGTCCAATTTGAAATGCACCAACAGACTAGAAACTGAAGATGGAATTCTGCATTTGCATGAATAAAACACAATATGTCCGCTATTGTTCAGTATTAAAATATTAAAATAATGAATACCTTGTTTTGTTTTTTTTTTTGGGATAATCCAGAGAGTTGAGAGAGCATCTCCCGTTAATTACCTAGTCTGTGGCAGCCTGCCATCGTCTAATTTGTCCTGCCACAGTTTCATAATGAGCTGGAAATATTTTTTTAACACACCTCATAATAGCATAAAAGACATCCAACATTGTCTCTGGAAAAGCATCCGTGTAAAGCAACCACCACTAGCTGTATTCTATCTGAACTCTACTTTTCTGAACTCTACTTTTCTCAGAGGCTAAAAAAACAAACTCCTGCAGGAAGGGGCGGCCGTGGCTCAGGAGGTAGAGCGGGCCGTCCAATAACCGAAGGGCTGGCGCTGCCAACTTGGCAGTTCTGGTCATGTGCTGTTGTGTCCTTGGGCAAGACACTTCACCCTCCTTACCTCCAGTGTTGCTACTCACACTGGTGTATGAATGTGTATATGAATGTTTGGTGGTGGTCAGAGGCGCGAATTGGCAGCCACGCCTCCATCAGGGGCAGCTGTGGCTACATATATAGTTTAACACCACCAGAGTATGAATGTGTGAGTGAATGAATAATGGATCCACTGTGAATGAACGAATAAAATCTTTATTTCGAACATGTAAACAGTGAAATAAAAGTAACTAGAAGCACTCGGAGAGCGCAGACCTCCGCCAAGGCTGATCAGTGGGCCCCCCCGTGGGCCCCCCCGCCCCCGAATACCACCAAAATTTAATCATTTCTTCCTTATCCCACTTCCAACAAACCCTGAAAATTTCATCCAAATCTGTCCATAACTTTTTGAGTTATGTTGCACACTAACGGACAGACAAACAAACAAACAAACAAACCCTGGCAAAAACATAACCTCCTTGGCGGAGGTAAAAATCAACCAGCAAAATACAGGGTGGGGAAGCAAAATTTACAATGAACATTTAGGGTACATTTATGTTTATGTTTATGTTTATGTTTACGCATTTGGCAGACGCTTTTTTCCAAAGCGACTTACAGGGGAAAACCAATTAAATCACTCAATCAATCAAATTTTATTTATATAGCGCCAGATCACAAAAAAGTTATCTCTTGACATTTTATATATAGAGTTGGTCAAAACCAGACTCTAAGTCAATTCTACAGAAACCCAACAGAATCCTCCTGGAGCAAACACTTGTGACTGGTGACAGTGGCGAGGAAAAACTTCCCTTTAACAGCAGAAACCTCGAGCAGACCCAGACTCCTGGAGGATGGCTGTCTGCCTTGACCAGTTGGGGTTAAAGAGAGAGAGTAGAGAAGGGGAAAAAGAGAGAGCGATAGAGATAGGGACTGGGGGAGAGGGGGAGAAGGGGGGAGTAGGGGGAGACACATGGAGGCGGTTGAGGATAAGTGAGTGGTGATGATGAGGGCAGGGAAGAGGCCGGACCACCGCAGCAGGTCCAGAGATAATCGTGAAAGAATCTGTGGTTGTCCTGGGAAAAACCTTATTAGAATATTTAAAATGGAATGTTTGAAAGTGCTAGGACAGGAGGTGCTCTCGGAAGAGCTGGGTCTTCAGGAGCTTCTTGAAGATAGGCAGGGATGACTCTGTTCTTGTAGCACTTGGTAGAGCGTTCCACCAACGTGGAACGACCCATGAAAAGAGCCTGGATTGTCTTGTACAAGGTCTGGGGACCACCAGACTACGTTCCCCAGACGAGCGGAGTGGTCGTGGGGCGACATAAGCTTTTATTAGTGCACCTAAGTAGACAGGAGCAGACCCACGGAGAATTTTGTAGGCTAGGATTAAAGATTTGAATTTTATGCGGGCAGCTATGGGTAGCCAGTGTAACTCAATGAGTAAGGGGGTGACATGTGCCCTTTTAGGCTGATTGAAGACCAGACGCGCTGCTGCATTCTGGACCATCTGTAGTGGTTTGAGAACACAAGCTGGGAGGCCCGTTAGAAGAGCATTGCAGTAGTCAAGACGGGAGATAACCATAGTCTGCACCAGGAGCTGGGTGGCCTGTTCGGTTAGGTATGGCCTGATCTTTCTTAGGTTGAACAGAGTGAAACGGCATGATCGGGTGACAGAGGCAACGTGATCCGTGAAGGTCAACTGATTATCAATCATGACTCCCAAGTTACGTACTACACTGGTAGGAGCCAGAGGTATGGAGTCAAAAGTGATGGAGATGTCCAGCTGTATGGTTGGCTTAGCTGGGAAGACCAGCAGTTCAGTTTTGGACAGGTTCAGCTGAAGGTGATGGGCTTTCATCCATGCAGATATGTCAGAGAGACAATCTGAGATCCGCACTGAGACTGTGGAGTCATCAGGTGGGCATGAGTGTTTACACGGCAACACTCCGCAAAGATTTCTCCTTTGCGCTATGATAACGATCTGCGTTAACATGAGTCCGCGAGGACGGCTGAATACGCTGTAGTGGCCATGCCAGACCAGTGGCTGGTGATGTAGAGCTGTAGTGAAAAAGGGGCGGTAAAACATGCGCCTGCGCACAAACGATTTCCGGTTTAGACAGCCTTTAAATGAGGAGAAGAAGAAGAAGAAGAAGAGGCGGACAACACTATTTACAAACAACAATGGCGAGTGGTTGTACAAAGACGCAGGACTTCTTTGTCTGGACAGACGAGCTGAGCACAGTTAGCAGCACGTATGTTGTTCTGAAACCGGCCATTGTTGTTGTGGTTGTTCCTTCTTTTTCTGCAGCTTTATTGTGTCATAGAGGCTGGCAAACCAGCTTGGAGGCGCATTACCTCCACCAACTGGCCTGGAGTGGGTTAACTGGCGGTTCTTGGCTGCGCGCGCATGCGGTGACGTCATATTTTACCCCGGAACGTTCCGATTCGCGTTAACGCGGAGCTGAAATGCGGAGCGTATTGATAACATTCCACCCTGAACCCTGGTATCAAAAGTTTCCGGATTCAGGCACTCTAGGCACCGTTTCCATGTTAACAGAAGGCTAATCCGCAATGAAATCTTCCCGGAGTCGACTGAATCCTACGCCGTGTAAACGGCCCCTTAGTTGTTTTTTCTCAGCAGGCACGACATCAATCAAGTTTTGAAACCAAACATATATTGATGTCATAATCATACCTAACACTATTATCCATACCTTTTCAGAAACTTTTGCCCATATGAGTAATCAGGAAAGCAAACGTCAAAGAGTGTGTGATTTGCTGAATGCACTCGTCACACCAAAGGAGATTTCAAAAATAGTTGGAGTGTCCATAAAGACTGTTTATAATGGAAAGAAGAGAATGACTATGAGCAAAACTATTACCAGAAAGTCTGGAAGTGGAGGAAGCAACAAAAAAACGTACCAAAGCTTTTATTAAAGCTCTCAAATCCAAAATCCTAAAGGATCCAACCAAATCCATGAGAAAAATGGCAATTGAACTTGAGGTAGACAACAAGACCGTTAGAAATGCAGTAAAATATGATTTGAAGATTTAAATTCTCATGACTTTCAATAAACTAACTGGTCATGCACTGTCTTTCAATCCCTGCCTCAAAATATTGTAAATTTTGCTTCCCCACCCTGTATAAGTACTGGTACATAAATGATTGATAAGCAAACAAACCACAAAAATACTAAATAAATAATAATAGTAATACTAAATAACAACAACAACAATAATAATAATAATAATAATAATAATAATAATAATAATAATAATAATAATAATAATAATAATAATAATAATATAAAATAAATGAAATAGAATTATACATGCTTGAAAAGGAGTAGGAAGAAGTAAAAACTTATGTACTTATGTACTATAGAGCTGCAACCGATTAGTTGAATCAAAGTGATCCAAAAAAATCATTCAACCACAATTCTCCTGAATCAAAGCTTTGTTTCCTTCATTTCTCTGCTGTTAAACATTGGTTCCACTGTTGTGTTTCACATGGACGCTTATTGTGACGCACAAAGAAGCTTCAATTCAGGAAAACTGCAATAGAATATTTCCCTTCAATCAATTTGAGTCGATTAATCGAATCGTGAATTTTTGCATTTGCTTCAAGCTCCTAATCGATTAATCAGTTCCAGTTCTACTCCACTGTACGCACTTTGAGTATGCATTCGTAGAAAAGTGCTATATAAATGTAATCCATTATTATTATTATTATGAACCGATGCTTTACAACAAATGTAAGGCAGTGCAGGATGAACCACCTCCTGTCTCCCACTGGATGTGGTCACATGGGCAGGGAATGTCATGTGGGTGGAAGGAAATTGATTAATTAAAGATTAATAGATGTAGATCTGGTATTGACAGAATAATATCTTACTGGTAGATGCTGGTGTTAGTGTTATCTCTGACTGTCTAAAAAATGCTGGGATGTGTGGTTTGTAAAACTGGATTTGACATTAATTTGTGTGTTTTTTGTTTTTTGGGGTTGAAAGAATTGGTCGTATGTCGCACTTATATCAGATTTCGTTATTGGAGAAACTTGCCAGAAGCTCAGAATCACTCTAAATGGACGTAAAGTCTCAGTGCACAATCATTTTTCTCATATCACTGGTCAAAAAAAACTACCTTCCAACATGTTGTAATTGGTGTTCATGTGCCACTGTTTTCCACTGACCTTGGAAATCCAGTTTTACTCATTTTGTAGCGGAAAACCATAAGTTTGAGGGCAGCTAAAAATGTTTAATTTCTCTAGTTTTACTAATACTTGTGCTTGTTTTAGCTCAAACATTTCAATTTTTTTTTCATTTAAATCGTTCTGTTTATTTTTCTTCTATAGTTAGCTTTTGCTTTTAGTACCAACTGCGTATGTTTTGAGTGCGATTCCTTTAAAATTTTCTATCACAAATGAGGCCTCCACTGATATATTCAGTACATTTCAAGATAAAAATACAGTTCTAGCTCACTGAACTGGTTCAACAGACCCTGCCACCATCCACTTTTTGGCAACCTTTAACTATTTTTGAAAAAAAGTTGTAACAGTAATTAAGTTTGTATGGAGCTGGTTCAATATTTGTTCGTGCATTTGAGTAATACCAGTCTATTTATTTTGTTTCGTGCTGCTTTCTAGGATTTCCTTAAACTCAGCAGATGATTTAATCACCACCAAGCACTGGGCTCAGTCAACAGTTACTGTTTTTAATCTTTTTTTTCCATCACTTTATCAGACTTCTGCATCGTTTTCATTATCTACGTCCTCTGTTTCTATCTGTTGAATTAGTTACACCCAAAACAGACTGTAATTCATGGCAAAACCTAGTATTTTTTAGCTCGAGGATTAATTTGCTTTTGGTCGAAATGATCCAAATGGTAAAAATTAGGCACTGATTGCATTGTGATGGATAGGACTGGTGCACCTCCTCTTGATTTTGTTTACACGCTGTAGAAAATCTACCCAAGATGCGAGATTTTTCCCGTATTTTCAGACAGATAGGGTAGTTAATGAAAGTCGGAATCAACATGGCAGTTCTTATTTATTTATTTAACAACCTAATATATAAAAAGCAGATAATACACCAAATTAAGAACATCCTCGATTTAAGATCATGACATAGCCCTGTTCTATACGACACCAGTGATGAGTGTGTCAAGGTTAATAAATATCGCTGCTTGATGAGTCTCCCGAGGACGCCGAAAAACACCTGCGATCGGAACTTCCTGGCCTCGCAGCAGCTGACATTTGACAGCCTTCCTATTAATAATGTTTATGTGGAAACAAATGTGCCCGTATCATTATTTACTCCACCACGCTTACTTTGGGAAGCATATGACAGATGAGTCGTCCACCGTCGGATGAAGCCGTGGGCTGACGGGACGACAGGAATGATTGAGGGATAAGGAGGGGGGGAAGCAGATGGGAGGATCCTTTCTCCTTAGCCGATGATCTTCCCCATACGTTGCCGTTCTCATTATCCTTGGCTTCTGACCTTATTTCAGAGTTGAAGGATTTGATGAGATATTTGTTTTAGCAGGAGAGTAGGATTAACTGAAGAATCCCCTTCGGTTCTTTTTACCCATCTTCATTTAAATCCTCTCATTTCAAGCAGAATGTCATGGGGTGCAGGTTTTTATGAAGAGACATATTCTGCGGTTTATGCATTGCCTAATTGTGCAAGAATCGAAAAGTATGGAGACTAAGTGGAAGTTACAGCGCAATCCAGTGTCTACCAAAGCAGAAATACCCGTTTCCTGTTTAATTTGCTTATTTGGTCACGTAAAACATTATTTTCACCGGAACAAAGGGGAAATATTTGAGTCTAGTGAGGACAAAAGGCGAAAATCATTTATATTTTCTATGCAAATCTACTACGTTTGCAATGTTATATATCAATATAGAGCATAGGTGTCAAACATGCGGCCTGGGGCCCAAAACCGGCCCGCCAAAGGGTCCAATGTGGCCCGTGGGATGAATTTGTGAAATGCAAAATTTACACTGAAGTTATTAACGATCAATGATGTTAAAGTCATTTTAGGTCAATTCAATCTAAAGTGGGTCAGACCAGTAAAATACTATCATGATAACCTATAAATAAAGAAAACCACAAATTTCTCTCTTTGTTTTAGTGTAAAAAAGGTAAAATTACACAAATATTTACATTTACAGACTAAGCTTTAATAAAAAAATGTGAATAACCTGAAATGTCTTGAGAGAAGTATGAGAAATTTTAACAACATTTTGCCTTTTACAAAATGCTTTGTGTATTTGTAGACCCACTGTGATCTGTAAGCTGTGATGTACATGTGTAAATGATAAACAACGGTGTTATATTCTTAAAAATTGCACTTATTTTTCTTAAGAATTTTCAGGTTGTTCATATTTGTTTGTGTTGTGTTCGAGTGCAGTTCGTAATGTAAACATTTTCAATACGGAATTTGACTTTTTTCACTCAAAAATATAAGAAAAAACTTTGGAGTTGATATTATTTCTAAGTTCTTATCCTATTATTTATATTATTTTACCGGTGCGGCCCACTTTATATCATATTAGTCTGTATGTGGCCCCTGAACTAAAATGAGTTTGACACCCCTGATATAGAGCAATTGTGCTGTGATTCCACGAAATCTTCTTCCATATGAACAATTCCTGCTCAGAATTATCCTGCTCTTTGTCTCATTCTTGCTATTCCGTGTTTGTTTTGATACGATATGATCCAGTATACTTGAGGGAAATTTGTTGTGGGCTCAAGTGCTGCACTCCACAGTTGCACAAACAAAAATATACACAAAAGTGGCCATCGCATCAATACATAAATAGAACACACATCGAGTAAATGTCTTTCTATACAAGGTTCTCGTCCGTTCAGTTGAGATAATATACACGATGGAACATAAACAGTGAACAGTACATTTTTCTATGATCCCACTATATCGTCATATCTAGACTTGTTGTAACTACTTGAGATAATTATTATTTTTATTAATTCTAACAATTGTCTCGATTCATGTGCATATCAATAGTTGGGTGAAACATATTTTATCAGTGATTCCACATAATTGTCATTTGAGTTGCACTCTTAATAACATCTAATTGCGTTCCATTCTTCTTCTGCAATGAGTTCAGCACACAACTGACCAAACGGCTTGTAATTTGGTCCAATATTGCAGTAATGGTTTAATTATTTAACCCTCAAAGACCTAAAAAGCCGGTAGCAACCAAAAGTTTCTAATGATCTAAAACAGAGGTCTCAAACATGCGGCCCGGGGACCAAATCTGGCCCACCAAAGGGTCCAGTCTGGCCCGTGGGATGAATTTGTCAAATGCAAAAATTACACTGACGATATTAATCATTTTCGTTCAGGTTCCACATTCAGACCAATTTAATCTCAAGTGGGTCAGATCAGTAAAATACTATCATCATAACCTATAAATACTCACAACTTCACATTTTTCTCTTTGTAAATGTAAACATTTTCATGTCATTTTACTGTATTTACACTAAAACAAACTATCACTTCACAAAAAACATGAATAACCTGAACAAATATGAACATTCTGAAATGTCTGAAGTGCAACTTTACCAATATTCTGCCTGTTATTAAATGTTTTGTGTGTTTGTAGATCCACTGTGATCTGTAAGATGTAATTTACATGATAAACTGAGACATAATATTGTTAAAATTGCACTTAGTTTTCCTTCAGTTTCTTCATGTTACTCACATTGTGTTAAAGGATAGTTGGTAGATGTAAGCATTTTCATCGCATAATTTTCATATTTTTGTTCTAAAACACATTATTTATATATTATTATGTTATTATTTCACTGGTCCGGCCTACTTCAGATCAAATTTGGCTTAATGTGGCCTCTGAACTAAACTGAGTTTGACAGCCTTGATCTAAAATGTTTAATTACTTCTGATCATGACCATGAAAAGACGACAAACTGCATTTTTCACCAGTTATTTACATGGATTTATAGGATTAGTGAATCAGAAGTTATTAAAACATTTTGGATCAGTAGATGGTTTTGGTCATCGGTGGCTGTTTGGGTCTTTATGGGTTAGAGACAAAGCGTCCATCGTCTCTGTACAGGCCCTATGACCTGTTTCAATCCACTGTCCACACTAACATACTCTGCCCATTGTTGAAGTGCATTGACATAAATATATATAAAACTCTTGCACGATATATACCATCAAATCTGGACAAACTAACTCCACGTTCATATCTGTCCTCACTTGCCCTCGGCTCAGATTATGTAGATGTGTGTATGAGTGACCATCTACTTCATACTCCACTTTATCCCTTGTCTTATTTTGTTCATCATTTGGCTAAAATATACCATTTGTTTGTGGTTTATTGTAGAAGCTGGGTTGAAAATGGAAGAATAAATATTTGTTTTTTGGATACGCACAGTGTTTAATCCGTAATGAACTTGTCACTTCACGAGTATTTAACGATGTTAAAAAAAATAAAAATAAAAAAAATGATTGAGGATAGCTGTCAACCACAGCATTTTTCAGTCCATTATTCTAACATCTCCATCATTTAAAACTATTTTCCATTTGTTTGCAGCCCTAATGCATCTGTTTGTTTGTGAAAACCAAACGAATTCCTATTGTTGTCTTCAATATTTAATACAGTCCCCCACATTAACTAACAGGCGGCTGCCGATGACATTAAAAGAGAGCTTATCATGCTGAGCAGATGTGAGAGTAATACCAGCATTGTTCATGCATGACCCCCCAGTCCTACCACAAGTGGCCTCTCTGTTTAAAGTCAAGGTTTGCATAAACATTTAACTCCCCAAACAGCAAGATGTCAGATGAATTTATGCATTACTTAAATGTTGGAAGTGCAAATATCACGCCGGTGCTGCTTTATATTAAAGATTAATCTAGAAACATTGTAATGAAAAAACCCCTTTGCAATTGTTTATCATGAAGAACGATCCACTTACATTGGATTAGATTCCTACTGGGTCACCAAATAGTAGAACACACTTTGTTTAAAGTGTGCACTCAGCTGCATATGTTAGATTAAGTTCCATATTTTGCAGGTAGCAGAGCGACTGCGAGGCGTTTTTCTCCCAGCCTTTCTCTGTTTATGCAGGAGTCGTTCGTTTGTCTTGCTTACTCTTGGTTGGAGGCTGTTTTTCCATGATACAATTATGTGTTGAGCACCTGACAATTACAGAACAAAAACATGACCGATGCACGCAGCAGGGGACAACTGCCTGTTGTAATACAAATGTGAACAAATAGAGAATGGTGGGTGGTTTTGCAGCCGGCATTAATATGTAAAGGATATTAATGAAAGCTCTGACGGGAAGAGAAGATAAAGACTCTGTTTTGCTATAAAGTAAAGATTCAAATGATAAATGCATTCAGAAGTTTGTTTTTTTTTCTGGATTATTGTTGGAATTTAATCTGCCTTTCCATCTGTGCATGTTTGTTCCCTGCTCTTGCATAACCCTCTTTCCATAAAGACCGGTGAAATCAAAAGGGTTTATTTCTTCCTTTTTTTTTTTCCCCCATTCTTTCCCTCCATTACGTGACATCACCTGACATTCATTATCTTGTCTCATTTTTCAGCCCCTCTGCCTCCAACCCTCCTCCATTCCTCTTCGATAAGAACCCGACGCATTCAATTTTAGCCAATTAGCTGCTGTAAATTTCAAGCTGCCAGCGTTCGGGTAGCCCGGGGTCTATAGACGTTGGCCGTACAAGACTCTACGGTGATTAGACTGAGGAAGGAAGTCTGGGTTGGCAAAGAGAAAGCGTTTAAGTACATCTCCCCATGCGACAGGGATTGGTACATCTCGGGATCCCAAAAAAAAAAAAAAAGAAGCAGTTTGACTCCAGCCAAGCCAGCGGTTTGAGTCGACCATAACGCTGTCCGATTTTGGAGTCTGAGTTCAATGCCCCATAGACTTTATTACGCCTTTGCCAGTGGAGCCAAAGAATGTAAAAGTTCAGGGAATTTGCAGAGATGTTTTTATCCCAGACACCCAGTATATTACCCCCAGGAAACCTCAAACCGGTCTTTTGGTGTCAGATTAATAGCCAAGACTCTGGTGGCTCACTAAACATGGGTTTTTATAATGTGTTAAAAAATGGAAGTAGGAGGCTTCAGTCCATTTGTCAGCTCAGGGAGTGAGTTTCACTTGGTTGAGTCCAAACAGTAAAGAAAGGGCTAATTCAGACAGGAGCAGGTGCTTAGTCAGAGCGCAGGGAGCCGACTAGGCTTTTTCCCTTTCCTCCATTTGATATTTACCCTTCTCTGTGCTCCATAGTCTTTCATCCTTGTTCTTCTGCTTTCTTGCTTCTTCTCTCTCTTTTTTTTTTTTTTTTTTTTTTTTTTAATTGGCAGGTGGGAGTAGCTGTACACATTTGATGTCTTCTGCTTCGTCTCTTCCTTCTTCCCTGCAGTGCGGGATCCATTTTTTTTTCCTCAAACATAGAGGGGGGCATACAACTTCTTCTGACCTTTAATAACTTTTCTGGCTGTTCATCCTCTCTCCCCCAAGATATAAAAAAATAACATCCTTTCATGCTGATTCATGGCCTTTTTTTTTTTTTTTTTTTTCTTGGAACCAGTTCCAAAACTTTTTTTGGTTCTTTTATCCCCTCAGTCCACTATTTAGCCTTAAAAAAAAACAAAAAAAAAACATCCCCCCTCTGATGGCATTCCTTGAGATTAACATCTGCAGTTGTCAGGGTGGAATATAAATGGAGGGGATGACTGGAAGAAAAAAACATGGTTGTGTTGATTAATGGTTCGAAAATTACCTACCGAGTGAAAAAATGTTTCTTTAAGCGACTTAGAACATCTTATCTTAATGAGATAAAAGTTATTTGAGTGAAAAAATAACAGTGGGAACAGAACATGTTAGCATTTCTCTGCTATTATTTTTTCAGTGCTTGTCTTGTTAACACATACAGCTCAAAGGCCACTCAGGCTGATTTCAGGAATAAATGAGCATGTTGCATTTTGCACAATTGGTAAATGAGACTTTCTTAAACACTGAGGAATAAATTTAACAATTTAGTTGAATTTAATGAGGTTTAGTTTGTTTTGAATGTGATGATTCAGACATTCGGAGCAGGAACTAAACTTTTTTTTTACAGTATGAATGATTCAGAGATCTTTTAGGTCAAGAATTAAGCCAAATTTTGCTAAATAAGACCGTCTTTAAAAGATTTGATATATTCTTGTTGGATAAATGTGAAATAACTGTTGCCGCTTTTCTTTAATCTCTAACATAACATAGTAAAGTGGATGCACAGATGATTATTCTTTAAAAAAAAATAAAAGTAACTCTGAATACTCAGGTTGATTTCAGGAAAAAAAGACCATGTTGCATTTTGTACAAATCGTAAAAGCGACTTTCTTAAACACCAAAGAGGAAATTTAACAACCAAATAGAGTTTAATGTGGTTTAGCTTGTTTTGAATGTGATGATTCAGATGTTTGTAGCAAGAAGTGACCTTTTTTTTTTTTGCTGTATGAATGATTCAGAGATCTTTCAGGTCAAGAATTAAGCTGAATTGTGATAAATAAGACCGTCTTTAAAAGATTGGATATATTCTTGTTGGATAAATGTGAAATAAACTGTAGCCACTTTCCTTTAAACTATAACATAACATAGTAAAATGGATGTAAAGATGATTATTCTTTTAGAAAAATAAAAGTAACTCTGAATACTCATACTGTAAAATAATATTTTTATAGAGATGTATGGGATTGTGTAAGTAGAATAGAAAAATGGCCGCAGTGTCAGATTTGGCAGAAAGACTGTTAGTGTTGCATATCAAACATTTGACACTGAATTCCAAATTAAGTGAAACGGACTCAAACATCAAAAGCGATAATACATTTTCCATTTCACTTTGCATCTATCCTGCAGATCACTGGATGATTGATTGAATGGATAAAAAAAAAAAAAAAAAAAAAAATCAGTGTACTGTTCAAAGGTTATATTTGCGCAGATGAAGATCCAGATGTTTCCAATCTCAACCCTTTGGTCATAACTGTAATTTTTTCTTCTTGAAGATGAGAGTCTGCACTTTGCTCTTCACCAAAAGACCCGTTTTTGTCAATCAATGTTGTGTTTGGAGGAGCTGTTTAAAATGTATGAGACCGGTAATGCGACCGGCTAAG
The DNA here is from genome assembly GCF_902148855.1 of Sphaeramia orbicularis. NCBI lineage: Eukaryota > Metazoa > Chordata > Actinopteri > Kurtiformes > Apogonidae > Sphaeramia > Sphaeramia orbicularis. The sequence continues at coordinate 30,793,157 of NC_043974.1, forward strand.
AAGATGATGATAAATTACCACACCCCTCTTCTCATTTCCACTGCATTTAGCTCTTAGATGCACCTTGCCGGCACTATATTTACGAGTATAGCACCTTCCCACGGACACCTTTTTATTGCACATGACCTAGCACTAGTTGCTTTGATTGCTTTTGGATTGCACCTTTCTTATTGAAAGTGTGTTGCTTTTTCTTGTCGCCTTTTGCGGTAAAACTGCATTAGCTTTTTTAAATGACTGTGTCAGACGGTGTCATTTCAGACTGAAGCTATTCACACCAGTGTGGAAGACGGTTTGGATGCTAATGGACTTTGGGAAACGAGTGTGTTTTTTTTTTTTTTTTTTCACTTTGAAGTGATTCTGTTCTGATCAGTTGTTTGGTTGATCGGTTTACATATGGTTTAAAGTGTGCTGTCTCAGGAATGAATAGATGGATGGATGGATGGATGGATGGATGGATGGATGGATGGATGGATGGATGGATGGATGGATGGATGGATGGATGGATGGATAGATAGATAGATAGATAGATAGATAGATAGATAGATAGATAGATAGATAGATAGATAGATAGATAGATAGATAGATAGATAGATAGATAGATAGATAGATAGATAGATAGATAGACACTTTATTAATCCCAAGGGAAATTCAAGAATGACAATAGAGTATCTTAAAATTTATCACAAATATACACTTGGACTTCAAGATGAACTCATGATGTTATGGTGGCCCGAAGACCAAAGTCGTGGCTCCTGTAAAAAAAGTTATTTTTTCTATATCATTGAATCATCTCACCCATTAGTCCTGTAGGCCTTGTGTCAGTCGTGTTTCTTATGCTGGAAACTTGTTTTTTTATTGTGGTTTTGATCATCTCTTCATATGCTGGCACTCTGAAGCGGTCTTTAGCTCTTGCTAAAAACAGCCTCTGTGCCTGCAGAAGTCAAATGTCTCTTTGGTCCCACGATAAGACACCACTTGTATGTTTTCTACCCGTAGTAGAGCATCGGTTATGTCTATAAAAGTATTGTTTATTTGTCCATGTGAAGGATGCCGGTTGGCTCAATGTAAAATTTACCCAACACTCGACCAGTATACCAGGCTTTACCTGCAGGTGCAGTCCAAAAGTCTTATTCCCATTTTATCTTTGCTGTTTTTGCAGTGTTGGAATGATCATACACATTTCTCATACTCTTTTTTTTTTTCAGATACAACAAGAAAATGCAGGAAATATGTGTACAGCCTTAAAAGACACATGAAAAACTGAAGTAAATGGGTTGTAAAAGTTAGAGTCACTATTTAATGTGACCTCTGACCCCATGAAAAGAAGCAGCACAAACAATTACAAACATCTGACAATGTGCTGACTAAAACCTGGTATAAAACATCAGGAACTTCATGCAATAAATCTCACATTATCGTAACAAACAGGTTAAAGGCCACGCTAAATACTATCACTTTGGTTTATACAAGCAGTTTTGTCCCAGAAACTTGTGTTTTTACTGTACATGCTTCCCATATATCCAGATTGGATCTTAATACAGAGACTTAGAAATGCATATGTGGTCATTAGAGGTTTAGTAAACCAACAAGCTTAATGTTGGATGAGGACTTTTGTACAGTACTGTAGGTCTGGGGCAGTAAATGGAATTAATTCACTTAATTTGGATTCGATTTTACTGTCTGAAAAGTAAATGGCAAAACCTAGATAATTCCTCTGGAGACATTTCGTGCAACCTGTTTGCTTCTTGTTATATATAAACTGTGACTGTGTTCCTCCAGTCTTATCTGGTGTGGAGTTTTAGAGAGGAAAGAGTACTTTTTTAATTATGTTTTGTCAAGACGATTGCTTAAAATTGTAAACTGTCTACCACTAGGTGTTACACTTTGACACAGGTGAAGGGAAGAAATGAGACTACTAAAGCCCATCGTGATAGAGATTAGGAGATCTAGTTCACTAGGGGGGCGATAGTGAACCTCCAACCTATGAAACACTTATGTCGCATTTCTACTACGTGGTACCGGCTCGACTCGGCCTTTTTGCGTTTCCATTACGTAAAAGAATCTGGAATCTGGTACCAGGTACAATTTTTTTAGTATTTGCTCAGCCGAGGTTCCAAAATGGGTGAAGAAATGTGACGTGTAAACACTGCGGAACACTGATTGGTCAGAGAGGTGTCTCTGCGTCATGGCGTCATCAATGTGCGACACAACATTATAGAAAAAAAACAGATTCGGAAGTTTACAGTAAATATACCGGCAGGCTAATCCGTGATGACAGCCCACAAAACAACAGTGGTCGTTGGAGGAGGTTCAAACATTTCTGTCCTTGGTGGCCGATGAAAAGATTCAGCGTGGATTCTGTTGGGTTTCTGTAAATTGGCTTAGAGTCTGGTTTTGACCAACTCTACATGTAAAGTGTTACGAGGTAATTTTTGTTATGATTTGGCGCAATATTAATAAATTTGATTGATTGATTGATTTATTGATTGATTGCTTGAGCTTGACGGGGCAACACGCAACAAGCAAGTTTATAAGCAACTCTCAGAGCAGACGTCACAGATGGTAGTATCCCCTAATGGAAACGATCTCCAGGAATATTACTTGGTACCCAAGTTGAGGCAAGTCGGTTCCAAGTAGTGGAAATGCAGCATAAATAAAACTAAGTAAAACATTAGCATCTTAAGCTCTGTCGAGATAGAACAGGTTACGTCAGACTAAAGCAGCACCATAATCAGATTTACAATGACGCTTTTCCTGCTTTACTTGTTTTTTTTTTACCCAATTCTTTTGTCTTTTTTGTTTTTCTGGAACTATGTAGTAAACAATCATCAACTCCTCCATCTACTGAAATATGAACTTCTATGTTTTCTGCCTCAGGTTAGCATTAGGCATTAAATCACTTAAGGTTCATCCAACATTAATGACTTATTAAATCTGTTTAGAACAATGTTATATGTAATGAGATAACACTGGGTTACAAAAAAATGTTTTTTTGCAAGTTGTCTAGGTTTTTTCAACTGAATTAGGACCATTTTGCACCGCTAAATCCAAAAATGACATCTGTTTTTCTCAATCAGGTCAGGTTTTTTTTTTTTTGCTAATTTGATTTTGAAAAATTTGATCTTCTCATAAAATTGATTACATTTTTGTGACTTTATCAGTTGATTTTTTTTACATAGTTCTCACCCAAAATAGGTTTTAAGAGAAAAAAAATCATTTGATCACTTGATTCCTGTTAGGTACAATGGTGTATCCACTGCAGATGTAGCAGAATACGACAGGCAAGATATTCTAGTCGAAGCCATTTCATTCACCTGTAATATTAAAAAAAACATTAATCATAAATTGGCAAAAGTAGAATCTTCAGAACTCATTTATTGCAAAAAATATGAAAGAATTTTGTATCATATGATGTGAAAATGCCCATAAATGTAAGCAAAAATGTTAAAAAGCCAATATGTAGCATAGTTCAGAAATTTGACCTGATTGAGCAAAATGAATGTGATTTTTGGATTCAGCACACCAAAATGATCCTAAATCAGCTCAAAAACACTTAAACAATAAATTTGTTGTTGACCAGTGTAACATGCCATCTTATTGCTCTTTTTCTGATGCAGAACAGGTTGGTTTGAAGGCAGTGACGCCTTTAAATTTAGCACGAAAGGTCATAAAGATAAATGTTGGTTCATCTGGTTTAAGCAAATAAAACCAGTTTAAGCTCCTAGATCGGATCAGAACAGCCAAACTGGAAATCCACCCAACTCTATTCGACAGTGGGTGAAGGTTAGACTCTGCACTCTGATTAGACAGAAACAAAGGACACCTCGAAATGTTCGGCTTAGAAAGTCACCGGTCGCGCTCGTCCCAGCATTTCAAGGTACTTTCAACTCCTCCTAAGCCTTGTATCTTACCCCGTCTCCTTCCCCGTTCTCTCAATTAGTATTTGACTCTGAAACCCTTCACCCTCCTGCACACTCTCCTACTGTCTGGGTTTCTTTTGACTTTACTTTAATGTTTCTTCTTCTCTTTGTTTCGTTGTCACATCACCTTTCCCCTAATGGGCTTAAGCTAGGCATGAATGAGTAGCTCCAATCCAAATTCTCCGAGTGCTGTACTCGAGAGGGCAGCGGAAAGGAAGTGGGATCTGCATTTACGCCATATGCCCTCTTACCTCGGTGAGACGAAACGGTTTCACCTTGTTTCCTTTGTGCCTCTCTGAAGGCTGCACACTGTTAGCGCATCACAAAGAAGCTGTTTTATGAGTCTGGTTTCTTTAACCTGCAGTCACTGATCTCATCTTCCTTTTATTTCCATTTGGCAAAGAGCATATTCACAACTAAAACTTTTAAGATATCGCAGATACAAGTGTCTGAAGTTATTTTTCTTTATCTAAAGGCTTTAAAACTGTCTTCGTGCTTCATCTTAGAATAGATCTTAAGTGATATTTTTACTTTTTTCTTGCTTTTTTTTTTTTTTTTTGTACTTCGAAACGTAAATCCAGTAATTATCCCTCTGTTTGATGTTTCCAATGCCGGACTCAGAAAAATGCGACATAATGTACGAACCGTTTAAGTGCAAAACTGATGACACTCAGTTGCGATGAGTGTTTCATGGTATAGTTGCATAATTCACTTTGATGCAAACCAATCAGCTGAACATTCACAGTTTGTACCTCTTGAACTCTCTACATACGCAGTAATTCATGCAGGTATTCTCAGCATCGAGAGTGAATTCAGAAGGATTCTGTCGTACAGAGCCGTGCGTGTCTCCCTGTAGCGTTAATGATAATGGATGAATTTAATTCGACATCCTTCATCTCTTAGAATATTGTGATAATTGCTTTGAAGGATTTTTCTTTACTTGTCGTCTGATTAAATTAGCACAGCTGACACCTTCATTTAATGGCATTCAGAGATGACCTTTCACTCCGGTCGTAACCTTAAGGTGCATGCTTTGATTTTCTCACAATGAAGGGCTTTTCATTAGCAGCGGCTCTTGATACAGGGTGGGGAAGCAAAATTTACAATGAACATTTAGTTGTTTTTTCTCAGCAGGCACAACATCAGTTGTTTTGAAACCAAACATATATTGATGTCATAATCATACCTAACACTATTATCCATACCTTTTCAGAAACTTTTGCCCATATGAGTAATCAGGAAAGCAAACGTCAAAGAGTGTGTGATTTGCTGAATGCACTCGTCACACCAAAGGAGATTTCAAAAATAGTTGGTGTCCATAAAGACTGTTTAGAATGGAAAGAAGAGAATGACTATGAGCAAAACTATTACCAGAAAGTCTGGAAGATACTATTAAAGAAGAATGGGAGAAGTTGTCACCCCAATATTTGAGGAACACTTGCGCAAGTTTCAGGAAGCGTGTGAAGGCAGTTATTGAGAAAGAAGGAGGACACATAGAATAAAAACATTTTCTATTATGTCAATTTTCTTGTGGCAAATAAATTCTCATGACTTGCAATAAACTAATTGGTCATACACTGTCTTTCAATCCCTGCCTCAAAATATTGTAAATTTTGCTTCCCCACCCTGTATATTCCAGATGGAGCTTTAACATCTCAGTTGGTTCATCCAGATTTTAGATTTTTCAGTTTGAGCTGACCTGTGGTCTGTCAAAAAGTTGTGGTATCGAAGCGAACTGAACCATGGTTTAGTTTTTCTTCCGAAAGCACTTTTTGATTGGTTTTGACGTTCAAAACAGGAAGTAACAGCAGGATAATGCGAGTCATTAAATAAAGAAGAAAAAAATGAGTCATAGTCACACGTGGCAAACTTTGTAAGAGAAACCATGTAATAGGTTTTATGGCATTTGGTGAATTCAAGCCAATCTTAAGCATTTATTTGAGAAATTGAACAGTGATATTATTGTCTTTTCTGGAAATTTTTAAGTCTGACTGTAGTGAAATCTAATAATTAGTTATAGGAATTTTAATTACTTTGTGAAGTCACATTGTTGGACCAGATTATGTCAAATATGCAACATGGTTAACATATGGCCTCCAATCCAAGGTTATTATCGTTAACGAAAACTAACGAAATGACGAAAACTCGAATTGAAGAAACATTTTCCTTAACTGAAATAAATAAAAACTACAATTAAAAGAAAAAACAATAACTAACTGAAACTGTATTGTGTCCTTACAAAACTAACTAGAACGTATAAAAATTACAGGTTAAATTCCCTTCGTTTTCGTCTGCCAATGTCGGATTGATACGAAAGCGATTTATTTCGCTCAAGCAATTTTAGCCAGCGGCACCATAGGGTAGTTCACGGTCCGTTACTTTGTCACTTATTGTTTAGAGTCCTCTTCTGGTTCCCACTCTACCTGGAAACATGGAGACAAAAGTTGGGAGAAAGCAGCAGAGTCCTGTCTGGGATTTATTTAAATACGATGGAGAAGAAGATAAAAGATACGACAAAACTAAAATTAACCCTTTCATGCATAGTGGTCACTACAGTGGACAGCTATTCTACAGCTGTTCTCTTGTATATTCATGGATTTTGTTGTTCTTTTTATTGTTTTTTTGTTTTTGTTTTTTTACACATATCTTTATTACAGTTTTAAGACACTACATATCTTTTCTGACATGAATTGGTAACATTATGTAGATCTCTCCTGAGGATAAACCCCCAGAATCACAAGCCCTCCCCACAGTTTTCACACAATTTATCAGTAAATACATGTTTCTGTGTGTCACAAATTAAACATGTGGTGTCCAGCTGAGTGGATATGTTTGCAACTTCATGAAAAATAGGTTAATAAGAATTTTTTTGTCATTGTTACTTTTTTAATGTATTTTTATTTTTATTTTTTTTATTTATTAATTTTTTCTTTATTTTTCAGAAGAAAATTTTCTATCACATTGTTTTTTTTCATGCCTAAAGAGTAATAAAAACACTCAGGAAAAAAATTTTGATTGAGGTTCTCATAATTCGTGCATGAAAGGGTTAATACTAAAAGTAAACTAAAACTAAGCATTTGGAAAAAAAAAAAAGAAAACTAATAAAAACTAGCAAACCTACTCTGAAAACTAATTAAAACTGAGTTAGAGAAAAAAAATTCAAAACTAAATAAAATTAAACTATAATGAAAAATCCAAAACTATTATAACCTTGCTCCAAACCTAATTAGTAATTAGTTTAAGACTCCTGCCACCCACTGAATTTCCTTTGTAAGGATAAAGAAAGTTGAAAGTTGAAAGTAATCACAACAAGATGAAGATGACAAAGAACTGGAATGCACTCCACATAAAGAATTGCCAAGTGCAGTTACCGCTGGGACTAATTGGCTCAGTATTTATGCACTTTCCTACTAATAATAGTCTAATTATACGGACTATATTAGTTAATATAATTCTACTTCCTCTCCATTAAAGTACGGTGATACAGATATCAGATTTTCTCATAAATAACTTCCAGGCAAATAGTGAAAAATAATGTGGAAATTACAAAATAGGCTATTTCTGTTACTTTCATCAAACCGATTTTACGCAGATGAAAGCTGATGATCAGGAGTGTCATGGTTAACTCAAATAATTATAAGATGATTATGCAATACTTGTGACAGGCCTGATATAGCTGATATTTGGTATCCATGCTGCTGATTGTAATGCTATTTGAAATATACTCGTCAACATTTGCTAGGGATCAATTTTATTTTTGCACAATAATTGATGTGTAATATTTTGGGTGACTTCATATATTATGTGTGTACTTTGGCTAGTCATGTAAAGAAAAATGGACCAAAAGGTAAAAAAACATAAATTTTTATTGCACTTTCAGACAAAAGGGTGATACAACCCTAGAAATTAGAGTTCACAACAATTACTCTTCCAATTTTGTTTTCACTGAAACCACTCAGAATGTTCTGAAACAAATACGGTGTGATGTCAGTAATGTGTGTGGCCACCATCCGCATCCGCAGGCTGTACTCCACTGGGAAAATAAACTGTCAAGTTTCCAGAATTACACCCCCGAATATAGCAAAGTATAGTCCTGATCCCTAGCAAATGTTGACTAGTGTATATATACAGGGTGGGGAAGCAAAATTTACAATGAGCATTTAGTTGTTTTTTCTCAGCAGGCACTACGTCAATTGTTTTGAAACCAAACATATATTGATGTCATAATCATACCTAACACTATTATCCATACCTTTTCAGAAACTTTTGCCCATATGAGTAATCAGGAAAGCAAACGTCAAAGAGTGTGTGATTTGCTGAATGCACTCGTCACACCAAAGGAGATTTCAAAAATAGTTGGAGTGTCCATAAAGACTGTTTATAATGAAAAGAAGAGAATGACTATGAGCAAAACTGTTACCAGAAAGTCTGGAAGATACTATTAAAGAAGAATGGGAGAAGTTGTCACCCGAATATTTGAGGAACACTTGCGCAAGTTTCAGGAAGCGTGTGAAGGCAGTTATTGAGAAAGAAGGAGGACACATAGAATAAAAACATTTTCGATTATGTCAATTTTCTTGTGGCAAATAAATTCTCATGACTTTCAATAAACTAACTGGTCATACACTGTCTTTCAATCCCTGCCTCAAAATATTGTAAATTTTGCTTCCCCACCCTGTAATAAATTCCCATTATGTAATAAAAGTTCAAAATGTAATAAGAATGTCATGTCATCTTGTAATAAAGCCGCATTATGTAATAAACTGACACATTTTGTAATAAACTACCTCAATGCATTATATAGTAAATTTTTTCGCGTTATGTAGTAAGTTATTACAATTTGAGAAATGTATTACAAAATGCACTTGACACATTTTTATTTTCAGGAAAATGTAATGTGCTAAATTAATCTTTAAACTGTGTGGTTAAAGTTCTGATTACATTACCTGTAGACACAGAGAATAAAAACATTTTCTATTATGTCAGTTTTCTTGTGGCAAATAAATTCTCATGACTTTCAATAAACTAATTGGTCATACACTGTCTTTCAATCCCTGCCTCAAAATATTGTAAATTTTGCTTCCCCACCCTGTATATACTATATACTATAATATTTGTGTCGTCTTGAATATTGTTCAGTTATTTGGGCTCCTGCACCTAAGTCTGAACTTACAAAATCACAAACAGCTCAAAATAGGGCAGCTAGACTTACTCTTGATTGTTCTTGTAGATCTAGTGTTGACCAAATGCGTTCTTGTCTTAGATGGCTGAATGTCATTCATAAGTTATCGACCAGTTTATTGTTATTTATTGGCAACATTATTTAAGTATCCTGCAGCTCTTGCTAATCAAATTGAACATAATTCTGATGTTTATCACTACGGTACCAGAGCCTCAACCAGAGCAAAAACTAATTCAATCAAAAGCTATTTCTTTATGGAACAATCTTCATTTAAATATTAGAAACATTTGAAGTATGAAAGCATTTCAAAAACATTAAAAGTCACTATTCAGACTTGAGAGTTACTCGTCTTTTTATGTTACCATTTTAGGAATTTTTTTCTCTCTCTTTCTTCTTCTTTCTTTTTTTTTTTTTTTACTGTATCTAGATCTGTGTATGTATTATAACCGTATCTGTGTATAGTGATTTTGCATCCCTTTTTTTTTTCTTTTCAAAGAGGACCTCAGGAAGACTATCCTGGCGTTTGTCGTCGGCTAATGGGGATCCTCAATAAAGAATAAATGAATAAACAAAACAAATATAGTAATAAAATGAACCTGTTATTACAAATTAACAAAACAGACTTCAAACACATGTCTACGAATGGACTTGGCGCAAATACACTATATCAGGGGTGTCAAACTCATTTTCTTCTGGGGGCCACATTCAGCCCAATTTAATCTGAAGTGGGCTGGACCAGTAAACTAATAGCATGATAGCCAGTAAATAATGACAACTCCAAACTGTTTTAGTGTAAAAAAAATAACATTCAACTATGCCAATATTTACATTTACACACTATCCAAACAAAAAGGATGTAAATAACCTGAAAAAAATTACATTTGTTGAGAAATATAAGGACAATTTTATCCATATTATGCCTCGACTTATCATTTTTTATACATACGCGTTACAGATCAGATCTACAAAGGCACAAAACATTTAATAACAGGCAGAATATTGTTAAAATTGCATTTAATTTTCTTTTGACATTTCACATTGTTCATATTTGTTCAGGTTATTCACATTTTATTGTTACAGGATAGTTAGTTAATGTAAACATTTTCATAATTTAATGTTTTTTGCACTAAATCAAAGAGAAAAAAAATTGGTGTTGTCATTATTTATAGGTTATTATGATATTATTTTTGAGTTTGATACCCTAACTTGCATTTTGCAAATTCATCCCACGGGCCGGATTGGAACCTTTAGCGGGCCAGTTTTGGCCCCCAGGCCGCGTGTTTGACACCTGTACACTTTATCAAAGACATTTCTTAAGAATAGTTGGGGAAAATTCCAGTGTGGAACCAAAACACAAGCCTTTGCCCTGACTTTGTGATCTTAAAAGACCCAAAGTTGTTTAACCCAAACATATAAACTGAAAGTGATACAGTTTATATTTATATCTGCAGAGTTTAGTTCAGTGGTTCCCAACCTTTTCTGGCTCTTGACCCCATTTTAACATTGCAAATTTCTGGCGACCCCAGACATTCAAAATGAATACTTTTTTTTTGCAAAAATTAATTTGTTTTTGATTATGCAATAGTTTGCCATACTATGTTGCACATAAACATTCATTTTAGATGACATTTAGTCTATATAATGCATATAATTATTGACGAGGCAGAAAAGTCAGGTGTAGATTACTACACAAAGTGAGAATTTGATTTTCCTTGGTCAGGATATGTACAGTCAGTCCAGCTCGGATTTCCAAGGCTGACAATTAATACTGAACAAACAAGAACTTAAACTATGAATTATGAAAGAGCTGCAGCATCTGAAACCGACCACAATGAACATTTGACAGATAAACAGAACCACAGTGCTTCAGTTTCAGACTCACAGTTTGTCATGTCTTTTATGGATTGTGATTGTCTCTCTCAATTCACCATATATTTTTTTATTAGTAAAGTTTTTTTTTTTTTTTAATCAATTACTACAAATTTCAGGTGACCCCATGTGAATTCCAGGCGACCCCATGTGGGGTCCTGACCCCAAGGTTGAAAAACACTGATTTATTTTCAAGTAGGTGGATGTTTATTGGTTGATGGCTTTGGAAAAGTATAGTTTTAACCTTGATATAGCAGCTGACCAGGACTAATGCATAAATATTTAACGTATGTGATTCTTTCTTTTATATTCTGTCAGGCCAAACCCTGAAACAATCTTTTCTTTTTTTTTTTTTTTTAATCTTGAAAGAATCCAAGTTATTTTAACATGTGAACAGGTCCAAGTATCTCTGCAGCTCTGCCCACCATATGGACGTGGTGGCTTCCAAATGTTTTTCCTGTCCTTACTTTGGAAAATTAAAAGCGAATTCCATGTCAGATGTCTAAAGGTAATCTTTTGTGGTCACTCTCTAATTAAATCTCTTCCAGCGACCAGTGTTTTTCTGGGTTTTTTTTTTTGTTTAAGGATCAACATTTTGGTGCAGAGACTGTAGTCTGAAGTCCATGCTATTTCCAGCCTCTTTAGCTTTTGATCGTACGTGTAAACAGCGGACACGAAGCCATCTGCATCGTGCTTCTCCCGCCCCCATTTCCTGTGCCAAGTTGGACAAATTCTGCAGTAAACTGGCCTGACAGAGGATCCGTCTCTTCATCGACTCTCGCTGATTGTCCCTCCAGTTTTCTCAAATGTAGCCTCGTGCACGTTTCTGTCGAGGGTTTCATCAGTGTCTAGAGTGGCCTCTCCTGCTGGCCCGGCGCTTGCTTGTGAAAGCTAATTATGCCGGGCTATTTTCTGACCAGGGAGCATGTCAATATTACACAGTGGGAGAGCCCTTATACGCCCTGTGCCGCATTCTTATTCATGAGCCTTAATTCCATCAATGGCCTCCTCAGCCGCCGGACTATAGCTGTTCCTGACTATGGTGTGATGTTAAAGGAGGCGCTTGTAGCTGTCACGTAGAAATGCAGCACCATAAAGAGCGTAACGTGTAGCCCCACCCAGGCTCCGGCTGCTTTTGACGATGTGAAGAATTGTTGTGTGTTAAGCACAGGAGGGCCTTTGTGGGTGTCAACATTGACCTGATGTATATGCTCACTGGGGGTGGGGTACAAACTGTGGGCATTGAATAGATGTGGAGGCGTATGTGGCCAACTCTGCTATGGAAAAAATGCTAAACTTGTGCTTGCTCAGACTACTGTACTATTATAGTCGTTGTTATAGGGCTGCGCGATTAATTAATTTTAAATAGAAATCGGCTAAAATTTACTTAGGGGGTCAAATGAGTGGCCATTTTTGTCAAAAAAAAAAAAAAAGTTGTAAGAAATGCATAGAACTGTGTTGAAATAATGCTAATACATTTGTGCACAGACTACTGATATTATTTGACAGTGGAAGCTCTATTTTCAGAAATATTAGATTTTGAATAGCACGTGTATGTGAAAACTTTTGCTGGTGGACAGACGTGACATTACACATGATGATCTGGTCAGTACCAGTACTTTGATTGATTAATTTGATTTGATTTGTTTATTTCGAGCATTCACAGAATATATACAAATTCAAAATTAAAAAAAAAAAAAAAATCAATCATTTATACTCGAAAAGGAGTGGGAAGAAGAAAAACTTATTTAATCCCACCCCTATTCTCATCTTCAAATAACTGAATAAAATAACTTTTAAATACTCACTCCTGTCCTTTGACTTCGAGCCAGAACAATGAACAAAATGGAACAAAATAGGCCTAAACCAAATTAGAATAAACTCATTTGACAGCATTTACATTGCATAACCAAAATGTGTGTAAAAAAAAAAGAAATAAAATAAAAACAAAGTACTCTTTATTAGTAATAAACTTATATACTTACTATTGCTAATTCTCCTCTTATTCCTAAATGTTAGTATTGTGGATCTAAAACAATAACAGCTGACACAAAAACACAAAATGTGGCAGTGGACGGATGTGACATGGTTGTTACAGATCCCATCATACTGATGCTCGGCAGCCATGTCACCGTTTCCACAAATGATCCCTGTGCAAAAACTAGGATCAGAATTATTTATTGTATAGTTTATCATCATACTAAAGAGGAAATAACAATATAGAATTGTTATTTCTTCATAAAAACGCTTATTATTAGAAAACTGCTGATTTAAAAAGTGACGTGTGACATTCTTAATGTATGTATTGGCGTAACATAAGCAGGATGGATCAGCACCATACTCCATATTGCAACCTGTAAAAATAAAATGTGATATGTAGGATAGAATCTTGTAAGAAAAATTGGGGAATCTAAAAGAATAGAAGATTTGTTTTTCAGGTAAATTCAGTTCAAATATAACTTGGCCATCTGTGACATGAAAATATAGCATTAATTGTGATGAAATTGGACATTTTTGAGCTGAAAACATAGTTCATATGACCATCAACATGTTGCAACAGAACTGAAATCCTGTAAATTTGCAGAACTTGCATTTACCAACACAAAGTTCCTTTGGGGATTCACTTATATTGATTTCTTATGCACAAAGACATAAATAAGACCTCTAAGCAAATTTTAGCCAAAATCAGATTTTTTAATTAGGACAATTTTTAAAAAAGGGAAATCATTAAATGGATTTCATCTCACTTGTGTCTTCGGGCTACTGTAGGCTCCTCCTCCTAACTGTGAGAGCGGTCTTTCACTGACATCCATGTAATGTCAGCCATGTATCGCGTATTATATCATATCGCATCGTATCGTGAAGTATCCTGAGATTCCCAGCCCTACTAGTAATGTTGTGAAGAATAAAAAACTAAGCAAAGAATTTATCTCCGAAGTTAATGGGTTAATTTTTTGTGTGTCTCCAACTTGTTTTTGCGTATTCTTACTGACAAATACACAAATGCAGGTGAAAACATAACCATCTCAGTGGACATAATCAAAATAGCAACAGAACAGAAATGAGGATAAATTTAGCCGCTCAAAAGAAACCCCAAAGTGATGCCCGTTTAGTGTGATTTCAGTCAACTGATTATATGTGACCTCTCTTTAATCAGGTAATTTCCACTGGGATTAAAGTCTAATTTTCAAGGGAGACCCAGGCACAGAAAAGTGATTTTAATTTAAGATTTAATTTAATCAAGTCATTCAGATTAGAAGTGTTTGATGCAGTTTGAAGCTGCCCTTTTGTTCAGGTGAAGGGCAAAAAAATCTGGTGCAGGGAAAAAGAAAAAACAGCACAGTAATGAGAATGAGTAAGAAAAACGTGAAAAAAAACAAAGTCAAAAATGTTAGCGTGCTTTTTTTTTTTTTACATGGAGCTCGCTGGAATTAAAAAAATTTTGCATTAATATCAGTGCTCACCAAGTCTTGATTATGTGGGTGTTGTTCACTTGGATTTACCGTTTTGATTAGGATGCAATATTTTGTTTTTGCTCGGCACACACACTGGATCTACAAATGCACAAAACAGGAATAATATTGTTAAAATTACACTGACTTCTCTTAAGACGTTTCAGTTGTTCATATTTGTTCAGATTATTAAATTTTTTTATGAAAGAATAGTTCGTAAATGTAAACCTTTTCATATAATTTTCCTTCTTTTAATACTAAAACAAGGAGAAAAATTTGGAATCGTCATTATTTATATGTTATTATGATATTATTTTACTGGTCCGATCCACTTGAGATCTAATTGGTCTGTATGTGGAACCTGAACTGAAATGGTTTAGACATCCTTGATTGTTGATATCTTCAGTGGAATTTTTGTATTTCACAAATTCATCCCGTGGGCCAGAATGGAAATGGTATGTTTGACACCAATTACACTGGTCAACAACAAATTTATCATTTAAGTTTTTTGAGCTGATTTAGGATCATTTTGGTGTGCTGAATCCAAAAATCACATTCATTTTGCTCAATCAGGTCAACTTTCTGAACTATGCTACATATTGGCTTTTTAACATTTTTGCTTACATTTATGGGCATTTTCACATCATATGATACAAAATTCTTTCATATTTCTTGCAATAAACGAGTTCTGAAGATTTTACTTTTGCCAATTTATGATTAATGTTTTTTTTTAATATTACAGGTGAATGAAATGGCTTCGACTAGAAGATCTTGCAAAAATAAGCCTGACATATTCTGCTACATCTGTGGTGAATACATAATAAATAATAAATACATCCTTTTAGAAAATGATTTTTTTTTTTTTCTCTTAAAACCTATTTTGGGTGAGAAATATATAAAAAATCAACTGATAAAGTCACAAAAATGTAATCAATTTTGTGAGAAGATCAAATTTTTCAAAATCAAATGAGCAAAAAAAACCTGACCTGATTGAGAAAAACAGATGTCCTTTTTGGATTTAGCGGTGCAAAATGGTCCTAATTCAGTTGAAAAAACCTAGACAACTTGCAAAAAACTTTTTATTGTAACCCAGTGTTATCTTATTACATATAATATTGTTCTATACAGATTTAATAAATCATTAATGTTGGATGAACCTTAAGTGATTTAATGCCTACTGCTAACCTGAGGCAGAAAACATAAAAGTTCATATTTCAGTAGATGGAGGAGTTGATGATTGTTTACTACATAGTTCCAGAAAAACAAAGTTCTGAAGATTTTACTTTTGCCAATTTATGATGAATGTTTTTTTTAATATTACAGGTGAATGAAATGGCTTCGACTAGAAGATCTCGGAAAAATAAGCCTGACGTATTCTGCTACATTTGCGGTGAATACACCATTGTACCTAACAGGAATCAAGTCACAAGTTTCATAAAGTGTGCTTTCCAATCTTATTTTGGTATTAAACTTGGTGACCAAGATAAAGTTTACAAAAATGTAATCAATTTTGTGAGAAGATCAAATTTTTCAAAATCAAATGAGCAAAAAAACCTGACCTGATTGAGAAAAACATGTCATTTTTGGATTTAGCGGTGCATAATGGTCCTAATTCAGTTGAAAAAACCTAGACAACTTGCAAAAAATATTTTTTTGTTACCCAGTGATATATACATGTACTGATAGGATTAGTGGATCAACAGGTATTAAACAGTTCAGATCAGCAGGTATTACATGGTGAAAGTGTTTTTTTTTTTTTCTGAAGAAAAGCCTGGGGTTTAAGGCGTTATCTGCCTTTTGTAATCAGTGTTTCACATACAAATATGTGGGCTGGTGTTTGTTGGTCCGTGCTGTGTGTTGGAGCTAAAAGATGGTAGAGGAGAATACACAGAGGAGGTGTGGATGGAAGGAGTGAGCAGTATTCATAGTTTGGGAATGACTTGGAGGAATGCAGCAGAGATGAAAGCTGTTCATCTCAAACACCGCTGCACTCTTACCTTTTTTTTTGTCCGCTGATACCGTCGCAATCAAGTTTGTGTCACCTTGAAAAGTTGATGGAATCGACTTTAACGTCCACAGCTCCCTGATACTGTTGTTTACGGTGCTACTGCGGTGTCGAAACCTGGACATCGGATGGTGTTCGATTAGCTACGAAATCAGAATTGGAATTTGTCTTTCAAGTATCACACACACACGCGCACACACATCTATTTAAGAAAAGTTCAAGCCTCAGTTGTTTATTATTTCATGTGATGCCTTTTTTTTTTATGACGCAAGTTCACTAGAAACAGGAAGAGATGGTAGAAAGGAGCATATTTAATAAAAGATATCATGAAGCAGTGTATTCCTGTTGGGAAATTAGGTTGCTGCAGCAGCATAAATAATACAGTTCAACAAGGTAAAATACATAGAATATAAGCTCCATATAATATAAAAAATGCAGAGAAGGAGTTTTAAAGCGTAGATGTAGGAGATGATTGTTTCAAAGTGTAATCAGGGCTTGTGCGATTTTCTATTCAGGTCATTTCATATTCGTGTTATGGGGTGGAAGTATCAGTCACTGTCAGGAGTACTGGGAGGAACTAGAACTATGTTTTTTACTCAAACTAAGAACTAGTTAATCAGTGGTTCAAAGTAAAAGGTTTAATTTTTATTTATTTCCAACGTGCAAAGAAACAAAATAAAACAAAACAAAGCAAAATGAGACAAAAACAGAAGAACATTTAAAGGTACAGAATCTATCTTCAAGTACATACAGTCTGAATTTTGCATGGTTGAAAAGGAGTAGGAAGAAGTATAAACTTATTAGGGATGCACCGATGCTGATACCAGTATTGGACATCAGAAATTCAACAATTTTCTTCAGTAGTTACCACACAGGGCCAGATTAACACTTCATTGTACCCTGGGCAACAATATTCAAGGGCCCCATCATCACAACCCCAGGATGTCCCTCTACTTTTTTAATTTTCGTTTGGTGCTCCCACTTAGCTGCTTCTCCATGTTTGCAATGTTTTGATTCGCGTACGTCGCGTAGTTCTTGACGTCTCACATCCCGCTCAGTGCACGCACGTTGATTTGCGTCACCGCTGATTCGCTTTTTGGACTGACCAATGAGGAGAGGGTCTCAGCTCACAGTCACAGACAGCAGGAGCAGGGTTTCTGTGCAGTGCAATGGCTCCGGGCAGCAGACAGTTTCATTTATAAGCAAAAGATAACCAGATATTTTCGTTATGCCTGAGCTACCCAGGGCCCTTCAGAGGTCGCGGGCCCCTGGGCAATTGCCCAGTTGCCCATATGGTTAATCCGGGCTTGTTACCACGTATTTATCAGTTCAACATTATCCATAAACAAACAGCCCTAAATACTGTACCTCACATGGTTGACTGTACTATTTTTATCTTTACTACCATCCTGTAGTCGGAGCAGAAGTGAAAAGATGGTGATTTTCTCCGTATTTGACTGAATATTACTCATTTATTCCTGTTTTTATCTACTTTTCATGGTGTTTTTTTTAATTCAGTCTCTTTAGTTGACTCCTCCATATTTGTTTCTCATTTATGTCCTGGTTAATAAAGCCTGAAGACCTTTCTAACAAGTTTTCTCGTGCGATTTCTATAATTTCAATTATGCTGCTTTTTTAAAAATTATTTTTCTGTTAACCCTTAAAGATCTAGAACCATTTTCTTCTAAATTTAACCTTTATTTAGTAATTTATCACCATTTATATAATATTATCCGCTACATTTTGTGTTTTTCAGAGAAAACAGTTATTTTCTTCTATCTGATTTACTGATTGTGTAGATGTTCATGAAAGCTTAGAATAGGTTCAAAGGTTATCATTTCAGAAAACTGAAGAAAAAAAAAAAAGACTTTTTAACCCTTTCACAACGGCAGTCTCTCTGGTGTGGCATTCCGCACTTTACAGCATTCACATGACTGTAACTCCTGAATCGTTTGCTCTATCCACAAAATTCAAACAGCATCGGAAAGCTGAGATCCTGAGCTTTCTGACACTAAATAACACTTTACATCAGCAGTGTGGGACTCTGTTACAAGTAGAAAGGAACTGTTTCAGAGACTTCCACATAGGCTGAAAAATGAATAGAAATAGCAAAAAATACGAAGCCATAATAAGGATACTGAATGTTCAAGACCAAAAAGCATGCTTGAGCAGATGTAAAACAGTTGAAAGTTTATTTCTGAAATCTCAAAAAGTTTCATTATGAACATTTACAGTTGTTTCTGATAACACATATCGATGGCCAGAATACAAAACCTACAATCTTAAAAAAAAAATCACTTTTTTCAGGAAACAAAAAAAATGTCTAGTTTCATTATAGTATGGTCTTTGTTAAATATATCCAAGCATATTCTACTGTTCTCAGACTCTCTTTCTATATTATGTGTTAACATATCATCCTTGTTCTCACCATTTAATGTGAAAACTCAAAATCTAAAAATTTGCAGATAGGAGGTTTTGTTTTTTGGCCATCGATATGCTAAAAACATACAGTTTTAAGCATTTATTATTAAAATAAGGATAATTAATAGCCAGATATTAAAAGCTAAATTCTTCCTGAAATCAAAAGTGTGAACAAATTGGCAAAAAAAAGACATTTTGTGACACTTCTACTGCAAAGAAAACATGAATACACCTTGGCAGCCTTTTATAATGGCAGTCTTAAAAGGGTTAAGCCAAATATATCATGAACTGAACACAAAAACCAAGCACCTACAACTGCTGTTATTTGTCAAACTCCATGGGTTTTACTGGTGAATCAATGTTGTAGAAGATGACTGTGTTTCTACGTTCACTACAGAGCCTCTGAACGTCCAAATGGGTCATATCTGATAACCATGAAAAGATGATAAACTGCATTTTATCTGAATTATTTACATGTATTGATACAGATAGCGGTTCAGAGGTTCAGACCATTTTCGATCAGTAAATGTCTAGTTTTATTATAGTATGGTCTTTGTTAAAGATATCCAAGCATATTCTACTGTTCTCAGACTCTCTTTCTATATTATGTGTTAACATATCATCCTTGTTCTCACCATTTAATGTGAAAACTCAAAATCTAAACATTTGCAGATAGGAGGTTTTGTTTTTTTGGCCATCGATATGCTAAAAACATACAGTTTTAAGCATTTATTATTAAAATAAGGATAATTAATCGCCAGATATTAAAAGCTAAGTTCTTCCTGAAATCAAAAGTGTGAACAAATTGGCAAAAAAAAGACATTTTGTGACACTTCTACTGCAAAGAAAACATGAATACACCTTGGTGGCCTTTTATAATGGCAATCGTACAAGGGTTAAGCCAAATATATCATGAACTGAACACAAAAACAAGCACCTACAACTGCTGTTATTTGTCAAACTCCATGGGTTTTACTGGTGAATCAATGTTGTAGAAGATGACTGTGTTTCTACGTTCACTACAGAGCCTCTGAATGTCCAAATGGGTCATATCTGATAACCATGAAAAGATGATAAACTGCATTTTATCTGAATTATTTACATGTATTGATACAGATAGCGGTTCAGAGGTTCAGACCATTTTCGATCAGTAGATGTTTTTGGTCGCCTGTGGCTGTTTAGGTCTTTGACGGTTAAAGTGGATATCAGTACCTAAAAATAAAGTAACTCGACTTGAAAAACTCCTCTTAATGGTTGTGCTCAAGCATTGGAAACCATGTAAACAGAACTTGGTTGGAAGGAGACGTCTTTACAACAAACAGTGATGGATAAGTCCATAGTTACTCAACTCACCACTAATCCTTCCCTGTAAGACACGCCTCAGGTCATAACAGATCGAGGATAACATATTTCATGTGCGTACCACCAAACAAAGTGTCCTGCTGAACATAGCCATTTCTCTAAGTTTTTTTTTTTTTTTTTTTTTGCAATAAATCCGTTCCAAACAGATGTTGACACCAAATGCACACTGCAGTTGGGAAACAAGCCAAGCAGAAAGAAGCAGACAGGATGACACACTCTAGACTTTGTTTTCCACCAGAATGTGACTCCCCTCCTCCTCAGGCTGTATCTCTGGAGACCTGTTGGTATGGAAGAGAAGTTAAAAGACAGCTAAATGTCTCGGCTTCCCTTGACAAATTCAGTGGGACAGTAGTGCTGCGTGGGGTGAAATACAAGGAACGCCTTGTCGCCTCAACCGGTACAGGAAAGAGCCAGAACTATATCAGTCTTTGTACTTCTTGCTCTCTTTCTTGTTCACCTTAGTTGCACTTGTGGTGTGACACCTGAAGACTCTGCATAAATATGACAGCAACTCTTTGTAAACTAAAACAGAATTACATCTTAAGTGAAGGATGTTACAGGTAAGATGCAGTACAGGGTGGGGAAGCAAAATTTACAATATTTTGAGGCAGGGATTGAAAGACAGTGTATGACCAATTAGTTTATTGAAAGTCATGAGAATTTATTTGCCACAAGAAAATTTCCATAATAGAAAATGTTTTTATTCTATGTGTCCTCCTCCTTTCTCAATAACTGCCTTCACACGCTTCCTGAAACTTGCGCAAGTGTTCCTCAAATATTCGGGTGACAACTTCTCCCATTCTTCTTTAATAGTATCTTTCAGAAAGTCGACATTGCTGTGTGATGTTCTATTGGTAGCATGTTCTAAAACGCCCCAAATAGCAGAATCCAGAGGGTTTAGATCTGGGCTAGAAGGCGGCCATAAACATGATTCCCAAAAATTGCTAAAGTTGGATTTGTTGCTGTTGTCAACAAGTGTTTTGGTGTTCTTGTGTAAGATTTGAACTTCAAATCATATTTTACTGCATTTCTAACGGTCTTGTTGTCTACCTCAAGTTCAATTGCCATTTTACTCATGGATTTGGTTGGATCCTTTAGGATTTTGGATTTGAGAGCTTTAATAAAAGCTTTGGTACGTTTTTTGTTGCTTCCTCCACTTCCAGACTTTCTGGTAATAGTTTTGCTCTTAGTCATTCTCTTCTTTACATTATAAACAGTCTTTATGGACACTCCAACTATTTTTGAAATCTCCTTCGGTGTGACGAGTGCATTCAGCAAATCACACACTCTTTGACGTTTGCTTTCCTGATTACTCATATGGGCAAAAGTTTCTGAAAAGGTATGGATAATAGTGTTAGGTATGATTATGACATCAATATATGTTTGGCTTCAAAACAATTGACGTAGTGCCTGCTGAGAAAAAACAACTAAATGTTCATTGTAAATTTTGCTTCCCCACCCTGTAGAAATGTTTCCTATGCTTAACCAACAGTAGTCGATTTAGTCACAGTTGTCATTTAGTCAAATAACTGAGGCCGTATTTTCCATTTTCCTGCCATGAATTTGTTATTCTGCAGCGTCAGAACCAGACACATCTGCCCGATTAGTCTGGCACTGGTCCCATTCAGACTGATTTCACTGAGCTGAACTGGGAGCCAATCATGACCATTTGTCTGATATCGGGCAGGTCAGATGTGGTTTGATACAATAACAAGCTGCTGCCTGTCCAGGACTGAATTTAGTTTCTGACTGTTGCTCTGATTTATTGGAAGTCTGTCCAGTTTGATCAAAAGACATTTTGGCCTGAGTTTGAGAGACCCCAGACTAATTCACATTTAAGAATTAATCTGAAAGAGTAGGTCTAGCATTGTCAGGCTAGTTATTCTGTAGATTAACCCATGAAGACCTAGTGCTACTTTTGTGGCAGTTCCCACATGAATTTTTCTTTCTATTTTAACCCTTCTTAAGTGATTTATCACCATTTATTAGAATATTGTGCTGTCTATTTTATGTTTTTTTCAGTTGAAATTATGTATTTTCCTAGATTTAATTCACTGATCATGCAGATCAGGGGTGTCAAACTCATTTTAGTTCAGGGGCCACATACAGCCTAATACGATATAAAGTGGGCCGGACCAGTGAAATAATATAAATAATAGGATAACTTCTGAGTGAAAGAAGGAAAATTCTGTAATGAAATTTTACATCTACTAATTGTACTTGAACATAACATGAACAAATATGAACAACCTGTAAATATTAAGAAAAATAAGTGCAATGTTAACAATATTCCACGTTAGTTTATCATTTATACACGTGAATCACAACTTAGAGATCTCAGTGGATCTACAAATACACAAAACATTTAATAACAGGGAGAATATTATTAAAATTCCACACACTTCTCTTGAGAGATTTCAGATATTCACATTTTTTGTAAAAGGCTAGACTGTAAATGTAAATATTCTTGTGTAATGTAACTTTTTTTTACACTAAAACAAAGAGAAAAATTTGCAGTTTTCATTATTAATAGGTTATTATGATAGTATTTTACTGGTCTGATCATTTTTAGACTGAATTGACCTTAAATGATTTTAACATCCTTGATTGTTCATAACTTCAGTGTCATTTTTGCATTTCAAAAATTCATCCAAGGGGCCGGAATGGAACCTTTAGCGGGCCAAATTTGGCCCCCGGGCCACATGTTTGACACTTGTGATGTAGATGTTCATAAAAACTCAGAGTAAATTCAAAGGTCATTATATCAAAACAATGAAAATTGAAGAAAAAAGTGATTTATTCAGCAAAATATATCATTAAATTGGCATAAACCCAGTATCTCCATCCACTGTCATTAATCCAACTATATGGGTTTTACTGTGGTGAATCAATGCTGTAGAAGATGACGGTGTTTCCACATTAACTACAGAGCCTCTGAACGTCCAAATGGGTCATATCTGATGACCATGAAAAGATGACCAACTGCCCTTTACATCAATTATTTACATGCATTGAGAGGATTAGTGGATCAATATTAAACATTTTAGATCAGTAGATGCTTTTGGTTAGCGGTGGTTGGTTGGGTCTTTATGGCTAAACACTTAGCATGGGTTGCGCCTAATGAGATATTTTCAGTCTGAAGACCTATTTGCACAGAACTAGTGTAACCTATGGAGCCATGGTGATTCAGAAATTATCCCATGGTACCTGAGTTTCATGCGTGGCATTCCCACAGAATAGTCTGTTTTTCATGTGAATTTGCTGACATCATTCTGTAGTTCCGATGTTAAGGGCAGGTTTTCCACTTACAGATACCTGTTGAAATGCAGACAAATGTTCTTGCTGTAGCGGCCATGTTTATCATCCATCTCATCATGTTTTGAGTTTTTTATTGTAGTTTTTGATTGATTGAAAGTAAAGAACAAATACAAGCAGAAGCCAAAACTTAAAGACGTCATTTCAGACTGGTTAGTATGAGTCTTTGTGATTATGCATTTTAAGGTGTTTTTTGACTAATTTAGGGATGAACTATGATTTTTGTTGATGTGTTATGATGAATTATTATATAGATACAGGGTGGGGAAGCAAAATTTACAATATTTTGAGGCAGGGATTGAAAGACAGTGTATGACCAATTAGTTTATTGAAAGTCATGAGAATTTATTTGCCACAAGAAAATTGACATAATAGAAAATGTTTTTATTCTATGTGTCCTCCTTCTTTCTCAATAACTGCCTTCACACGCTTCCTGAAACTTGCGCAAGTGTTCCTCAAATATTCGGGTGACAACTTCTCCCATTCTTCTTTAACAGTGTCTTCCAGACTTTCTGGTAATAGTTTTGCTCATAGTCATTCTCTTCTTTCCATTATAAACAGTCTTTATGGACACTCCAACTATTTTTGAAATCTCCTTTGGTGTGACGAGTGCATTCAGCAAATCACACACTCTTTGACGTTTGCTTTCCTGATTACTCATATGGGCAAAAGTTTCTAAAAAGGTATGGATAATAGTGTTAGGTATGATTATGACATCAATATATGTTTGGTTTCAAATCAATTGAGGTAGTGCCTGCTGAGAAAAAACAACTAAATGTTCATTGTAAATGTTGCTTCCCCACCCTGTATATTATGTTAGATGTGTTCTTGTAGATTAGGGTTGTCAAACATATGGCCCGCAGGCCAAAACAGGCCTTCCAAAGGGTTCAATCTTGCAAAATTGAATTGATCATAAAGTTAAATTCTGTATTTTTCATTCCCAGATCCCTAAATGTTTGTGTATTTGTAGATCCACTGTGATATCTAAGTTTTAATGTACATGTGTAAATGATAAGCTGAGGCATAATACTGATAAAATTGCACTTTTTTTTGTTTTTTTTATAAATTTCAAGTTGTTCATGAAAGTTCAGATTATTCACATTTTTAAACTGTCATTTAATTTTACATTAAAACAAAGTGAAAACATTGGAGTTGTCATTATTTCTAAATTATTATACTATTATTGTACTGGTGCAGCCCAGCAGAGCTCATATTGGGCTGAACGTGGCCACTGAACTAAAATGAGTTTGTAGATGAAAGCTGAAACACAACATAATCTGTACTTTGCCGCTGCGGATCTCCTCTCACTATCATATAATAGTTAATCACACTCTGGTTTTACTGCTTTGTGTTTTCACGGACCAGTAAATTACTTTCCTGTCAGGCTCAAGTTGCAGGGAGTGACTGACAGTACCTTGGGCATATTGACACAGGAGACAGGAGAGTTCAGTCAAGCCCGAGCTTTTAATCCCATCTACGCATCCTTCAGGACGATTCCTTAAGACCTGTGGTGATTTCCAGCATGCCAATGGAAGCCTGGACACTCGCCAAGTTATCGACGCTTGACCCCTCCTGTATCGAGCACCGAGGTTACTCATAACCCCTGCTCGTCTTTCATTATTGAGATGTGAATGAGGAAGGTCAAGAGGTGGCTCTCATCGATCGGTCAACACAGGAATATTTGATTGTTGCTCGGCAGCTCTGCCAACACGCTTAGCTTTGCGGGGGCGAAGGTGGCCATTTTGAATCTAAAGAAGGGGATAGGTGAAGCTTTGGGACGCCCGCTTAACCCATAAAGACCCAGGACGACTTTCAGATCAGTTCGCGAATGAATTTTTCTCTCTTTTTAACCTTTCCTAAGTGATTTATCACCATTTACTATAAAATTATCCTCTGAACTGTGCATGTTTCACTGTAAATCATGTATTTTCCTATATTTAATTTAGACGTTCACGAAAACTCAGAGTAAATTCAAAGGTTAGTTTATCAAAATGAAGAAAACTGAATTAAAAAAAAGTGACTTTTTCAGTCAAATCTATCATTAACTGAACAGAAACCCAGTGTCTCCGTCCACTGTCATTAGCTGGGTTTCTATTACAGTTTTCCACAAAATAAAAGCGATATTTCTACAATTTCAACAAAGTATAATTGCTACTTGTAGGTGTTTCTATTGAAGAGTGTTTGGCTTCTGATGCGTGATTCTAGTCAAGTCCCGTCTACCCGCCTTGCGATATGTTGTAGTTCTTGCAGAGAGATGGGTGGGGGTCAGTGTGTATCTCACAATTTTACTCCGCAGATGCGCTTGATCCTTATTTAAAGTCCTTATTTATGGCAGCAGCCACGTATAATGGATTTCTGGGAGAGAATTGTACAGAATTCACCAACGACTTGTGGATCCAGAATTTCCGAATGACCCGGGCCACATTAAATGAACTGTCATCTTATTGAACCTCTCGTGGCACCAGACTTGTCATGCCTGTGACTAGTGAAAATGCGTAAAATGGGTTTCCATTACCCTTTTGCGAAATTCTTCTATATCGAAACGTCTCAAAAACTGCCTCATGATAGTGTAAGTTGCGATCTTTGACAGTTTTTTCAACGTTTCAGTGTTTCCATTCCCAGTTTTCTATTGCGCAATTTACAGTTTGCGCGTTTCTGAGGGTAATGGAAACCCAGCTAATGATCCAACTCCATGGGTTTTACTGGTGAATCAATGTTATAGAAGATGACGGCGTTTTCACGTTCACTACGAAGCCTCTGAACGTCTGAATGGCTCATATCAGATGACCATGAAAAGATGACAAACTAAATTTTATCTGAATTATTTACATGTATTGATACGGATAGTGATTCCGAAGTTCTGACCATTTCTGATCGGTAGATGCTTTTGGCCACCTGTGGATGTTTAGGTCTTTGACCGTTAACCCTTTCATGCATACTGGTCACTACAGTGGACAGCTATTCTACAGAAGTTCTCTTGTTTATTTATGGATTTTGTTGTTTTAGTTCCATATCAGTCAACACATTGGACGCTCACGCATCATCTCACACTCTGCAATTCATACCATTACTGTAACTTTGCTGTTCTTGATAAACCTGATCTGCAGTAACATGTTTAAGTGTAAATCAAATGCTTGTTATTAGACTGTAATTAATGTGATTTTTTTTAAAACAAAAATTGTTGTTTTTTTGTATATTATCTCCATGAAGTGAGTATTGACTAGTATTAGAGTATGATAAAATGTGAGAAAACATCAGATTAACAGCATTACAAATGTTTTTATTTCACAGATTTCACACAGTATATCAGTAAATACGTGTTTCTTTGCTTCAAAAATTAAACGCCTAGTGTCCAGGTGTAACTCCATGAAACACAGGTTCATTTTTTTTTTTTCAATCGCATTGTTTTTTTAATGCCTAAAGAGGATTAAAAACACTAAGGACAATTCTCGTAATTCATGCATGCATCAGTACCTAAAAATAAAGTAACTCGACTTGAAAAACTCCTCTTAATGGTCCTGCTCAAGCATTGGAAACCATGTAAACAGAACTTGGTTTGAAGGAGACATCTTTACAACAAACAGTGATGGATAAGTCCATAGTTACTCAACTTACCACTAATCCTTACCACAAATTGCATTTTACACCAATTATTTACATGTGTTGATAGGATTAGTGGATCAACAGGTATTCGACAGTTTACATCAGTAGATGGTTTTGTTCACCAGTGGATGTTTGGGTCTTTAAGGGTTAAACAACCTGCAACTACAGATTATTATTGTGCCTCAAGGATGATCGAACAGCTGTTGTAAAAAGAGGTTTATTTATGATGAAAGTCTTGTCTATGATGAAATGCCTTTGTCAAGTGAGGGAATTAGCAGCTAAACAACCTGCAAGAAGCAAAGCACTGTGGGTAACTATTAGTGAGGCAATGCGGTTTTAGGCTTTGAAAAGGAAAGAGCTGGAAGCACATACTGGCTCAAGTCGGACATTGGAAGTTACCATGGTGACAGCGACTGGAAATGAAAAATCTGTGCTTAAAGGCAGGCCTTGGTGTGTGTGTTTGGAAAGAGAGCGAGATGGCGAGGGGGGACCAGCGATACAGTGTGTAGATTATAAATACAGCAAACGGTGCGCTATTGGATTGTCGGTGTGAGCAGTTTTGTATTCTTTGTTCAGACAAGCTTTTCAGAATTTCTTCCAATTTTCCAAAATAGAGATTGAATAACAGTCCGAGGAAAGGATTAGAATCTTTTTGTTGTGGATGTGCGGTGCATGCAGCCACATAAGCTCCCTAAAGCACTCCTTTGACTCAAACCAGCAGCAGACGATGCTCTTTGTTCGTAACAAACGGGACTCAATGCCTGGAGAAGTCGAGCCAGTGGCATTTGTGCCGCTCTCTTTCTGTTCCCTATGCATTTCTGTGAAGGGCCGCGCAGCAGTGTCACCACCGGGTATCTGGCTGAAGAATCTGATGCCTGCAAAGATGCTCTCGAGATGGATTTAGCATCTCAGCAGGAGCGGTTGAAAAGGCTAACCCTCATCAGCATTCATTTGGGCCTGTCACCGGAATATTCCAGGATGGAGTCCTTTTATATTGAAGGTAGAATCTAGCGAGAATGTGCATGTCGGTGCATGTTCGCATGTGCACTAGGCCGCTGTACTCATACAGTTTTTCAATTTCGACACAGACTCAGACGTGTGCGCGCAGATTCACACAACCGTCCGAAATCTTCCTTTACACCTTGTCAAATTATCGTTTTTCTTCAGTATGTGACACATTAATATTCATATGACTGTGGTTGCATAAAAATATGGCCCAATCCTCACTTTTACACGTTTCCCCCGCCGCGGAATGAGGCTTAGCCTAAAATGGGCCTACAGGCTGAATGTCCCAGGGGCCTCTGCCGGAAGATAAATCAAGCGTCACGAGGAAGATAGGGAGCAGCATCATTTGTTGGCAAGAAGAGAAAAAAAAAAATTCATCCTGGAAATCGTAAATCATTAGACGGGCAGGCCCCTGTGAATACGCCTCACCCACCAAACAAATCGATTCGTGAAGTTATTGCACATTTCAATCCTCCCTCCTGCTTCCGTACAGGCACCTGGAGAGACACTGTGGGCGTTATGATTTGCACGGACAGGCACGGGAAGATTTAAGGTTTCTTGGTTTTTGACGGGTATCACAGATATTTAATTATCACGTTTTCTTTTATTTATTTATCTGCTTTAAACAGAGGGGATTTAGTTTGACAAAATGCGCTATTAGACTTCTGTGGTGCAAATCAGTGTCGGCAGGTTAGAGTCATGATGTGGGTGAGTGGTGTGGGAGTGAAAGCCCTCGACCAATCAATTCCTCTCAGGGCAACAGATTTCAAATCATCTTAATAAACTATTGTGCTGAAGGAAATAACTTCTCTTTTACCCATTTTGACTTGGTAATGATGCATCTGTGAATATTGCCTGAGCTGACCTCCTGCTTTGTAACAATATTCACAATTGTATCAGTTTCCAGGAGGAATTACCGAGGCCGATAATGCGAAGCTCTGTGAGAAATTGCACTTACTGATCAGAACGGAGGCGGAGAAACAGCCGTGGGAAATGTTCGGCCAGTCAAGTAAATGTTATCTTACGAGCCGCCACAAATTGTATTGTTGAGTCGTCATTGTTCGTTACGTAAATCCCCACTGACTGGAGTCGGGGGATGAATTGACAGGAGCGTGAACCGCTGCTTTAATTAGTCACGTCATCACCGTTGTACATATGAATTAAATATACATATCAACATGTATGATGACATGATTTACACAGAACTCAGCTTAATAGGCCTTTCTGTACGTGTAACCGGAGGGTAAAGCAGTGATGACGACAATGAGGATCATTTGGATGCAACATGACTCCACAGCGCTTTAGTGAACATCCTCTTCATTCACATTTTAGAAGAAAGGAAATGCAGATCTAATATTTATTTGCCTTTCAATACCGTCTGCAGTCTGAGAAAGAAAAAGAACAAAACTAAACTCACAACGAAGCTTAAACAGAACATTCAATTGCATATTCTTTCTCAAATTCTTTTTTTTTTTTTTTTTTTAACTTTTTCTGTATTTTCCCTTATCCTCTGAGGAGTATGTGGCTGAGTTTATCTTTGCCCTTTAGAGTTGCAACTCAGACATTCATGTCTGGGCTCAGAAGACCTTGTGCAGTTAGCCTTAACAGCGAAAATAAACTGTACAGTAAATGAAAGAGTCAACAAATAGCTGTAAAAGTAAGCCTCTATATAAGCTATTGTGTTCCAAAGCATAAAAAAAACCCACTGAACTGCAGTATATGAACTCTAACACTCATCGAAATTAATAACCATACAAGGCCAAACTTTTATTGTATAATTTAAACAATACACTGGCATTATAAACTGTGACTACTTATAAAAGTATTTTACTGGATCAGTATCTTGTTTTTATTTTTTCTAATGTTGGATTTGGAACAGACTGGCTTCCCTCAGCCATCACCAGCATGTGCCAAATTCATACTTTAATGGAATTTCACTGCGCACAGCCAGAAAGATGTCGACAGCATGTGCAGAATCATGGATTGACCTTTCAGGTGGAGAGAGAAATTGCATCACCTAATACCTGTTGTGGCACCAAAATAGATGGATTAATTTCAAAGAGGCTAGCTGAGCAAGTTTGATCTGTCTGCAGCTGGATTACGCCTCCTTCAAAATAACAAGAGCAGGAGCCTCAGTCTGAAACTGCATTGGTTCTCCTCTAAGACACCCATCTATTTATTATCTGCCTACATATAGAAGTATATTCTAGCACATTTGGTGTCGTAAATTCAGCTTTTGTTTATGCAGAGTTAAACACAGTGTATACGCTACACATTCTGCACACTTTGATTTGTAATTTCTTTGCCTGCATTAGCTGGATGTTTCTCCGTGCACTACTGAGGTGAACAAAAGGTGAAGGTAAACATCTACTGATGATGTTAATGCGAAGAATTACTAGTATTTGATCATCATAATAAAATAATTCTTAACAGTACCACACTTTTCACACTCAGTCACCCCATATTTCTGTGCACAATATGGCATATAGTGGAAACTGCTTTGGTACTGCAATCATCAAAAAGTCAAGGACATCAGTCTTTGCAGAATGTTTGCTTGCAGTATGAAAGCAATTATAGTATTCATATGTTGGTCTTTTCATACCTGAGTTCTGCAGCTGAAAAACATGGAAATATTTTTTTTCCCTCCTTGAAAATGGTCAGATGTTTTTGCCACATATTCAGTCTATTCAGTAATGACTCAATCAACCAGAACTGGGTCACAATGTATTCATATGTTAAAAGAGTGATATTTTGCTTTTTTTTAAAAAAAAAAAAATAGAATTATGCATTTTAAAACATTTCCCTGTGGTCTACATAAACTGTAAATGCTATACTTAGGTCTGAATTCTTCATTAATTCAACTCCACAGGTCCATCTTCAACCCTATTTCTGAGTAATGACACCAGAAAGGTCGTTTTGAGCGCTGGCCCTTTAAAGGCACATGACCCCACCCCCTCCAGGTTGTTCGTTGTGCTGTTCTGTCCCATTCAACCAACAACTGAACATTTTAGGTAATCGGCTCAAAGTTTGGACATATTTTCAGTATGGACTACAACCACTGCTGCTGACAAACAATTATGTCGTACTTGGAGAAATGTTCATCAGAAGTCTTGACCTTATATGTGCAAATGTCGTGATGTAACTAGTTATAGATGTAACAAATTAAGCAGGAATTAAAATGGGTTGTAGAAATCCACTCGATTTTATGTTTCAATATCAGATTATACAAGGTGTCCCATAAGTCTCCATACATAGGAGACATAATACATATGGTTCTAACATGTATTTCTTTATATTTCTTCTTTATAGTTCTTCAGCAGTTGAACACATTGAAATGTGTTCCCGACAAAATGGCAGTCATATAGAGTATATTATATAAATAAAAATGGTTTATGTCAAGAAACGTTTATTTTTCCTTTGTATGGAGACTTATGGGACATCCTGTAGATATTATTGAACCTTTTGTGGCTCATTTTGCTGTGTTTATTGTTCCATGTTCTATTTTACCAACTTTTCTTGTTGCTTTATGGAAGTAAATCTGTCTCATCAGATTTTGAATTATAAAAGCTATAGCACTGAATTTTTTTTGCACTGAAATTAAGTATCTGATTTTTTTTTTTTTTTTGGCACTGAAATTAAGTGTCTGAATTTTTTTTTGTCTCTGAATTCAACTATGTTCATAAATTTAGAATTACAAAAATTCCGACGCAAAAAATTCAGATCACACATCCGCGCTGACCGTCTTCCTGCATCTGTGTCACATGACCAACCTAACGTAACTCGATTGGCTGGCTGTCGGTTCGACTTGAGATAGAATCATTGCTTATCCTTGGTGTCCCGGATGTGTGATCTGAATTTTTTGCGTCGGAATTTTTTGCATCAGAATGTTTTTTTATTCTAAATTTATGAAGATAGTAAAATTGAGAGACAAAAAATTCAGATACTTAATTTCAGTGCAAAAAAAAAAAAAAAAATCAGATACTTAATTTCAGTGCAAAAACAATTCAGTGCTAGAAATTCAGTGGCTTTTATAATTCAGAATCTGATGAGACAGATTTACTTCCATATTGCTTTATCGAGTTATGTGTTATGTAAATGTACATGCACTCTGCAGCGCTGTTATTTTCCACCCAGGCTCTAGTTTTCAGCTAGTTTTTGAGAAACAAGCCTTTTCAGGATGGTGGAATTAAAGCAGTATATGAACCTGCGAACGTCACAGGTCTTGTTTTTTTTATATGTTCTTTAGTTGGTGACTCCACTGCTGTTGTGGTACATCTCAAGTGGTCTACCATTAAAACTGTTATTTTCTAATAATAATAACAAAATCAGGTCTTGATCAGCTCTTTCACTGTCAGACATGTGGCTAACGTCATCCAATGTTCAGCCTTTACACTCCCATACATGGTTGCACAGGTACTTACAGTGAGTCAAGAACATATATTACCACTTCTAAACCATGACGAAAATATTTATGACTATGGT
Organism: Sphaeramia orbicularis; assembly: GCF_902148855.1. Lineage (NCBI taxonomy): Eukaryota > Metazoa > Chordata > Actinopteri > Kurtiformes > Apogonidae > Sphaeramia > Sphaeramia orbicularis. Next base: position 30,825,773 of record NC_043974.1, read on the forward strand.
TTCAGCTGATGAAATGACACAGACAATATTAAAATGATTGCTGAATAGCACCCAGCAATTATCAAGTACAGTTTATATTAAATTCCAGCAACACAAACGAAAAAAATGACATAGAGTTGGGGAAAAAATTATTAGACCACCCTTGTTTTCTTCAGTTTCTTGTTCATTTTAATGCCTGGTACAACTAAAGGTACATTTGTTTGGACAAATATAATGATAACAACAAAAATAGCTCATAAGGGTTTAATTTCAGAGCTGATATCTATCCATTTTCCATGGTTTTCTTGATAATAACCAAAATCACTTCGGTTCTTACATCAGTATCTATGGCACTGCACTGACAAAAACAGTGCCTTTTGCTTTCCATGTTTTCTTTTCTGTCTGTTTAAGTCACATGATACACACAGGAGTTAGTACTTGATTGCATAACTATTGTTTTTCATGACTTTTGATGGTCTAATATTTTTCCCGCGACTGTATAGGAATGGAAGGGTGACATCATTCGTGTGGGTTTTAGCCAGGCGTTTCTCAACAATATAAAACAGGTGACGCAACAGGGCGTGACATGGCAACACAAACCAAGAACGTGTTAATAGAGGAAGTAAAGATTTTCAGTAAAATAGCTGATGTAAATGTAATAGGACAAATACATAATCTATAGATGTATTAAAATGACACAACAGTAAAGATGTTCATAAACGTGTGCATATCTGACAGAGAGCCTCGGGTTAATTCAGAATTTTTAGGCTATTGTTATTTAACACAACACCAGCTTTACAAGAGAAATTCTCCTGTTATTCTTACAAAATGTTTACCACAGCCTTCATGGTGTGAGTTAAAAATGCTCTGCTGTCATGAAACTCCTCATGGTTGAGATACCGCTGGGACCAGCAGCCAACCTGACGTAAATACATTCCACCTCGTCATGGGCGTTCATCCCCCGAGGCGAAGACCTTTGTCTCCTCTGACCTCAAATCCACATGTTGTCTGAAAAAGTAGAAGACCAGAAAAACCACTATGATACTACAGATTATAGACGGTTATTGAGAAAATCACACAACTGTAGGATCAAAAGAACAGATGAAAAGTTACTAAACAAACATATACAGTGTAGTGGAGTCCCACAGGGATCTGTAATTGGTCCAGAACTCTTTATAAATATATTAATGCTATTTATGACTGATTTTTTAGAAATTATTTTTGCAGATGATGTACATTTGTTTCGCTCTGGGAGGGATGTAAATGAACTTTTTGTGTTATTGAAATGGAGTTGGAAATACTTAAAAGTAAACTGTGTTTTAATATTAATGATTTAGAATTAGAAATCAATTTGGACTTTAACCCTTTCATGCACAAATTATGAGAACGTTAATCAAAAATTTTTCCTGAGTGTTTTTATTCCTCTTTAGGCATGAAAAAAACTGCGATTGAAAATTTTCTTCTGAAAAATAAAAAATAAATCAATAAATAAAATAAAAATAATTTACAAAAAATTAAAACATGCATAAAAAAAATAATAATGAAAAAAAAAAAAAATCTTCTGAACCTATTTTTCATGAAGTTGCAAAAATATCCACTCAGCTGGACACCACACGTTTAATTTTTGATGCACAGAAACATGTATTTACTGATAAACTGTGTGGAAACTATGGGGAGGGCTTGTGATTCTGGGGGTTTATGCTCAGGAGAGATCTATATAATGTTACCAATTCATGTCAGAAAAGATATGTAGTGTCTTAAAACTGTAATAAAGATATGCGTAAAAAAAAAAAAAAAAAAAAAAAAAGAAAACAACAACAAAACCCATGAATATACAAGAGAACAGCTCTAGAATAGCTGTCCACTGTAGTGACCAGTATGCATGAAAGGGTTAAATTAAAAAAAAGATGCAATGATGATTTTTGAGGTGGAAGTTCCTTGAGGATATGATTGATTATAAACTATTTGTTAATGTGATTACACTTTCTACAGTATATCAAGTTATTTTTAAGCTACAGTACTATGAAACTTACAATAATACAAGTAATATTCAGATAAAAAAATAAAAAAAAATAAATCAAAGCTGCACCAAAACTGTGAGTAGAACTTTTCAATTTAGAAGAGAAATTATAAGTAAAGTTATTTTTTGTACAAAAAAAAGGATAAAAAGTTTATTGCTATTGTTGGGGTTAAATTATGGAACAATAACAATTTATATAAACACGTGTAATGTCTTTGTATCTATTTTATTCAGAACCATTACAAGTAGAGCTGCAGTGATTATTTGACAACTATTACATTAATCTGTGTCTATTTTTCGAATCAAGCACCAGTTTTTTGTTATTTTTTTACGAAGAAAAATCCACCTCCTTAAATGTATATATTTTCTTCTTAAACTTTTAATTTAATCTTTGCATTTTTAGCCAAAACCAGACTTTTAAGGCCCCAGTGTTGGGCTTTGGGAACACTTTCCACCTTAAATAATCAACAACACAAATAAAAATGGTTAGTTTCAGCCCCAGTTACACATGTGACTGCCTGATAATGCAAATTAATCATGGTGCACACAGCTATATATAATTATTTAGATTATCTTAGCGAGTTCAGTCACTATATAATAAACAGACGATGGATTTTGTTCAGATTGTTTTACGTGCAATGATCGAACGCAAGGAAATTCTTTCATTCTGATGAAATTACAAGTATTATGAAGGATTTTTCAGGGTTTTCAGCATGAAATATACTTCAACCCTTACTCTTTTAAAGTATACGTATGGCCGTAGTTACATCACTCAAGGACCAAACAATAATAATAATAATGTGAACTCCCCATGACCTCCGCCGCAAACATTCATCTCTCCCCTGTTTTCATATATTTGACATTGTTGCTGAGTACGTATTATTTAATACACAATTGGCTGGAGGTCAAATATGCTTAAGCCTCTGAATCTGTTTCTTTCCACACTATGTTATTCTAAAGTAACTCCGATGTAAAGTAAGAAGAATGATGAGCGCTAACATCCTCTGTAGGCTTCAGTAACAGGAGTAAATGTACAAACAGAACAAATCAGAGACGGAAAATGTTGTGACCGTTGTTTATATCCGTCTCATCCATCACCATGAGTCATAAACAAGCCCAATCTCTCTTGTCGGTTCCAGAATATAATTTTAGCCATCACCTCTGCGAAAGTACCCACTCGTCCAAACACACATCGCAGCTATAAAAGCATGTGTTGATCACCGTATAAACGAAGCCCCGGAAATAGTAATCCACACACATATATATCGAACTATCTCTGAGGCTAAAACTCCCAAAATGTGTCGTCTTCTTGGAGGAATTTGCACCAGTGTGTGTTTTCTTTTTTCAGCTCGTTGTTCCATTTGGATGAACTGAGGCTTATCTTCCAAATACAATATTAGAGAGAGAGAGAGAGAGAGAGAGAACTGTGTGATGTAAAAATCTTATGAAAGCCACTAATCTGTGTGAATGGCTAAGAGGGATTATGCTTGTCATGAGGGGAAAAAATAAGATCAAGATGCTCTTTTTTTTATTATTATTATTATTATTATTATTATTATTGAGAAATAGCAGTGAATTTATGTAAGCATTGGAAGGAGCTCATGACGGATGATCAATCCCGACCTTTGTTTGACCGTCCGCAGTAAAAACCCTAATTTTCCGTACGTTAAAGATCATTCATGTGGCCGCTTCGTTCATTTCTGCTTAGTTCCACTCATTTAATCCTATTTAAAAAAAAAAGCAATACGGTTGATGTTTTCACCCAATAGCGTTTGTGCGAACAGTCCAACAGCGATGATGTTTTTCTCAGATTTTGAGGCGCGTTGCAAAAGTGCCACCCACTAAGCAGGCGATGCCGGAATGGTTTAATGTGGGCTGCAGTTGTCTCTCTATTATCTGCGACGATTCCCACCTTACGGTCATCTGTTGAATACGTAGGCACATGCATGCAGATGTTCAGCCGTTTTTTTATGCGCCGCGATGCGAGCTTAAGCACTCGAGAACAGCGGAACCCCTTCAGCACTGCACTTTAAATCCTCCACACCCACACTTGGCTATTGTATTTTTGCTGTATATATTCATTCCCCAATCTTTTTTGTCCCCCCCCTCTTCTGCATTGAGCAGCTCTCTCTGTGTTTGGGAAACAAATTGAGTCAAAAAAGGCGACAATCACAGAATTTCACAGGTAGATTCAGCGGCGTTCTTCTGGATAATTGGTTTAACTTGTACATAGGTGGAGGTATAGCGTTCTGTGCCAGTGCGTAGCTTATGTCCGTAGGTTGTTAAAATATGTATGTCATCACTCAGCTGCACAAAAGGTTATTTTTTTTATTCCAAGTGGTTAAGTTTTAAAGCCGCAAACCAAAAGAAAAATCCATAGTGAAAGTTCATCATGGACTATATGCTGTAAATCCAAGTTCACCTTCACCGTTTCTACTCGTATCTGCTGAGATAGTGGGTCAGCAGCCAGAATCACAGTATGTACTCTTTACTATTTGATGCATTAGGCTGGAGTTACTATTTATCAACAAGCAAGCACATTCTCAGAGAAATGCCACATGAAAATGCATTCCTTTTAGGGTAAATATTAACCCTTTCATGCATGAATTATAAGAACCTTTGTCAATATTTTTTTCTTGAGTGTTTTTATTCCTCTTTAGGCATGAAAAAAACAATGCAATTGAATTCTTATTTTTTTTTATGACCCTATTTTTCGTGGAGTTACAAAAATGTCCACTCAGCTGGACACCATGCATTTAATTTTTGAAGCAAAGAAACGTGCATTTAAAACTCATCATCAGAAAGTGATAAACTGTGTGAAAACTATGACATAAAAACATTTTTAAGGAGTAAGTAAGTAAGTAAAGCTTTATTTATATAGCACTTTTTAAAACAATATGTTACAAAGTGCTTCACATAAAGGGGAGATAAATCAAATTAAATCAAAATTTTAAGCCAATTTACAGAAACCCAACAGAATCCTCCAGGAGCAAACGCTTATGACTGGTGACAGTGGCGAGGAAAAACTTCCCTTTAACAGCAGAAACCTCGAGCAGACCCAGACTCCTGAAGGATGGACGTCTGCCTTGGCCAGTTGGGGTTAGAGTGAGAAAGTAAAGGAGGAGAAAAGAGAGAGCGATAGAGATAGAGAGAGACTGGGGGAGAGGGTGGAGGTAGGTGGAGACACATGCACAGATAACCGAACTAGAACATGTATAGAACAGTATAATAAACACTGTCGTAATTATATGGATAAGTGAGTAATGATGATAAAGGTGGAGAGAGGCAGGACCACAGCAGCAGGTCTAGAGATGATCTTAGGAAAACCTGTGAAGATCCAGGGAAAAACCGGTGATGATCCTGGGAAAACCTGTGAGGTGATAAAGCACAGAGACTCCAGGGAAGAAGTCAAGTCAGTAACATGAATTCACTGGGGCGTAAAACAGAAGAGATTTAATGAAATGCTTGTTTATAAAAGTGAGTTTTTAAGAGTCGCTTGAAGGTGTCTGTAGAATCTGATGATCTGATGTGATGGGGAGTGCTAATCATATGTTTTCTCACATTTTTTTCATACTCTAATACTAGTTATTACTCATTTCATGGAGATAATATCCTCCTGAGACCCAGGAAATTGACAATTTTAGCTTTTTTACATTAAGAAATTGTCTTGATTGGAAACTGCATAATGTAACAGTTTTTTCAGATACATTTTAAAAATTATTTTTATTTATTTATTGATTTTTTTCAACAGAATGTCCTTTGCAATGGACAATTTTTTTTTAACTTTATTTATAGAAATTTTCAACATTTATAAAACTTTTCATTTCACAAGTATGACATTTATAATTTCAAGCAATGTATTTGTAATACAAAGATTGACACTAGACATAATAAACAAACAGAACCCAAGGCAAAACAAAACAAAACAAAAGAAAAAAAGAAAAAAAAGGGCAATACAAACAAGACACACATAAAGATAGTCAAGACAGTGCATTCTGATACCATTAAAGGAGGAGAGAAAATAAATAAACAAAACAGGTCAATAACAATATAAACACCTAAAATGTTTTTAAAGTTCCAGGCCAGGCAACATATTCACACAGTGTAAAAGAGGCTCCCATATTTTGTCAAATTTATTGATAGAGTTATTTAGGGTGCACCTAATTTTTTCTAACTTTATATTAAGCATGATGTCTCTAATCCATTGATCGTGTGTTGGTGGTGATGAGTCCTTCCATTTGAAGAGAATGGTACGTCTAGCTAGTAAAGATGCAAAGGCCACAACTTTTTGTAGGTTAACTGAAGGTACTGAGTCATCCGTGCATGAATGGACTATATTTTTTAAGTTAAACTGTCAAACTTTTGTCCCCTACAGAGGACAAAATGCATTGCTGGGTCTCAGGAGGATACGCAAAACAAAAACAAAACTTTTTGTTTTAGAAAACTGTTAATTACAGTCTAATAACAATTAGCAATTGATTTACACTAAAACATGTTACTGCAGATCAGGTTTATCATGAGCAGCAAAGTTACAATAATTGTATGAATTGCAGTGTTTGAGATGATGCATAAGCTCCACTATGTTGGCTGATATGGAACTAAAACAACAAAACCCATGAATAAACAATAGAACAGCTGTAGAATAACTATTCATTGTAATGACCACGGTGCATGAAAGGTTTAAGATTATATATATGTGGAACCGTTCGAAACAAACATTTACAAAGTGCTTCGGCAAAGACAGGGATGATCAAGTTAAAAACAAAAGGATGAAAAGAGGCACATGACACAGCAGATGATGCTAGCACAAAGAGCAAGATAACACTTAAGTAAATATTGAGAGAAAACGAGCGCGGTAAAGCCATCATGAAACGGATAAATAAAAACAGACGGAAGAAAAACAACAGGAATAAAAATTTTGATTTAAATAAATACCAACGAGACAATAACACATACTTACAGTGAAGCGATTAGAATTAACTTCGGTAATTCCCTTGCTATTACTAGTTCTCTAGTTTTTTCATTATTTGTTATTATATATATATATATATATATATATATATATATATATATATATATATATATATATATATTTATATATAATTTGTTATCATTAGTACCATTCAACACATGCACAAATGTAATGTTGCTGCGTTTTACCCATAGGAGTCTAGACACTTACCTGTGCATTACTGATGAAAATGTTTCAAAACGTAATCAATATAACCCTCAAAAACCAAATACCCACCACTGACTACAATCCTGTACTGATCTAAAATATCTAATAACTTTTCAACCTCTAATCCTTTCAATACATGTAAATATTTAAGGTGAAATACTGTTCATCGTCTATTCATGGTTATCAGATATGACCCATTTGGACGTTTCGAGGCTCTTTGGTCATCTTCGGTAACACTGATTTATTTCTAAAACCCATGTACTTTGATAAATGACAGTGGTTGGAGACAGTTTTTATGTTCAGTTAACCCATAGAGACCGAGTGCTTCTTCTGTGGCAGTTTTCAAATGATTTTTCTATCTATTTAATCATTCTTATTTGATTTGTCACCATTTATTGTAGTACTGGCCTCAGGATTTTGTGTTTTTTTTCAGTATAAATCAGGTATTTCTCTGTATTTAATTTAGTGATCGTGAAGATTTTCATCTCAATTCTAAGCAAAAGAATCGTGCTTCACGTTTTTGCCAGAATCGTGCAGCCCTACTGCAATTTGACTTTTTTCACTGTTATTACTTTACTGGTCCGCTCCACCTCAGGTTGTATCGGGCTGAATGTGACCCAAAACGACCTGTTTTATAGCTTGTAGACACTGAAAACATGCATCATCATGTAGGTTTAATTGACCTCAGCTGTCAGATGCACAGAGGCTGCACATTTAGGTTACATTTCTCTTTTTGATTTTATATAAACTGTGTTACCAAACAGTTTTAATCCCACTCACCCAGTCCTCCACAGCGTAGATGTTAGAGTTTTCTCCCTAATCCCAACCTTGGGATTTCTTTTAAGGAACACCAAGCAATTGAAACATAAAAGCTACATCACTCTATAGCAGCCATACAACAGAAAATGTGATACATGTGGTGCTTAACAAGCTTTCTGTGTGAACAATAAGCTTCCACTGGGGGCTTTAAGTGCTTCTAACTAATTCTGTCTGTAAGTGTAAAGAAAGCTCTGCAGTTATTACTGATTCGACTCAGGAGTAACATGTACAGCGCTCAAGGCCACTGCTTCTCTGCATCTTTACAAGTTTTCTTCAGGTTTTCACGGAAGCTTTAAGGGCTGTTTTTTTTTTTTTTTTTTCGTGCAGTGCCAGAAACAGGCTGAATGAGAAAAGATGGATGCTGCCGCGTGTAGCAGGGAAAGATAATGAATGAAGTCGACCGTGGGTGGTGAAGACCATCACTAAAGCGTAATGGGTCCCAACAGAGGGAAGAGGATATTGACCCGTCCGTCACTTTTTCTCCTTTTCCTTTCGAACAAATACGATCTCTCACAAGTGTGTACACAGTCGCTCACATATGCACAGTGCAAAGTATACAAGCCCAATGTGCACTTTGGCTTTGCACTATCGTCTTCCAGCGGCTTTGTGCTTTTTTTCCTACTCCTTAACCCTTTATGTACAAACTAGAACACTGAGGTCATCAAACGCAGGGTTACTAGCGACTCCCAGAAATATTACAAAGAAAATGGGGGACGCAGCCTTTACTAACTACGCACCAAAGTTATGGAATACAATTCCAAAAGACATTAGAGAAGCCAGTTCACTGAATATATTTAAAACCAAATTAAAAACATTTTTATTCTCATTAGCCTTTGAAAGGAGATAAAAATGGGGTCACAATTCAGGAACCCAGGAATGTGCGGTTTTTATTTTTATTTTATTTTATTGTATTTTTGTTTTTATTTTTTATTTTATTGTATTTCAAATTTCATCTTATTTCTTGCACTTCAAAAATTCTATGCATAATCAAATATTTTAATGTGCGCTGCTTTTATTTTTATTTTTATTTTATTGTATTTCTCTCAAATTTCATCTTATTTCTAGCACTTCAAAAATTCTATGCATAATCAAATATTTTAATGTGCGCTGTTTTTATATTTATTTTTATTTTATTATATTTCTAATCAAATCTTAATGTATTTTAATATTGTATTTTTTCAATCAATGTGAAGCACTTTGGGCTACAATTTCTGCATGAAAGGTGCTATACAAATAAAGTTTATTATTATTATTATTATTATTATTATTATTATTATTATTATTATTATTATTATTATTATTATTATTTATAGGGCACTCACAGAAGTACTCTGAGATTAATATTTTAACCTTAGTGTGTTATTAGAGGACATAAGACTTTATTACTTTTGTGACATTTTCAAACTGTGTTATTGGCATGTGAAAATCAAGGTCAGTGAAGTTACCATATTTGGTTCCTTACCCGTAATTGGCAAAAAAAAAAAGTGGTGTGACGTCAGCATATGAATTGCCTCTATATATATGTGCCAAGTTTGAATAAAATTGAGACAAAATTGATGTTTTTATAGACATTTGAAATTTCAACCATTATAAGTAAATGGGAGAAGACAGAAGATTTTAAAAATTCATAAAAAATTTGAACTTTGACCTACTGTTCCCAAAATGTAACCACATCTATTTGTGGTCACTGGCATTCTACACACTAAATTTGGTATGAATTCAACCAACAGTGTTGCTGCTACAGACATGTGAAGTTTTGCCCATTATAATCAAATGAGGGGACAAAAAGATTTTTAAAAATTCATATAAAATTGCAACTTTGACCTACTTTTCCCAAAATGTAATAACATGTTTTTTGGATGACTGGCAATCTATGAACCAAATTTAGTATGAATTTAACCAATAGTTTTACTGCTACAGACATTTGTAATTTCGGCCATTGTAAGTAAAAGCAGAAAAAAAACGGTTTTAAAAATTCATAAAAAATTTGAACCTTGACTTACTTTTCCCAAAATGTAATCAGATCTATTCTGGGTCACTGGCAATGTATAAACCCAATTTGGTATGAATTCAACCAATAGCTTTGCTGATAGACTGTTAAAAATCAAGCTAAGAAACAAACAAACCGAACCAAAAACAATACCCCTTGCCTTCCCTCCGAGGGGCGGGGTAAAAATACAAGAAAAACACATGTAAGGTGAAAGGAACATGTATTTTAGAACATTAGAACATCGCTTTTAGAGCATTCCAACAACATAAGTGCTGATCCAGACACCTGTCCACATCCATATTATCCCTTTGAACATCATTCCTTACATTAGTACCGTTACTTCAAAGCAGTTACACTCACTGTTAATGCAGAGGTGGACCTTACAGACCCTATAGACCATTACTGTTTCACAATGTACTCAGAAATGACCAAAAATAGTCACTTGCCTGATAAAGGGTTAAAACTCTAACTTCAGTATGTGTGAATTTCAAGGTGGAGAAGGAGCTTCAGATGTGTTTGCTCTTTTTAACACAAAACAAATGGAGAATTTGCGCACCGTGACAGGGATTGTTTCATCAGACGTACATATACAAACTCTGGAGACGTTTGTTCAATATGGAGCAGCTCCGGCTTCATTAGGCTGACTTCAGGCCATCCGTGATATGGATTCGATGAAAAAACCATGCCACGTCTTTGAAACAAACTCAACCTAGACAATAGTCATGTTCCCATCAGTGTGATTTTATTTATGTTTGAAAAGATCGTATCTTTGATGGAAATGCCAAAATTTGACACTGCAACACATCCTCAGACATAAAAAAAGTTACTACAGTGATTTTTAAGCCTGACACCATTTCTGCTTTTTAATCTTCATCAGCTTTTTACGCTTCTTATTTGAATAATTTTTTCATACTTTTTTTTTCTGTCAAGTTTCACTTTTATTACACGAAATTGTGATGTTCGATACCACGGATTTCCTTTCTGGTCTAAAACCGAGTAAAATTCAGGCTGGTATCGGCAATACCGAGCCACTACTGATACTTTGTACAAAAATACAATATACAGCACAGGTGTCAAACATGCGGCCCGGGGGCCAAGTCTGGCCCGCCAAAGGTTCCATTCCGGCCCGCAAGATGAAAGTGCAAAAATGAACCTGAACAGTCCAGGTTGTCCAAATCATTTTGGTTCAGATTCCACATACAGACCAATGTGATCTCCAGTAAAAATAACAACACAATAACCCATAAATAATGACAACTACAAATTTTCTTTGTGAAAAATTATGTGGGAAAAAATTTAAGCGAAAAAAAATAACATTACACTGTGAAAATATTTACATTTACAAAACTATTCTTTCACAATAAAATGCAAATAAATACATAAATAAAACAATGATGAACAACCTAAAATGTGCAATTTTAACAATATTCTGCCCTTTTATTAAATGTTTTGTGCATTTATGGATCCACTGTGATCTGGAGTTGTGTTAATAACAAGATGTAATATTGTAGAAATTGTTCAAATTTTAGTTCCAAACTCCAAAATTTTAACAATATTATACCTGTTACCAAATGTTTAAGTAACATGGTGTGTAATGTACATGTATAAATAATAAGTAATATTGTTAAAATTGCACTATTTTTTTAAATGAAATTTCTGTATTTTCAGGTTCTTCACATCTTTTTTGGAAAGTGTAAATATTTTCACAATTAAATTGGGTTTTTTTTTGTACTAAAACAAAAAGAAAAACTTGAATTTGTCATTATTTATAGGTTATTAAGTCATTATTTTACTGGTCTGGCCCGCTTGAGATAAAATTGGGCTAAATATGGCCCCAGAACCAACATGAGTTTGACACCCCTGATATATAGTATTGTAATATAATAATATAACAATATGCAAAATCCCCCCCCCCCCCCCCCCCCCAAAAAAAAATAGTGTATTTCAAATCATAACTTCATAAAGAATACAAGAAATGAGAGTAATTATTATTTAATTATTAAGAACTTTTATAAAAATTAAAATTTGCTCATTAATTCATGTAACATGTTAACATGAAAATACTGAACATGTAACATTTCAACAAAAGCACTTTCCCTCATTCACAAGTTCTTGTTAAGGAACAAATAGCATATTTCCTGTTTTCCCCTTTAGTCTGATCTGTTTTTTGCTCAGTACAGGCTGAGGGACGCAGTACTCACTTACCCCGGCGGAAGAAGAAGTAGTTCCCCCCAGTTACGTATCATGTGGACAAGATCCCAATAGTTAAGCTACTTTCCACTGTGTTCCTGATGTACATTAGCTCAAATGACCGAAGTATCAAAAGTATCAATATTTTGATTTGTGAATCGATTCTGGAGTGTAAAGATCTGGTATCGGAAATATCGATATTTTAGTATCGATCCGCACATCCCTAACACAAACACAGACAAAGAACATAGGGTCAAGCTTCCACTACAGTTCATTATATCGATGCTGTTGGGCAGAAACCTCGTAAGTCCATTTTTGGTCCCTTTTTTTGTATATATATGATCAATAAAAAGTGTTGAAATCAGCTCATGACTACATCTCTTAACTCATTCATTTCTTTAGAATTTACATAGTTTTTCCAGTTTCCTGAAAAATAACCATTGTGGACATAAGAGGTTTCCACCTGACAACGATGATATGAGACTTTTCCATTATTATTGTACCATTGGAAACAAACCAATTATATAAAAAAAAGACCAAATATAAAAAACCCTATTCAGTGTCACTGTCCAAATAATAATGGACCCTCAGAAATGACTTCAAATTATAGAAAGGAGAATAACTTGTCTATTTTAAATTTTAGATTCCCTACAGTTTTGGAACAGAGGGTTTGGATATGTGTATTTGAACTGTGCTCCAGACGTTATTTTTGTTCTGTACAACACCACAGTGGATCTGAAATGAAGCAATCAAGAAGTGATTGAAGTGTGGGCGTTCAGCTTTAATTCACAGCGCAACAGGATGTTCTTCAACCCAGTACAGCAGCTTTTCAGTCACTGAAGACTAAACTGAGGGCGAAAAGACCCAAAAACAAGCAGCACCTGAAGGCACTTCTTGTAAAGGCCCGGAAATTACATCTTTAGCATTTGGTGACACCCGTAGGTTCAGATTTCAGTCATTTTTCATCCAAAAATTAAACCAATCCTCATATTTTTTACTATTTTAGTTTGTCTAATGACTCCTGAGGCTCTGAAAATGGAGGGACTTTGATTAAAATTGCTGTGATTCCTAATAATTCATAAATCCAATATTTCAAAAATATTGTTAAACCCCTTGATTTGAAGCTGAAAGTCCACACTTTAATCACGATTGTTTAATTTCCAATCCACTGTGGTGGTACACAAAGAAAAAACGACAAAAGTCAATATGCTAGTTTGATTTTATAACTGTGTTTCACAAAAGGGACTGATCCTAAATTTGCTTCCGTTTGAAATCTTATATAGCTAGTGTATTTTCAGTCATATATGCATTTCTAAACAACAGAAGAAGAGAGAAAATATACAATTTAACTGAAAAAGGCTCAGGCAGAAGCAAAGCTTATTAATGCCCGCCTACTTTACAGCTTAAGCTACACAATACATGGTGTCAAGTAGAAAGAGAAAAAAAAACCCACATATTTATATATTTTTTCCCTTCAGTTACAGCCATAACTCTCAAATATAGATGCATATGATCCTTTTTTTTTTTTTTTTTAACATAACAAAGGAAGTTCATTGCTTACTTTTTTAAATGTGCACTACTCCACAGCTGAACCCTTTTAAATGAAATACATCATCTTTTAACTTTTTTTGTAACATAAATTTGCACCCATTTACTTTCAGACACTGTAAAAAAAAAAAACCTTTTGCACACAATCTAGTAGTGTTTTGTTTTTTGCTATAAACACGATTTGCATTGTACACATCATTAGTCTCACAGTGTAACTGCAAAGTCATATTTTTAGCCATATTTTGCATCATTGGCTGTGGCCTGGAAAAACTATGACTCAGGCTATTAAGCTATGAGGCTAATGATATGATAAGATCCAATAAACTGAAATCGGCTAAAATTTACTTAGGGGGTCAAATGAGTGGCCATTTTTGTCAAAAAAAAAAAAGTTGTAAGAAATGCATAGAACTGTGATGAAATAATGCTAATACATTTGTGCACAGACTACTGATATTATTTGACAGTGGAAGCTATATTTTCAGAAATTTTGGATTTTGAATAGCACGTGTACAGGGGTTGGACAAAATAATGGAAACACCTTAAAAAATCAACAAAATATAATATAATATGGTGTAGGTTCGCCTTTTGCGGCAATTACAGCCTCAATTCTCCGAGGTATTGATTCATACAACTTGTGAATTGTTTCCAAAGGAATTTTAAGCCATTCTTCAGTTAGAATACCCTCCAACTCTTTTAGACACGATGGCGGGGGAAATCGACGTCTTACTTGAATCTCTAAAACTGACCATAAATGCTCAATAATGTTGAGGTCTGGGGACTGTGCCGGCCATACGAGATGCTCAACTTCATTAGAATGTTCCTCATGCCATTCTTTAACAATTCTAGCTGTATGGATTGGGGCATTATCATCTTGAGGTGAAGGTGTTTCCATTATTTTGTCCAACCCCTGTATGTGAAAACTTTTGCTGGTGGACGGACGTGACATTACCCATGATGATCTGGTCAGTCCCAGTACTTTATTAGTAATAAACTTATATACTTACTATTGATAATTCTCCTCTTATTCATAAATGTTAGTATTGTGGATCTAAAACACAAAATGTGGCAGTGGACGGATGTGACATGGTTGTTCCAGATCCCATCATACTGATGCTCGGCAGCCATGTCACCGTTTCCACAAATGATCCCTGTGCAAAAACTAGGATCAGAATTATTTATTGTATAGTTTATCATCATACTAAAGAGTAAATAACAATATAGAATTGTTATTTCTAAATACTCACTCCTGTCCTTTGACTTCGAGCCAGAACAATGAACAAAAATGGAACAAAATAGGCCTAAACCAAATTAGAATAAACTCATTTGACAGTATTTACATTGCATAACCAAAATGTGGGTAAAAAAAAAAGAAAAGAAACAAAGTACACTTTATTAGTAATAAACTTATATACTTACTATTGCTAATTCTCCTCTTATTCCTAAATGTTAGTATTGTGGATCTAAAACAATACCAGCTGACACAAAAACACAAAATGTGGCAGTGGACGGATGTGACATGGTTGTTACAGATCCCATCATACTGATGCTCGGCAGCCATGTCACCGTTTACACAAATGATCCCTGTGCAAAAACTAGGATCAGAATTATTTATTGTATAGTTTATCATTATACTAAAGAGTAAATAACAATATAGAATTGTTATTTCTTTATAAAAATGCTTATTATTAGAAAACTGTAGATTTAAAAAGTGACATGTGACATTCTTCATGTATGTATTGGCGTAACATAAGCAGGATGGATCAGCACCATACTCCATATTGCAACCTGTAAAAATAAAACGTGATATGTAGGATAGAATCTGGTAAGAAAAACTGTGGAATCTAAAACAAGAGAATATTTGTTTTTCAGGTAAATTCAGTTCAAATACTAGAAGCACTCGGAGAGCGCAGACCTCCGCCAAGGCTGTTCAGTGCACCCCCCCCCCACACACCGTGGGCCCCCCCACCCCCCGATCACCACCAAAATTTAATCATTTCTTCCTTATCCCATTTCCAACAAACCCTGAAAATTTCATCAAAATCTGTCCATAACTTTTTGAGTTATGTTGCACACTAACGGACAGACAAACAAACAAACAGACAAACAAACCCTGGCAAAAACATAACCTCCTTGGCAGAGGTAATAACTTGGCCATTTGTGACATGAAAATATAGCATTAATTGTGATGAAATTGGACATTTTTGAGCTGAAAACATAGTTCATATGACCATCAACATGTTGCAACAGAACTGAAATCCTGTAAATTTGCAGAACTTGCATTTACCAACACAAAGTTCCTTTGGGGATTCACTTATATTAATTTCTTACGCACAAAGACATACATAAGACCTCTAAGCAAATTTTAGCCGAAATAAAATCGAAATAGATACCTGTTTATAACCATTTATTACCTGCTTTCTGACCAAACTATACAACCTTCATTATTTGCTGCAAACCAACAGGAAAAGCATCTGATTCACTTCTTTTTCTTTTGGGAAAATTTCAGAAATTCGCCTCCATTTCTGCTTGACGGGAGTGTTTTCTTTCCACGTGAACTTTTAAAAGCTGCAACCCTTTCCGTCCATATCCTCTTTGTATTTTCCCCATGATTCACATCACTTAAACTCAGAAAGCGTACGTCGACACACACCAGTTCTCTTTCATTACTTTCCAGCGTGAACAAATCTTCGGAGCTTTGACGGCGGCTGCTCTCTGCTTTTTCTTTTTTTTTTTTTTTTTTGTAACTTACCAGCACTTTCTTTGCCTTATAATTGATTTATGTATTTACCCAAACGTCCGTCTGTTTTGTGGAGCTTTATTTTTCGTCATGTGTCAGTGGTCAGTGGACTATGAGGGGGACTCAACCCACTTACTGTCATCAGAGGCAACAGCAGGATCAGCCAGCGATTATAGTGATTACAGTTTGTGCTTACATAGGGCTCTGGCGCTTTGTGCCACATCTCCCCTCGTCAGCTGGCAGTCTGAGCTCTAATCTGCCAGTTATAACAAACAGCAGACGAGGGAACAGGAGGGGGGAAAGGGAGACGGGAGGCAAAACTGGAATGTGGGTAGAAAAAGGGGACGGTTGGTGGCCAAATTGCAGAATTGCATGTGTGTCCGTTTTCATAATCTCCGCTCTGACAGAGGTTTGAATCCAGATGATCATGTGTCGTTTATAGCGACTTTTCAACTCTTATTATTAGTTTTGTTGTTGTTGCACTACATTTTTCCGCAGACTATGCAACACAACAGACTCCATCGAATATTTACCCATTTCAAAATTCAAGAATGTTTATTGTCATCATGTGCACATAATGACATTTTTTTAGAGGTAATTCTCAGCTAGATAAAAAAAAAAGAAAAATATAAAAACGCACAAGAATATGTACACCAATATAAAAACACTAAAGAATATGTATATCAAGACTATGTACATTATGTATAGAAAGAAATGTAAAACACCGCATGTACAGTCCAGTCCATTTTTGGTCCTTTTATTTATTTTTTTGTCATAAAACGATTCAGGTGGTCAGTCTTCATGTTGGCCTAACAGATAGATAGATAGATAGATAGATAGATAGATAGATAGATAGATAGATAGATAGATAGATAGATAGATAGATAGATAGATAGATAGATAGATAGATAGATAGATAGATAGATAGATAGATAGATAGATAGATACTTTATTAATCCCAAGGGACATTCAAGTATTCAGCAGCTTTGCACTTAGAACAAGAAAACAAAAAACAGAACAAAAACATGCAAGATTAGTAACCAGGTTGACATTAAGGTTAATTATGTACTCTAAAAAACTTGCTTAAAGAACTTACTCTAAATAAAATTAAATTAAAAAAACAACTCCTGTACAATACTGTAAACCAGCAGGAAAACCAATGAAAAGTGTTGTGTAAAAACACGTAGACTCAAGGATCTCAGGAAGAGACTGTTGTTCCAAAAATTTTTTTTATTTGTTCCACCAAAAGGGTACCTTCGCGAAATTAGGAAACGTCTACGTGATGCAAAGGACAAAACAGTGTCTCTTTATCTGTCCAGGAGCCCAATAGAATCTACAGAGCTAGGGTAAAAACCCCAACTGCTGGGAATGGGGGGTGCACTACATTTTAAAAAGGACTTACCACTTGAAGTCGGTGTCGGGGGAACACAACAGGAGAATGAAGAAAAATTCACCAAGAGAAGGGCTGAGTGTTAAAAAAGCTTTGTCCAGAATCTGGTTTATTCAGAACAGCAAAAGTTTACAAAAATCAAAACTTGTGAATTATCAGAGAAGGCAGTTTACCACTAGTTTCTCTATAAAACACACACTTGTCAAAAAACAAGGAAAAAGGAGGACCGGCCTCTCTTCTCAATAAGTTTCCTTTGTTACTTTTAATAGTCTTTAGTGACTGTTGGAGACTCCCATTATTCAATGACGTTATGCGTCGTAGGCTTATTATTGGTTAATCATAGTTACTGGGCAGAACATGTCAGTCACTCCATAAGCTAATTCTAAGAAAATCACATGCTTTTGCATGTGCACTGCTTTTGCTTAGCACCTGCACTGTTAGGCTAGCATGTCTAGAGCACAAAAATCCCCTAGTTCGTATTCTGTTTTTTCTGCTCTACGCTGTCTTTACCACAACTACTTTCTAAAGCTGTAAAAATAGATCTTTTAGGTAGAATAGGACCTCTGCTCTGAGTTCATCCCAGGCAGGTGTTAGTTCAATCAAAACCACACACACACGAATCAAACCTGACTGTTCAGTACCTCTTAAAATAAAAATACAAGATACAGTTGGAAAATATAACTCAGAATATAACTTAAGACTTGCAAGAATAAAAAGACTCTTCAAGCAAAACAACTTTGTAATGTAAAGATTAAGCAGACAACTAAAGATGTTACTTTTCCTCTCCTCCATTTTGGTTCGTGATGCATGATTTATGATATTCACCTGACATTGTAAAATTTAAAGTCACATTCAACTACCATTCAAACGATCCATTTAACAGTTGAAAACTCCATTCATTTATTTAGAATTTTCCATAGTTTTTCCAGTTTCCTAAAAATTTTAGGCAGCCCCGCTTGTCTAAAATGTAGTGCACTATGGGATTTTGGCCATTTTTTCCCTCTATATTCAAGTTTTGTTCCATAAATGGCACACTATGTTTGGGCCAAACAGGGCTGCTGTGGCCACCAGGAGCAGAATGTAAACCTAGGTTTAAAAGTCTGGCCCAGCATCCAAAGCCTCAGCCATGCTCCTCTGTGTTTTTCTCTGTTACACTACACAGCGTGCGGGCATGCCTCAATACTAACATGCTCAAAACCCAACGAATCGACTGCCGAAATCCTTGCCAACTCTTTAAAAAATCAATTTGGATCGATTTACTCAATTTGTTGTTGCAGCACTAGTTTTCATCTTGTCATCTTTTCTATCACTTTTATCAGGTCTTTGTCTCGAACTTTCTTTTCTTTAGTTTCAACTTTTCTATCTTTTACTTCCTTTAGTCTTGTTATGTCTTGTAAGTTGTTTTTTTGGCATTTTTATTTTGTTTAGTAAGAACTTAAATTGCATGAGTTTTGCTTATGTTGATTTAACCCTGAAAGTCCTAAACAGCCACCAGCTATCAAATGCAACTACTGATTTGATACGTTCAATAACTAACCGCTAATCCTGTCAATACATGTCAATAATTTGAGTAAAATCCATTTTCTGAGCTTTTCATGGTCATCAGATATAACCTGTTTGGACTTTCAGAGGCTCCATAGTGAATGTGAAAACACTGTCGTTTTCTCCGACATTGATTTGTTCATAAAACCCATGTATTTTGGCAAATGACAGTGGATGTAGAGACTTGTTTTAATGTTCAGTTAATGATACATTTTGCTGAAAAAGTCATGTTTTCTTCAGTTTCCTCGGTTTTGATATAATAATCTTCTAATTTACTCTGACCTTTTATAAAAATCTCAGTGGAAAGATTAAATGAATAGAAAGTTTTTAGTTCTAGGTCTTTCAGGGTTAATAGAGGCACCGGCTCTTGCAACATTAAATCGAAAAATAAAATGAGCAAAGTAAGCAAGTCATTAAATCAGAAACTGGCGTGTATTTTCATCTTCTACTGGTAGTAGTTTCATATTTTTTCCTCTAAATTTAACCTTTCAAAAGTGATTTATCACAGTTTATTATAGTATTATCCTTTGTATTTTGTTTTTTTCATTGAAAATAATGTATGTGCCTGTATTTAACTTACTTATCATATAGATGTTTATTACAGCTCAGAATAAAGTTGAGGATTATTTTATCAAAAACAGAGAAAACTGAAGAAAGTCATTTTTTTCAGCAAATCTTTCAGTAATTGAACTTAAAGCAAGTATGTCCATCCACTGTCATTGATCAAACCCCATTGGTTTTACTGGTGAATCAATGTTGTAGAAGATGACGGTGTTTCCACGTTCACAACGGAGCCTCTGAACGTCCAAATGGGTCATATCTGATGACCATGAAAAGATGACAAACTGCATTTTACACCAATTATTTACATGTATTAATAGGTTTAGTGGTTCAGAAGTGATTAAACATTTTAGATCAGTAGATGCTTTTGGTTTCCAGTAGCTGTTTGGGTCTTTATGTGTTAATATAAGGACTAAAGCACGGGTCTCAAACATGCGGCTTGGGGGCCAAAACCGGCCCGCCAAAAGGTCTAATCTGGCCCACTGGATGAATTTACAAAGTGCAAAACTTAGACTGAAGATATTAACAATCAAGGGTGTCAGACTCATTTTTGTTCTGGTTCCACATGCAGACCAATTTGATTTAAAATAAAATAATAGCATAATAACCCATTTTTCTAGGTTCAACTGGACTAGTTTTGCTCTTTTGAAGCAACAGTAGTCCAGTCGAGCCTCGAAGAACAACAAGAAGAATGATAACCTGGGCAAATGAGAAACTGAATGAGAAATTGTTCTTATTTTAGTTCCAAACTCCAAATTTTTAACAATATTATGCTTGTTACCAAATGTTTGTGTAACATTGTGTGTAATGCACATGTATACAGGGTGGGGAAGCAAAATTTACAATATTTTGAGGCAGGGATTGAAAGACAGTGTATGACTAATTAGTTTATTGAAAGTCATGAGAATTTATTTGCCACAAGAAAATTTACATAATAGAAAATGTTTTTATTCTGTGTCCTCCTTCTTTCTCAATAACTGCCTTCACACGCTTCCTGAAACTTGTGCAAATGTTCCTCAAATATTAGGGTGACAACTTCTCCCATTCTTTTTTAATAGTATCTTTAAGAAAGTGGACATTGCTGTGTGATGTTCTATTGGTAGCATGTTCTAAAACGCCCCAAATAGCAGAATCCAGAGGGTTTAGATCTGGGCTAGAAGGCGGCCATAAACATGATTCCCAAAAATTGCTAAAGTTGGATTTGTTGCTGTTGTCAACAAGTGTTTTGGTGTTCCTGTGTAAGATTTTAACTTCATATCCTATTTTACTGCATTTCTAACGGTCTTGTTGTCTACCTCAAGTTCAATTGCCATTTTTCTCATGGATTTGGTTGGATCCTTTAGGATTTTGGATTTGAGAGCTTTAATAAAAGCTTTGGTACGTTTTTTGTTGCTTCCTCCACTTCCAGACTTTCTGGTAATAGTTTTGCTCATAGTCATTCTCTTCTTTCCATTATAAACAGTCTTTATGGACACTCCAACTATTTTTTGAAATCTCCTTTGGTGTGACGAGTGCATTCAGCAAATCACACACTCTTTGACGTTTGCTTTCCTGATTCCTCATATGGGCAAAAGTTTCTGAAAAGGTATGGATAATAGTGTTAGGTATGATTATGACATCAATATATGTTTGGTTTCAAAACAATTGATGTAGTCCCTGCTGAGAAAAAACAACTACATGTTCATTGTAAATTTTGCTTCCCCACCCTGTAAATGATAAGTTGAGACGTAATATTGTTAAAACTGCACTTATTTTTTTTTATAACTTTCAGTTTTTTCAGGTTATTCACGTGTTTTTTGTTAAAGGGAAGAGAAAAAGTTGTCATTATTTATAGGTTATGATACTATTACTTTACTGGTCCGGCCCACTTGAGATCCAATTAGGCTGAATGTGGCCCCTGGAAGAAATGAGTTTGACACCGCTGGACTAAAGAGTTCAAATAATTGAGTTACAACTAAAGCACAGATACATAAGAACTGTACAGTAATCCAATATCTGTACTTAGTCACTTCCCAGCTCTGGATTTCATCTTCAGTGGGTTCCTCTGTGGAACCGAGGCTTCCTCCAAGCTGCCAATTAGACCTTTCATCCTGCCGTAGCTGCTCCCCACCTGCTGTCTTCTTTCCACCCATGGAGCGTATGTAAACCATCAACCCGTTTACATATGTGAATATGTCAGTCAAAGCTGAGCCCTTTCCCATCTCCCCCTGCTAGTTCAAAGGCCTCCGCCAGAGCAGAGTGTCTGATGAAACCCCGATTACGTCCCTAATTGGTAATTGTGAAGTTGTTGTGGCAGGTGGTGTGGGCCGCTTCTCCATATATCGATTCCCTCCTACTCCGTCATTGATTTCCACTTAATACATTTAATTGTAATTATTTCTCCACCTTTTTTTTTTTTTCCTCATTCGGTTTCAAAATGCCTTCAGGACACTATAGGAAAACTGATCAGAGGTTATTTGTGGCTGTGTGCAGAGGTAGAAATGCACAGCAGTGATAAAAGGGATTTTAGAATGTGGGTCAAGATTGATGTTAAGGCTCGGATTAAGTTTGCAATCCACGTTAAATACACATTATGATGTTTAATCCCTCAAGTTATTAAAAAACCCTGATTGCCGCTCCAGATTTGGTACTAGCTTAACTTTTGTGGCAGAGTTGTCGAATATAAAAATGCTTGAATTTTAGTGTTTTTGCAAAAATCTAACACTGGCTATTGTCCTGCACTGTATGTTGGGGAACATGGAGAAGGTGGTGCATATTTTTTTTTACTGTTGTATAAATACATATGCATAAAAAACAGCAGAAATGCACTGAAGTTTAAAAGAAAAATCCTTCAAATGACAGTATTTTCTATATAAAGCTATCTAAAGAGAATGCAATATTGCGGTCAATAACAAAATCAGTTGACGCCCCCTTGTCCTTCATTTGTTTTGTTATGTCATGTTCTGTGTGATATGTACGGCAGGCCAATATGGCCAAAAATCTACTCATGATCAATAAAGGCTAATGGTTATCTAGCTTTATTATTCCACACAGAAATTCAGCCTCCGCATTTTCACCCATCATAATACCGACACTGTACCTAGCATTAGCATTAGCATTAGCAATATTATGATAATAAGCAGCAAATGATTATGTCTTTAAAGTTTGGTGGGTGATTATTGGGCCTGATTAAAATTTGAAAAACTGATTGCTATTTGTAGCTTGTAAATTATTCAAAAAATATGCATATAAAAGAGAAAATGGTTATAAAGAGACAAAAACATACCCATAATCTGTGATTTAATGATGTCATGCTTCTTTTTCCATGAGTGCTATCAGAGTTCTTATTCAGCAAGACAAAGCTGACATGAAATATGGTTCTCTTGTGGTTTTAAGCGATGTGAAGGAGGTAAAACATCAATAGTGTTGGGGGGGGGGGATTGTTTTCTTAGTGATAACATGGCAGATATATTAATAACTAGTGCGTTGATCTGTGGAAATCCAGGGGTTCTAGAAGCAGTAGAGTTGATAAAATGGGGAGATGGGCTAAGGTTACTGGTGTAACACACAGATTAGGATAGTGTTTCCCAACCTTTTTGAGCCATGGTACATATTTTACATTAGAAAAATCACAAGGCACACAACCAAACAAAAATGTCCCAAAAAGTTTATTTATTGAAATATAATGCAAATCTAGTCTCAGTTTACTTAGTGTGAAACCTGGGCCTGTTTACTTGAACACAAAGCTGATGTTCTTGCAGGAATTGAAGAAAGACACATATGAATCTTCCTCAACAGCTCTGAGTCTCTCTGTTTTTTTGTTTTTATATCAGTCATGCTTTAAAAGCTCAACTCGCATAGATACAGTAGGTTGTGGAGAAAGGGAACAGAACTGAAGTAGCTTTGTTTTCTGGGGGGGCGGTGTTTGAGGTCCGTTGTATAATAGTATGGGAGGTATATCCCCCACTCCAACCCATACCTGGGGTTCGCAGGTAACCAGCTAATTTGCACATCACTAGTGAGGGGGGTTTTATTAATAGAGCGCACCACATCGGGGCCGGTTCACTTTCACTTTCATTTTCCAAAGGGAACCAGGAGATTGTTGTTGTAGAGTGGATCATCGGTGTGTGCAGGCGTATGTATCTACAGGGTGTCGCATAAGTCTCCATGCATTGGAAAAATAAACGTTTCTTGACATAAACTATTTTTATTTATATAATATGCTCTATATGACTGCCATTTTGTCGGGAACACATTTCAATGCATGTTTGCTGAAGAACTATAAAGAAGAAATATAAAGAAATACATGTTAGAACCATATATGTATGGAATGTATTATGTCTCCTATGTATGGAGACTTATGGGACACCCTGTATATCATGCTGCTGCTGACATAACCAATCAGGTAAAATTGGATAATCTTCCACGGCACACCTGATGATTTCTCATGGTACACTTATGTGCCATGGCACACTGGTTGAGAAACACTGGATTTGGAAGAAAAAGAACGGCCCTCATTTTGTTTCGTATCAACACCGACGGGGACCAGAAACTTTTACACAGGACTGAACATGACGGTATATTGCGACCCACTGCCATCCTGTGTCCGGATCTGCTTAACTCTGGTCCGTGTGATCGGAGTCTGCGCAGAACGGTTTGTCACCGTGTTACAGCAAGAGGGGGTTCAGAGGGGGACGTTAACGAGCGGGGTCTGATTGGGGATGAGTGGAACCGGGCCACAGTAAGAACCAGACCGACCTTGTTTGTGTGTGATCACAGCAGGACCCAGTTCTCCCATCGCGTCCAGTGGATCCATTGATCTGCTGCAAATATCGTGACACAACTAGTGACAAAACATACCAAATACAGAAGGAATTAAAACAGGTTGTAGAAATCCACTTGAGTTTTGCCGGAATTAATAGAAAGATAGCTTGGCAGCACCTGGAGAGTTCAAATTCAAACTTTTTGCACTGTTACGGTCCCCAAATACAAAAATAAATGAACCAAAGACTAATAAAAATGGGTTTAGGAAAATATAACCCCTTGTAGGTTAAAAAAAAAAAGTTGTCAGTAAACTCAAACAGAAACATTCATGCTTGACTCTGTCGGTGTCTCCAGAGAGCGACCTCTCTTATCCATCTTGTGTTTAATTCAAAGTGACACTTAATCTTAACTTGTGCTCTTACCCACTGATTACAAAACTCCCCTCGGCTCTAAATAGAATAAACCGGAGGAAAGGTGTGGAGATGGGAAGACTGCCTCTGTAATTGTTTCTGCGTTTCATAGGCTTGACCCCTTATTTATTTGACTGGCATTTACTGCTTGGGGATTAACTCTTCACAGGCTGCAGACAGTTGACTGGGGTGAGTGAGTGAGTGGCGGTGGCGGCGGCAGCAGCGGTGGGTGGATGTTTGACAGGCGGATGGGTTCATGAACCCATAAAACTTGGATGGGAGCGACGCAGCAGACCATATCTCATTACCGGGTTGGCTTGAAATGAGATGGGCCCCTTTTTGCTTGTCCCTCACTGGTTCGATTGATTAGTCAGCAACTAATCAATGTTAATTAAGGTGTAGAGAATCCTTTAATTGTGGCGTATGAATCATTGTGTCAGACCCCGCCTTGACCTTCACGAGACGTACACCGTGAACGGCCGCGCTGGGGGAATAAATACCTTTAATATATTGCGAGATAATAGTGGTCAGTAAATGCATATAGATGTGATAGATGGTCATTCTGTATCTACTGTAGCTTTCAGACCTCATGAAGATCACGCACACGCAAAAGGGTGATCAAATAGAAACCGAACTGACCTTTGTATCCCGGTTCTCATTTATTTTGCAACCAGATGTGGCGCACTGGCAGATCAATACTTGTCAAAACGCTTAAGAGTTAATGTTGTGAGATAAGTGTTGGTATTATGTGCAGTGAGAGGCTCTCCGTGCATATGAAGTGGGCCTTTGATTGATGACTGCCAAAAACAAAATGGCACACGAGAACACCACCGGCACCATAATTGTGTTTTTTAATGAAGACTCACATTTCACGTTGGAGCTGATTTGGCACTCAGTTGATTGTGTCTAACCCCTCCTCTGCCGCCGCCATCCATCATGCTGTAATAACAACGTAACCTGTGCGTGCTTTGGAGCCGGGTTGTATGACTGTTGAGACTGAGATGAATTGAAGTGGAAGCCATCGCCTGAAATCGAGATGAAACTGATCAGAGTAATGAAAACTAAAAATGGTTCATCCCAAAAAAGATCTTATGTATTTGGGTAGATACGAAATCTATCTTTCAATTTGGTTTTAATTTGATTTTTTCAAGTATCTGCACTTTATTTAGTCAAATATTTATTTTTCTGGCTACTTTTTACGATGTTTACATCCATTTTAACATGATTAAAAAAACTGTTCTGTTTGTACATTAATCAAATTATATATATTGAAGTGGTATTGTCATTGTATCAATATCTGCACTGTGTGAAGCCAACCACTCAAAAGAAAGTTATATTTCTTTCTTTCTTTTTTTTCATTTTAATATTGAAAAAGATGACAAAATATCTCTGTTTACACTCATACAGATGTTATCTATTGGAGCTCTTTTCGTATTTCCTATTTTATACATACAAGGGTGTAAAAAACAAACAAAAAAACAAACACATGAACTGGGTCCTTACAGTTTCGATATTTCTCACTTAAAAACAATCATAGCGTTACTATACCTCTGGGTTCTGTAAACATGATAAAGAAAAAATATATATACATATATACACAAACACATGTTTATGCTGAAAAACATAAAATAAACAATAAAAGGCGATTACAAAAATAGGACATTTTTAGAGGAGTGATAGAATGTCTGGGCAGCTAGAGGATACAAGAAAGTTATATTTCGATGCCATTGCAGCAATATTTATTTTTAGTGCAACTCTGAACTCTGGAGGGTTAAATAAATCCAAAAACTCTGAAGACCACCTCATCAGGTGAAGAGCTGTCATATAGACCTGTCAATCAAAGCCCAACACAGAAGACGTCAAAGCTTCTGTTTGTCCTGAGTTCTGATTAACGGAGGAAAAACTGAAAGATGGACCACGTCACATGTTAGGAGACCAGAACGACTCCTGGAAACAGTCATTTTTAGACAGAAGTTCAATGTAAGTCTATGTTCCAGGGCATTTGTCACCAACAACTTGAAGACACTTCACTTTGAGGCTAACAGAAAAAGATCGGTCTCTTTCATGAAATGTTCTCGACTTTAGAGAATAATATCTAGATGATGATGTGGGAGGCAGCAGTTTAGCAGAAAGAGTCGGTAGAAATGTAGATGTTTTTACTTTTACATTTTGAAGACATTTCCCAGCTTTTAGTTAGTATTTGATGAAGCTGAGTCAGAACTTCTACTTTTACTAGAGTACTTTTCATACAGAATTATCTGAACTTCTTATTAACCCTTTCATGCATGAATTATTAGAACCTTAATCAAGATTTTTTTTCCTGAGTGTTTTTATTCCTCTTTAGGCATGAAAAAAAACAAACAATGTGATTGATTTTTTTTTTTTTTTTTTAAATCAACCTGTTTTTCATGGAGTTACAAAAATGTCCACTCAGCTACACCATGAATTTTATTCTTGAAGAAAGGAAAAATGTATTTAAAACCCAATATCATAAAGTGATATGAAAACAGTGAAATGAAACCATGTTTAATGCAGCTAATCTGATGTTTTCTCACATTTTAACATATTCTAATACTAGTTATTACTCACTTCATGGAGATAATATGCAAAAAAAAAAAAATATTAACAACTGATTTCCACTCAAGAACCAACCAAGAACAGCAAAGTTACAATAATGGTATGAATTGTAGTTTATGAGATGATGCATAAGTGTCCACTGTGTTGGTTGATATGGAACTAAAACACCAAAACCCATGAATATACAAGATTAAAGCTGTAGAGTAACTGTCCACTGTAGTGACCACTATGCATGAAAGGGTTAAGGATGTGTGTACTTTTGCCAAATCTGACATACTGTCACAGAAAAAATCATTAAACCACCCCTTGTTTTCTTCAATTTCTTGATCATTTTAATGCCTGGTACAACTAAAGGTACATTTGTTTGGACAAATATAATGATAACAACAAAAATAGCTCATAAGAGTTTAATTTCAGAGCTGATATCTACCCATTTTCCATGGTTTTCTTGATAATAACCAAAATCACTTCAGTTCCTACATCAATATGTATGAAATTGTGCTGACAAAAACGATGCTTTTAGGTATTCCGTGTTTTCTTTTCTGTCTGTTTTAGTCACAATACACACAGATGTTAGTACTTGATTGCATAACCATTGTTTTTGATAACTTTGGATGGTCTAAATTTTTTCCACGATTGCACAGTGTAATACTCTACAGAATATTAGACGTTTCCTTTGACATTGATCACACACTGAATCTTATCAATGAGCATTAAACAATTCAGTTTTGCTTTGTCTGCAGATGAATTGTCATGCGTATTATACAGATAATCTGTTTAACGTCGCTGACCTTTTTCATTTTTTCATGCATGAGTCTTTAGAAAATGCCATCTGTACTTTTGCAGTTTCAGCACAACATTAAATAATGAATCCAGAAGTCAGAAGAAAGATGAAAGTAAGAGCCTTATAATGGAAGTGACAAAATATATGAAACATTTGTCAGAGGGAATGACGAAGTCAAATATTTACATAAGACGACTATCCTAAGATGATGGCTGACACATCTTTTATAGTTGTCTTCTAAAATGGTTCAAGTCTTTATTATGTAATGCATCGTATTGTCAAAAAAGTACGACTGACGTTTACCGAAACTACTATAAGCTCAGGTTTTTCATAAAATAAACACTCGACTAACACATTTACTTTAAAAAGTAACTGAAGCTAAAGTTGAAAAAGCCAAAATGACATAAAATAAAAAGGAGCAAAAAGTAGAAAACGATTAAAACCATACATCCAGTCATCCATCTAAGTTTTTAACATTTGCTTTGAGAACAAACTTAATCCACCAAGTCGCACCAAAATGGCTTAAATTATTTCCTAAACCCTCTGTGACCTTTCTTACAGAAGACTTTCAGACGTCTCCCTTTTCTAACAGTAATTTCTTGAAATTTCCCGAGAGAGAGGATGACTCATTTTCATACGCCGAAGAAAGATTTCCTCTTCTCTGCCACAGAATTAAAAACTTTTAAAGACTTGCTGAATATCTCAGTAATTCCCTGCATTGTGGAGGATAAGATAAGTCATGCTGTGTTGCATTTTTGTGGAATTAACATATTTATTTTCTGTGTTTTTTCAGATGTAATAACCGGACCCAGTGCGCCGTCGTGGCTGGACCGGATGTATTCCCCGATCCTTGCCCTGGAACCTACAAATACCTGGAAGTCCAATACGAATGCGTTCCCTACAGTACGTATCCCTGTTTCTGTGGCCGTCTAATGCTCTAACCCATTCTCATTTCCTCTTAACAGCAGTGAATCACAGGCAGCTCCGTCGACATGTGCACTGGAAATGATTCTAGATATTAAAAACCCCATATCCTCAGTGTCTCATGCATGGTGTCACTTCTCATCCATAACACCCTGTAGGAGACGTGGCATGTTATTGACGGTGCTGTGTGAAAAATGACACAGTGTATGAGTGTGAAGAATCATGTACCCAAGCTAACCGCATGATGTTACCTCTTTTAAGGCAAACATTTCAACCCCACCCACTGCTTGATTCTAAAAGCTGGTGTAAAGTTGAAAAAAGGCTTGAATTAGTAGTTGAATGTCTGGACATGAGTAGTTCAGGGACATCAGGCCTTTACATACTGGGGGCATTAACCCTTAGGAGCTGTGACCGAATCACATGACACTTTCAACATGTCGTAGCGTTGGAAAGGGACAATTGCATTCGAAAGTGCGAACTTGAAACACTCTCCCATTTTTTATTTGATGTTGATGCAGCAAATACAACCGGAGATTTTGAAAGGTTTTGAAACCGGAGCAAAAAAACGTGAATAAAAGTATGAAAATGAGGTGGGGCGGGTGTTAAATTTCTTAGCATATCTCCGTCGTTTTTTTGTCATTTTTCAAAACAGAAAAACTGGCTGAATCTTTGTTGCAATTTTGATTTTATAAACCTAACATTTGGAACCAATATTCACTTTTAAAGTCTTTGAAAAGGTCCGTTAAGCATCTTTGTGTTATTTATTCAATAAATTATATTAATTTTTTAAATCAGATTTTATATTTTTTTGTGTGTTTTTTGGCCTTTTGTGTTGCTATAGTTGGTTAAAGTGGAATAATAATAGGTAAATGAGATAGATTAAGTTCTGCTGAAAAAAAGATACCAAACATGGGTATAATAAAAAAAAAATGTTATATACTATATAAAGGCAAAATCAAAAGTACTCAAAAATGGCCAAAATAGGCTCAGACCCCTAAGGGTTTATAGCAGTGGTTCTCAATCTTTTTCTGTGGGCCCCCCCTTTGGAGCATGAAAAATCTCCAAGCCCCCCTCAACCCCAGCAACATTGTACCTGTGGTGCAATTATTACTTTTATTGAAAGAAACATCAATATGGTAAGAAGACTTGTTGCTTTTCTTTGAATAATTTATTGTGCAAATTAAAAATAACGTAGATTTTTGATTGATCAATACAAATGAACTCAACAAGACTGCTCCCTGAGACATTATTTTTCAAAATAAAAATAGGAAATGTGTAATTGTCTTACAACTATAACAATAAGGTACTTTTTTTTTTTAGAAAAACAAACACATTTTGGTAACAAAGATGAACATTTTAACAATATCAGAGGCTGCAATGAGCCCGTTTACGTTGCACATCTGAGAACATCAAAGTGCAAACTGTACAAACTGTGCAAAAACAGAAACATTGCACATTTTTCTTTTCCAGTCCAATCCTTGTCCACTCTCCAAACCTAAACTCTTTGTCTAGTCTAGTGACAGATCACCATGGCAGTAGCTTTGTTTGTTGTTCGTCCCTAAATTGAGTCCAGGGAGCTCCAACGTTGAAACATTAGTTCCACCTGCTACATGTTCGAACCTGAAGAAAAAATAAACACCTAGGAATGATCCTGCGCCCCCCCCGGAGGGGTCCGCCCCACTTTTTGAGAAACGCTGGTTTATAGCAATATTCATGTTTTCCTATTAGAGCTGCAACCGATTAATCAACTCAAAGTGATCCATAAAAATCATTCAACCTCAATTCTCCTGAATCAAAGCTTTGTTTCCTTCGTTTCTCTGCTGTTAAACATTGGTTCCACTGTTGTGTTTCACACGGACGCTTATTGTGACGCACAAAGACGCTTCAATTCAGGAAAACTGCAATAGAATATCTCCCTTCAATCAACTCGAGTCGATTAATCGAATTGGGAATTTTTGCATTGGCTTCAAGCACCTAATCGATTAATCGGTTGCAGCTCTATTTCCTATAATTCCATTCCGAGCTCAAATAGCTTGATTTAATGCTTAGTACAGGGTGGGGAAGCAAAATTTACAATGAACATTTTGTTGTTTTTTCTCAGCAGGCACTACATCAATTGTTTTGAAACCAAACATATATTGATGTCATAATCATACCTAACACTATTATCCATACCTTTTCAGAAACTTTTGCCCATATGAGTAATCAGGAAAGCAAACGTCAAAAAGTGTGTGATTTGCTGAATGCACTCGTCACACCAAAGGAGATTTCAAAAATAGTTGGAGTGTCCATAAAGACTGTTTAGAATGTAAAGAAGAGAATGACTATGAGCAAAACTATTACCAGAAAGTCTGGAAGTGGAGGAAGCAACAAAAAACGTACCAAAGCTTTTATTAAAGCTCTCAAATCCAAAATCCTAAAGGATCCAACCAAATCCATGAGAAAAATGGCAACTGAACTTGAGGTAGACAACAAGACCGTTAGAAATGCAGTAAAATATGATTTGAAGTTCAAATCTTACACAAGAACACCAAAACACTTGTTGACAACAGCAACAAATCCAACTTTAGCAATTTTTGGGAATCATGTTTATGGCCGCCTTCTAGCCCAGATCTAAACCCTCTGGATTCTGCTATTTGGGGCGTTTTAGAACATGCTACCAATAGAACATCACACAGTAATGTCCACTTTCTTAAAGATACTATTAAAGAAGAATGGGAGAAGTTGTCACCCGAATATTTGAGGAACACTTGCGCAAGTTTCAGGAAGTGTGTGAAGGCAGTTATTGAGAAAGAAGGAGGACACATAGAATAAAAACATTTTCTATTATGTCAATTTTCTTGTGGCAAATAAATTCTCATGACTTTCAATAAACTAATTGGTCATACACTGTCTTTCAATCCCTGCCTCAAAATATTGTAAATTTTGCTTCCCCACCCTGTATCTCCCCAAAATGCTAGAACTGTATCAGAATTCCATTGTCAACGGTATGTTTATAACTAAAAGCATATTTCTGTTAATGTACTCAGTTGGTGACGGTGTTTGATTTTAAGCTTGTCACAGCTTCCCATCAGCTCCCCCAGTTCAGAGCACTTAAGTATCTTTGATGAATCCCGTACAGTCATGTGGTGTCTGTTAGTACGGCACCGACAAAGGCCTCTTGACTCCACCATACCCCATGTTTTCGGTTCACTCCAGCTCAGCGGCTGCCTGTTAATATTCAGACTACTGAGGTATCTCTAAAGAGTAAATAAAAAGAATTTAATTAGTGCAGCTGGTGGAAAGAGCGCTGCCGGGCTTCGCGTAATTTGAGCGGAAACATTTGGGCAGGGAATGGAAGAATCAGCATGTGGTGAAAGGATGAACCAGCAGAGAGGAAGTCCAGGTGAGGCCAGAGGAAATGGCATGGACATTGCCATATGACCCGGCGTATTGTGTTGGAATGACCTTTGAAGTGTGAAACAAAAGTCATAACAAGGCCTGCCAAAATCTGAACAGACTGTGCTCAGAAATGATATTAAACTGGAAATGTTCCGTCATGGACATTTATCAGTGCAATCTGCAGCCGCTGCTGAGTTCAAACCCCCTCTAATAATTCGCATTCAAATCAAAACCACCTTTTTTTTTTTTTTTTTTGCATTTTATGTCTTTACAGAGCGCCCTCAGTAGTCTGCCTGACAGGAGCTTTCATGTTGTGAAGTAAAAATCATTTCTACCTGTGATCCAGAGCTGGCAGATGGTTCTTTCATACTCGGAATCTCTGCAGCGTGCACATTTTCCCTATCTCAGCCACCCAGTGTTACTTTCTTTTCCTACTTGGTGTCCGTGTAAAACATTCACCCAATCAAACGCAGACGACTGATCGGGACACATCAATCCTCCAGTTTACTGTCGGTATTTAAAGACATCACTTTGAGCGCAAACGCAATTTGAATGCGTTCCATTAAGCTCATTTAAGCAACATGCATTTCAATGTGTGCCAGGCATTTTAACCTGAAAGATGTACACTCGATGATTAAAATGTTTGGCAGTGATACGTTGTGAGAAAACTGTAAAACATGTAGAAGAAAACAAGAGTAATAATTAGGGAAATGTGAGGACATGAAAGGATGAAGCCAATAGGAATGTGTGCATTTTTCGTAGACATATTACACTGGTCAACAACAAATTTATTGTTTCAGTTTTTTGAGCTGATTTAGGATCATTTTGGTGTGCAGAATCCAAAAATCACATTCATTTTGCTCAATCAGGTCAACTTTCTGAACTATGCTACATATTGGCTTTTTAACATTTTTGCTTACGTTTATGGGCATTTTCACATCATATGATACAAAATTCTTTCATATTTCTTGCAATAAACGAGTTCTGAAGATTTTACTTTTGCCAATTTATGATTAATGTTTTTTTTTAATATTACAGGTGAATGAAACGGCTTCAACTAGAAGATCTTGCAAAAATAAGCCTGACGTATTCTGCTACAGTTTGTAACACTTATTAAATACATCCTGTTAGAAAATGATTTTTTTTTCTCTTAAAACCTATTTTGGGTGAGACGTATATAAAAAATCAACTGATAAAGTCACAAAAATGTAATCAATTTTGTGAGAAGATCAAATTTTTCAAAACCAAATTAGCAAAAAAACCTGACCTGATTGAGAAAAACAGATGTCATTTTTTGATTTAGCGGAGCAAAATGGTCCTAATTCAGTTGAAAAAACCTACACAACTTGCAAAAAACATTTTTTTGTAACCCAGTGTTATCAGATTACAGGGAAAACTCTGAGAGTAAAATGACAATACACAATTATATATGATCTACCTTATTGCCCCCTTAGGGAAACTTGTCTTGGACTCAAAATGCTATCCTCTACATTTATTTTCCCACAAAATATACACAAGAACCACTCCACTTGCACAAGTCATATCAGTAGATTATACATAAATGTAGTGAAGAGCAAATATATACACCACCCAGCCAGAAAACCATTTAGTTCAGTCCAGGGTTGAATCAATTCTTGTCCAAGATCTTGTATTGATGATAGTGGAGTCAGACCGCTCTGCATGGTCTTCTCCATCACATCCCAAAGATTCCCAATGGGGTTCAGGTCTGGACTCTTTGGCGTTCAGTCCATGTGTAAATCCTGCTGTTATCTTGAAACATGTCATCAGTGAAGAAAAAAAAAAATCACTGATGTTCAGACCTGTTGACCTCAGTTTATGCACCTGACCAGCTGAAGCAACCCCACATCATAACACTGCCCCCCCAGTGTAGGCACTGGGCATGATGGGTAATCACTCCATCCACCTCTCTTCTCACCCTGATGTGCCCATCATTCTGGATCAGGGTCAGTCTGGACTCATCAGACCACATGACCTTAAAATCCAGTTTTTACCCTCGGCCCAAACCGTAGGGCAGTGTTCTTCAACCTTGGGGTTGGAACCCCACGTGGGGTCGCCTGGAATTCCAATGGGGTCACCTGAAGTTTCTAGTAATTGATAAAAATAAAAAATTACTGAGTTGAGAGAGACAATCACAGTACATAAATACATGTATAATATATATACATAAATAAGCTGAAACTGAAGCACTGTGGTTCTGTTTATCTGTCAAATGTTCATTGTGGTCAGTTTCAGATGCTGCAGCTCTTTCATAATTCATAGTTTGAGTTCTTGTTTGTTCAGTATTAATTGTCAGCCTTGTAAATCCAAGCTGGACTGACTGTACATATCCTTACCAAGGAAAATCAAATTCTCACTTTGTGCAGTAATCTACACCTGGCTTTTCTGCCTCTGTCCATAAAAACATACATTATATAGCCTAAATGTCTAACATTAACATTTATTTGCAACATAGTACGGCAAACTAGGCAAATTTGGATCAAAACAAGTTAATTTTAGCAAAAAAAAAAAAAAAAAAACAAGTTTCTGTTTTGAATGTCTGGGGTCACCAGAAATTTGTGATATTAAAATGGGGTCATGAGCCAATCAAGGTTGGGAACCACTGCCGTAGAGTATTGTCATCAGTTGGTCGTCCATCCGTATGTGCAGAAACTTTGGCATGCACCAGTGGTTCTGACAGCTTTATCAACACATCCTCCACAGACTGGAGACTTGCGTATTTAGGTCCGGATTGAAGCCCCCTCCCCCCATTGTAAATTTGTTTTCAGGGGGCTCATATTCACTTTCTCACAGCTTTATCTACAGCGCTATATAACCCACCACGTCCTCCACATACAGGTCGGGCATGGGGGGCGTGGGGGGGCGTCAGTAGGCTAATGATGCTGGTAGTGGGAGGCCCTGACATGGACTGAACTCTAAGGGTTTTCAAGTGTGGGCATGTTATGTTTCTGCCCGCTATCAAACTGATGGATGTTTAAGAAACGAGAAGTTACTCACTATCAAATAAAAAGCTTTTGCCAGTTTTAGTTAAATTCAGGTCTGGGTAGTGTATTTCCAGACCATATGAATTCCCAACTTTTATAAAAAACCTCAGCAACTGAATTAAAACCTGTGAAGCTTTAATAAACTGTGCATTGTCGTGAAAATCCCATATAGACCCATTAACATAAATACAAGTGAACACAACCTCATTTGAACTCACCATAATCCTCTGTCATATAGTCATCATTACGACTAGACTGTGACTAATTTGCGAATTTACCCAATTACCAATTACCCAATTACTTGACCCAATCCTGTTTTAATCCCTCTATCCCATAGTCTTCCATGGCTTATTCCCATTCCCATTCTGTCCTGACGCATACCACTTACGTCGGTGTACTATATTTGATGCATAGCAAGAGCTTCTTTGTCCCAGTTCCCTCGACAGAGTGGATTAAGTCATGTTCAAAACGATGCTGTTAAATTGGACGTTTCCCCCTCGAGAACCCCAAAAAACTGCATTGAGGCTATTTGGAAGCAGCAGTTTGGGTCGACGAGGGAAACTACAGTGTAATGAGACATTAGCTCCCATGAAAACATGATCAGTGTAATTTTGTGGGGTCTAAAATTTTAATAATGTGCTATTTTTGCCACGCATTTCTGTTTTTTTGCATCACGGGTCATGTTTAAAGTTGAGTAACAGTACACTATTTGATTGATTTAATTGAATCTTCCATCTTTTCTGGTCAGATACAGCATATCTGACATTTCTAAAGATCACGATTTTATGTCTTACACTTCTAAAACAGAAAGCCAAGTGAGCCTCTTTCCCTCTTTTATGGCTTTCGTATTATTCATATGGTTTTATTAAGAATAAATAAAAGCTAAATCAAGTGTTGTAAGTTTCTTCTGGCCACAGATACAGGAGAAAGTCTAGTTTTTTTGAAAGTGCTGGTGTAGTTTGCAAGCTGCAGGGGGGATGTAATAAAACTTTGATCCAACAGAACTACAAAGTGTGCAAAGTTGGTTTGAGCTAATCAGCTCCCATAGCCAGTTGCACTTTGTAGACGGACATCAATAGTTGTTAAAAACCAGTAGCAGAAAGACTCAAGGTCTGACCGGATCAAGGTTCCTTGTGTTCTTGGTATATGGTCAGATTTGTGAACATATTCCACCCCAGACGCTTATTACTTACCTCATTACATCCCAGTTCTTACCAGTTCCATCTCCTGTCCTCTTTTTAATAAAATACTATTTCTTAAGAAAACCAAATCCAAGCCCAGAACATTCGGCGTGTTTCGTCTTGGAAAAGTTGCGCTGGCACCATTGGTTGCGTAGCATCGAGGCCACCTATTAGGGGTACACTAGGGAGGAAAACGGGGGCACCTTGTCTGCTGATATTATGGATTGCGCCCAGAACTGTCGTTGAAAAATTCTGCTGGCAATGCATAAATATCGCAGAAGTAATGTAGGCGTTTATTTGTATACTGAGCGAGGACGGCAAGTGTAATCACAGTCGGTCACTGGAGATGGGTTTTGAGAGGCGTTTTATAGCAGGGTGTGAATGCAATTCATCAGCGACAGCCAAGTGGACTGTTCATACCAAACGAAACAACAAAGACACTTTTTGCCAGAAAGAGCTTCCATTTAGAGACCGGTCTTTGTATCTGGCTAAAATTCTTAATTATAGATCCCTGTTATGCAGACCTACTAATTTACAAGAAAATGAAGTGTCGAACAAACATAAAAAGCCAGTGTCTCTTTGTCAGAGGGGTACATCTGTGGAATAATCCGGAGCAAAACTTAAAAATGTCTTCTTCAGTTTGTGCATTTAACCCTTTCATGCATAGTGGTCACTACAGTGGACAGTTATTCAACAGCTGTTCTCTTATATATTCATGGATTTTGTTGTTTTAGTTTCATATCAGCCAACATATTGGACGCTTATGCACCATCCCATACACTACAATTAATAACATTACTGTAACTTTGCTGTTCTTGATAAACCTGATCTAACATGTTTGAGTGTAAATCAGTTCCTTGTTATTGTTGTTAGACTGTAATTAACAAAAAAGCTTTTTTTTTTTTTTTTTTTGCATATTATCTCCATTAAGTGAATAATGACTAATATTAGAGTATGTTAAAATGCTAGAATACATCAGATTAGCAGCATTAAAATGTTTTTATTTCATAGTTTTCACACAGTATATCAGTAAATACATGCTTTTTTGCTTCAAAAATTAAACACATGGTGTCCAGCTTAGTGGACATTTTTTCAACTCCATGAAAAATAGCTTTAAAAAAAAATATCGCATTGATTTTTTTAATGCCTAAAGAGGAATAAAATAACTCAAAAAAAAAAAAAAAAAAATCTTGATTAAGGTTCTTGTAATTCATGCATGAAAGGGTTAAAAGGATGTATAAATCCACTCTAATAACAAAATATAGAACATTATAGAAGTACACATAAAATAAAATATTATTGTAGTTAATTGGTTATCATGATAATAAGATACTATCATATTTACTGATCATTGTATTTGGAGTAAATATCTAAAGTGCATATAAATATTATAATTTCTATTAAAAGTGGTTGATTATGCAAATCTGATTGTGTATGAGGTGACCAAAAAAAGTGTATATGAATGGTTTGTACGGATGTTTTGTGTAATTGTAAAAAAAAATATATACAGAGGAAAATGTGTGTTAATAAAGCAAAGGAAGCGGATCTAGTATGATTACACTGGTCAACAACAAATCTATTGTTTAAGTTTTTTGAGCTGATTTAGGATCATTTTGGTGTGCTGAATCCAAAAATCACATTCATTTTGCTCAATCAGGTCAACTTTCTGAACTATGCTACATATTGGCTTTTTAACATTTTTGCTTACATTTATGGGCATTTTCACATCATATGATACAAAATTCTTTCATATTTCTTGCAATAAACGAGTTCTGAAGATTTTACTTTTGCCAATTTATGATTAATGTTTTTTTTTAATATTACAGGTGAATGAAATGGCTTCGACTACACTGTAAGACCGGATAAGTTGAGTTTACTTAAAAAAAATTGAGTAAACCGGTTACCTTAAAAAATTGAAGTAATGAGTAATGAAAACTTGAGTGTATTAAACTTAAATGCTTGATTTGAATGGAATTGCTATTTTAAGTACAACACACTAAATGCCAAGTTAATTTAACTCAAAATTTGTTGCACTGTCAGTTGCTTCGGATAATCACTAACTTAATATCATCAGTGCATTGGACTCATTCTGAGCTGATTTAAATTAAAATCTTTTGCAATATAAATTGCTTTATAAAATTATTCAACTTAATATATTACAGTGTGGATGGAAGTTAAGCAGGAAGATAGCACAGTGTAATTTCCCAGTACAGGAAGTGCTATTATTTTGGTATAAAGATTTTAAATGATCAAGAGCTATCATAGATGAACAGTAAATCCATTGTTCTTCCTATGGCTCTGACTCATGGTGCAGCTCTACAAAAATACAAAAACAAACACAAAAAGGCCAATAAACACTGCCATACCCACATTAAATCCAAATTAACACTAACACCACAACCCCGCTGAACCCCTGCACATAAAAATAACACATTTTCAACAACATGCCCAATACCCACAATGCAATGCGGAGATAAAAAGGTGTTGTCATGACTAAAACTTAGTGATTTAAATCCATTCAGCTTAAACTTTTTCGTACTTTCGACTATGTCTACAAATTAGTAGAACACACTTAACATTTTATAGTAATGGAATAAAACTTAAATCATTTAAGTACATTGTAATTAAAGCATTTTAGTAAATACAAAGTTCGGGCTTACAGTGTAGAAGATCTTGCAAAAAATAACCCTGACGTATTCTGCTACATCTGTGGTGAATACATAATAAATAATAAATACATCCTGTTAGAAAATTTTTTTTTTTTTTTTCTCTTAAAACCTATTTTGGGTGAGAACTATATAAAAAAATCAACTGATAAAGTCACAAAAATGTAATCAATTTTGTGAGAAGATCAAATTTTTCTAAATCAAATTAGCAAAAAAATCTGACCTGATTGAGAAAAACAGATGTCATTTTTGGATCTAGCGGTGCAAAATGGTCGTAATTCAGTTGAAAAAAGCTAGACAACTTGCGAAAAACAATTTTTTGTAACCCAGTGTTATTAGTTTGTAAAAAGGGGGTGGGAGTCAATAAGTTATACTTCTTCCCACTCCTTTTCGAGCGCAAATTTTTTTTAAATTTATTTATTTGTTTTGACCATGTTGTATGATTCTTTATCTGATGATTCTATGTGCTCGAAATAAAACTACTACTACTACCTACTAATAGCAGCTGATGTTGAAACACCAAAAATAGGCCAGTTTTACCTGGTAATCACTGATAAATAATTATTAGGTACTTATATTAGTGATGGGTTTGATGAATAGCGGCTTTACTATGGATGGGCTTTTAGCGCAAGTCACTTGACCGAGTTCCTAAGACAGACTGAAGGATTTGAGAGTCTAATAAAAGAAGCAGCCACCCATGACTCCCACCTCTCCTTCAGCGCTGGAGTCCTGACTCTGTATTCCACTGACAAGCTCAACCTCACAGTCCTAATACTCCTTTTCTTCCAAGTCTCCCTCACTTTCACTCACATTTCGTCCTTTAAGTGCACTCAC
Organism: Sphaeramia orbicularis; assembly: GCF_902148855.1. Taxonomy (NCBI): domain Eukaryota; kingdom Metazoa; phylum Chordata; class Actinopteri; order Kurtiformes; family Apogonidae; genus Sphaeramia; species Sphaeramia orbicularis. The sequence continues at coordinate 30,866,230 of NC_043974.1, forward strand.
TGATTTTTTTTCTTCCCCCTATATCCCTTTATTTGCTCCCCCTCTCCCTCTTTCTCTCTCTCTCTCTGCCGCCGCCGCCCTGCCTCTCCTCTGTACCACCTTCACCCACTCTTTTTATCTGTATTCTGCTTGGGGAGCTTCTTTTCTTTTAGGATAAATTACCGCTCTCTTCTCCATATCTTTACAAGCGGGCCAGATCGTTAAATCAGATCCACCGTTAATAATGGCAGAGGAGTATGCTAAATCGATGGACACGTGCCGCAGATACTATATTGATTTTATTAATTTGCGATTTGATCCGCTCCATCAATTGTAATGGGAGAAAAAAAAAAAAAATGTTACAACACTTGCCGCCGAGAGTGTGTATCTTTGCTACGCTGTCACAGTGCAAAGCAATCCATCATATATTAATTTGAGCTTCTGTCTGGATAATTATTTGATATGAGCTGTGTGTTTCTTCGGCGAGGAAATGGCAGTGTATCGAGCGACGAGGGAGGGGAACGCGATCTGAAAGAAAGGTGAAACGGTAATAAAGAAATAGATACAAATGGAAAGAAGTACTTAATTCTGCGCATAAACAAGATTTGTCATTAATCTAAGTCATAACGGTGTCACAGGAACATCCGAGCAAGTAATTTTTCATCTCCCAGAGGCCTTTTTTTTTTTTTTTTTTTTTTCATGCACTAGTGCGGTTCCTGCATGCTCCCCCATGCACTTTACAGATTAGTAAGGCTACCCTCAGGCAGAAGTGGTGTGCTGACCCTTTATGATCACTCATAAACATGACTGAGCTCCAATGGCTGACATCTGTCTCTGCCCCGCCCTCTCACCTTGACTTTCCACAGTTCAGCCAGAGGTACAGACACAGATATATCCATGGCTATTCTCTTAGTGCCTTATTAAAACCTCTCTCCCTGTTTTTTGCGCTGGATTTCTCTCTGTGTAACTTTGGCCGTAACAGCTCCTCCCAAAGGTCGAGCACAGAAGA